>NC_136924.1:51519249-52119249 GCF_949752795.1 Hyperoodon ampullatus
GCTGAATGGATACAAAAACAAGACCCATATATATGCTGTCTACAAGAGACCCACTTCAGACCTAGAGACACATATAGATTGAAAGTAAGGGGATGGAAAAAGATATTCCATGCAAATGGAAATCAAAAGAAAGCTGGAGTAGCAATTCTTATATCAGACAAAATAGACTTTAAAATAAAGACTATTAGAAGAGACAAAGAAGGACACTACATAACGATAAAGGGATCGATCCAAGAAGAAGATATAACAATTGTAAATATTTATGCACCCAACATAGGAGCACCTCAATACATAAGGCAAATATTAACAGCCATAAAAGGGGAAATCGACAGTAACACACTCATAGTAGGGGACTTTAACACCCCACTTTCACCAATGGACAGATCATCCAAAATGAAAATAAATAAGGAAACACAAGCTTTAAATGATACATTAAACAAGATGGACTTAGTTGATATTTATAGGACATTCCATCCAAAAACAACAGAATACACATTTTTCTCAAGTGCTCATGGAACATTCTCCAGGATAGATCATATCTTGGGTCACAAATCAAGCCTTGGTAAATTTAAGAAAATTGAAATTGTATCAAGTATCTTTTCCGACCACAATGCTATGAGACTAGACATCAATTACAGGAAAAGATCTGTAAAAAATACAAACACATGGAGGCTAAACAATACACTACTCAATAACGAAGTGATCACTGAAGAAATCAAAGAGGAAATTAAAAAATACCTAGAAACAAACGACAATGGAGACACGACGACCCAAAACCTATGGGATGCAGCAAAAGCAGTTCTAAAGGGGAAGTTTATAGCAATACAATCCCACCTTAAGAAACAGGAAACATTTCGAGTAAACAACCTGACCCTGCACCTAAAGCAATTAGAGAAAGAAGAACAAAAAACCCCCAAAGTTAGCAGAAGGAAACAAATCATAAAGATCAGATCAGAAATAAATGAAAAATAAATGAAGGAAACAATAGCAAAGATCAATAAAACTAAAAGCTGGTTCTTTGAGAAGATAAACAAAATTGATAAACCATTAGCCAGACTCATCAAGAAAAGAAGGGAGAAGACTCAAATCAATAGAATTAGAAATGAAAAAGGAGAAGTAACAACTGACACTGCAGAAATACAAAAGATCATGAGAGATTACTATAAGCAACTCTATGCCAATAAAATGGACAACCTGGAAGAAATGGACAAATTCTTAGAAATGCACAACCTACCAAGACTGACTCAGGAAGAAATAGAAAATATGAATAGACCAATCACAAGCACTGAAATTGAAACTGTGATTAAAAATCTTGCAACAAACAAAAGCCCAGGACCAGATGGCTTCACAGGCGAATTCTATCAAACATTTAGAGAAGAGCTAACACCCATCCTTCTCAAACTCTTTCAAACAATATCAGAGGAAGGAACACTCCCAAACTCATTCTACGAGGCCACCATCACCTTGATACCAAAACCAGGCAAGGATGTCACAAAGAAAGAAAACTACAGGCCAATATCACTGATGAACATAGATGCAAAAATCCTCAACAAAATACTAGCAAACAGAATCCAACAGCACATTAAAAGGATCATACACCATGATCAAGTGGGGTTTATTCCAGGAATGCAAGGATTCTTCAATATACGCAAATCAATCAATGTGATACACCATATTAACAAGTTGAAGGAGAAAAACCATATGATCATCTCAATAGATGCAGAGAAAGCTTTCGACAAAATTCAACACCCATTTATGATAAAAACCCTGCAGAAAGTAGGCATAGAGGGAACTTTCCTCAACATAATAAAGGCCATATATGACAAACCCACAGCCAACATTGTCCTCAATGGTGAAAAACTGAAACCATTTCCACTAAGATCAGGAACAAGACAAGGCTGCCCACTCTCACCACTCTTATTCAACCTAGTTTTGGAAGTTTTAGCCACAGCAATCAGAGAAGAAAAGGAAATAAAAGGAATCCAAATTGGAAAAGAAGAAGTAAAGCTGTCACTGTTTGCAGATGACATGATACTATACATAGAGAATCCTAAAGATGCTACCGAAAAACTACTAGAGCTAATCAATGAATTTGGTAAAGTAGCAGGATACAAAATTAATGCACAGAAATCTCTGGCATTCCTGTACACTAATGATGAAAAATCTGAAAATGAAATCAAGAAAACACTCCCATTTACCATTGCAACAAAAAGAATAAAATATCTAGGAATAAACCTACCTAAGGAGACAAAAGACCTGTATGCAGAAAATTATAAGACACTGATGAAAGAAATTAAAGAGGATACAAATAGATGGAGAGATATACCATGCTCCTGGATTGGAAGAATCAATATTGTGAAAATGACTCTACTACCCAAAGCAATCTACAGATTCAATGCAATCCCTATCAAACTACCACTGGCATTTTTCACAGAAGTAGAACAAAAAATTTCAAAATTTGTTTGGAAAAACAAAAGACCCCGAATAGCCAAAGCAATCTTGAGAACGAAAAACGGAGCTGGAGGAATCAGGCTCCCTGACTTCAGACTATACTACAAAGCTACAGTAATTAAGACAGTGTGGTACTGGCATAAAAACAGAAAGATAGATCAGTGGATCAGGATAGAAAGCCCAGAGATAAACCCACGCACATATGGTCACCTTATCTTTGATAAAGGAGGCAGGAATGTACAGTGGAGAAAGGACAGCCTCTTCAATAAGTGGTGCTGGGAAAACTGGACAGGGACATGTAAAAGTATGAGATTAGATCATTCCCTAACACCATACACAAAAATAAGCTCAAAATGGATTAAAGACCTAAATGTAAGGCCAGAAACTATCAAACTCTTAGAGGAAAACATAGGTAGAACACTCTATGACATAAATCACAGCAAGATCCTTTTGGACCCACCTCCTAGAGAAATGGAACTAAAAACAAAGATAAACAAATGGGACCTAATGAAACTTCAAAGCTTTTGCACAGCAAAGGAAACCATAAACAAGACCAAAAGACAACCCTCAGAATGGGAGAAAATATTTGCAAATGAAGCAACTGACAAAGGATTAATCTCCAAAATTTATAAACAGCTCATGCAGCTCAATAGCAAAAAAACAAACAACCCAATCCAAAAATGGGCAGAAGACTTAAATAGGCATTTCTCCAAAGAAGATATACTGACTGCCAACAAACACATGAAAGAATGCTCAACATCATTAATCATTAGAGAAATGCAAATCAAAACTACAATGAGATATCATCTCACACCAGTCAGAATGGCCATCATCAAGAAATCTAGAAACAATAAATGCTGGAGAGGGTGTGGAGAAAAGGGAACACTCTTGCACTGCTGGTGGGAATGTGAATTGGTACGGCCACTATGGAGAACAGTATGGAGGTTCCTTAAAAAATTAAAAATAGAACTACCATATGACCCAGCAATACCACTACTAGGCATATACCCTGAGAAAACCATAATTCAAAAAGACACATGTACCAAAATGTTCATTGCAGCTCTATTCACAATAGCCAGGAGCTGGAAACAACCTAAGTGTCCATCATCGGATGAATGGATAAAGAAGATGCGGCACATATATACAATGGAATATTACTCAGCCATAAAAAGGAACGAAACTGAGCTATTTGTAATGAGGTGGATAGACCTAGAGTCTGTCATACAGAGTGAAGTAAGTCAGAAAGAGAAAGACAAATACCATATGCTAACACATATATATGGAATTAAAAAAAAAAATGTCATGAAGAACCTAGGGGTAAAACAGGAATAAAGACACAGACCTACTTGAGAACGGACTTGAGGATATGGGGAGGGTGAAGGGTAAGCTGTGACAAAGCGAAAGAGAGGCATGGACATATATACACTACCAAACGTAAGGTAGATAGATAGTGGGAAGCAGCCGCAGAGCACAGGGAGATCAGCTCGGTGCTTTGTGACCGCCTGGAGGGGTGGGATGGGGAGGGTGGGAGGGAGGGAGACGCAATAGGGAAGGGATGTGGGAACAGATGTGTATGTATGACTGATTCACTTTGTTATAAAGCAGAAACTAATAAAAAATAAATAAAAATAAAAAATAAAAAATAAAAAAAAATTTAAAAAAACTAAAAATAGAGCTACCATATGATCCAGCAATCCTAATCCCAGGCACATATCCAGAGAAAACCATGATTCAAAAGGATACATGCACCCCAATATTCAGAGCAGCACTATTTACAATAGCCAAGACATGGAAGCAACCTAAATGTCCATAAACAGATGAATGGATAAACAAGATGTGGTACATATATACAATGGAATATTACTCAGTCATTAAAAAGAATGAAACAATGCCATTTGCAGCAACATGAATGGCCCTGGAGATTATCATACTGAGTGAAGTAAGTCAGACATAGAAAGACAAATATCATATGATATCACTTATATGCAGAATCTTTAAAAAATGATAAAAATGAACTTCACAGACAGAAAACAAACTTATGGTTACCAAAGGGGAAAGGTGGGGGGGGATAAATTGGTAGTTTGGGATTGACATATACACACTACTATATTTAAAATAGATAACCAACAAGGTCCTACTGTGTAGCACAGGGAACTCTGCTAAATATTCTGTAATAACCTAAATGGGAAAAGAATTTGAAAAAGAATAGATACATGTATATGTATAACTGAATCACTTTGCTTTACACCTGAAACTAACACAACATTGTAAATAAACTATAGTCTAATATAAAATAAAAAATAAAAAAATAAAAATAAGACAGGGAAGGCTGTAAGTATGATTGTTCTATATGTATGTGGATCAAGTACCTAATTCCCAACAACTTTATTTTTAAGTGAGGGCCAACAGTATTATAAGCTGGTTTGCAAAGAGGAAATGCTTCAGCAATCATTAAATGAGAGGAAAAATCTTGATGTAAAATAATAATTCTTATAGATTTCTATAGGGTCAAGAATTTAAGCATCCACATATAAAATGCAATGCTGAAACAGGGAACAGTCATTATCATGCACTGCAAATCTCTAATTTAAAATGTATTCAAACTGTACTCTTGTAACACAAAGTGCTAAGTGTTACAAGTGCTCTTATTACAATCTATTTTTAACTCCTACTTTTGATTAAATGACAGGGTAACACAAAAGGTCCAGGTGTGGTATCTGGTATTTAATTGTTTCCTTCTTTTTTCCCTTTAGAAGTAAGAGCACTGAGAGCATATTTCTGATTTTCTTGGGAAAATTATCGAACCTATCTGAGTCTCTGTTTCTTCTTGGGAAGGAAAATAACACTGCCTCATCCAGTCATTGTAAGGGATAAAAGATGTAACAGATGTAAATAGCTAATTGTAAATAGTTGCTCAGTAGAAAGTAGTTATCACTATTAGCACTGTTATTATTTTTTAGAGTGGTTTGTTATAAACTGCATATTCAAACTTCTAATCTTTACAATATTCACCAAAATTCAAATCTAAATAGACAGGGCTTCCCTGGTGGCGCAGTGGTTGAGAGTCTGCCTGCTGATGCAGGGGACACGGGTTCATGCCCTGGTCTGGGAGGATCCCACATGCCGTGGAGCGGCTGGGCCCGTGAGCCATGGCCACTGAGCCTGCGCGTCCGGAGCCTGTGCTCCGCAACGGGAGAAGCCACAGCAGTGAGAAAGCCATGTACTGCAAAAAAAAAAAAAAAAAAAAAAAAAAAAAAAAATCTAAATAGACAAACTGCTCAAATCTTTTAGGTGCTATACAGAAAACCTCAAAGGTGATTAGGCAACTTTATGATTACATATTTCTAAAATATGTGTTTGTTCAAAGCTTCAGCTTTGGGATTTTAATAATGAAGTAGAATTGTCCATCTATATTCTAGTTCGTTCTTCATCAAAAATCAGTTTCCAAAAAGAAAATCCAATTTTACCAATACAAGAATCCTAGTAGTGGCTGGTTGAAAAATTTGAGATCTTGTTGAAAAAGACAAGAATATGTTGTTTTAGCAGCTCTGGGGTAGTTAAGTTGAAAATGCCAAGGAAAGTTATATTTTCGTGGATTTATTACTTTTTCCAGAAATTTTCCATTTTAATACCTTTTAAACCTGTAATTTAGCTACACTTTATTCTTTATTGTATTTCAATCTGGGAGGCAGATTGAAATTAATCAACCTAATCAAAGACCTGAAACCACCAAGAATTCTGGTTCTAGTTCTAGTATTGATTTAGCTCTTACACTTCCATTAATTAAATTAGGATAATAACCTAACTGCTTTCAGGACCGTGTTAGCAAGGATTCTTCTGCTTCATCTTTGAGTCTCCCCTCTCCTTTCCACTGCCAGTGCTCAGAAAACATTTGTGGAACTGAATTTATCACAGTAAAATTGCTTCCATTAAACAATCAGATATTAATAAAATTCAACAAAAAAACGTAAATGACTTTCCTCTTTCCTACAAAATATGCTTATTTTGTTTTTCACAGCACAGTTCTAACTGCCTCATATGAAGCCTATGAAATTAATTTCTCCTGGTTTCGGTCACTCCAATCACCTCAGCAAGCCCAAGAGAGCCAAGGGCTGAGCTCTGGGGCATTCTGTTGTTTAAGACACAATTAAATGTCCAAAGAAGAATCCAGCCAAGGACACTGAGAAGAAAGGTAGATGATAAATCTAAATAGTATGGTGTCCTAAAACCAAGTTAAAATTTTAAAAAGTTTCAATAAAGTGGATGTGGTCAATTGTGTTAAACACTGGTGACAAACAGAGTAAGATGAGGACTGAGAATGGATCATCCAATTTGACAAGATGGAAGTTACCATTGGCCCACAAAGGTGAGGGTTTTGGTAGAATGGGGAATGAAAGCCTGATTAGAATTGTCATGAGGATGGGAGCTGAGACTGTGGAAACATCAAGGTTTGCTATAAAGGATGGTAAATAAGTTGATAGCCATAGAGAGCATAGAAGCAAGGGAGGTTTCTTTTCTCCTTTTGTTTAATATTGTTAATAGAACACATTATAGCAGACAAGAAAGACATGTAATGATGCAAGACAGAAAATAGGTCATTATAGCAGTAAAGTTCTTGAGAAAGTGGAAAGAGATGGAATCCAGTGCACAAGTAGAGGATTTTCCTAAATTAGATAAAGAGACACTTTCATTGTAACAGAAGGCTATAGATGAGGTAGGCTGGTTGGTGGAAAGATAGCTTTATCTTCTGATTGCTTCTGCTTTTTCAGTGAGATTAGAAGGAAAATCATCCACTGACACTGAGGAGCAGGGAAGAGGGGCTGGAAATTTGAGAAGAAGAAGGTGTAAGATAGTCACCTCTGAGAGAGAGAAAATAAATCAATAAGGAAATGGGAACTGTGGTCGACTGAATTGCAGAGACTGCATTAAGGCCCACTTGAGGCACAGTCATAAAATTTAAAAGACATCAGTCAGAATAGTTAGGAGTCTTTCTACAGCCATGAACTGCAAGCTTGGGAAACATTTATTGAATGTTTATCATGTGCCAAGAACTGTCTAAGCATTTTACTTTTATTAATACTGTGAGCCCACAACAACCCTATGAGTTGGGCACACATGAGGAAATTGAGGCACAGAGATGTTCAGAAACTTTTCCAAGGCCACCTAGCTAATAAATATTGGACCCAGGATTCAAGGAGCTCACACCTTTAGCCACTAAATTATACTATTTTTCTATAAATTGTTGGGATTAATCAGTATTGATTTCTACCATTTGAGTAAGGCAGAGAGGGAGGCAAGGAAGGCATGGATTGGAAGCCCCAGTGTAATCAAAGAATTACCATAGAGGCAGTGAGCTGAAAAGAGAGGAGAGGTGGCTGGTGACTGGAATGTTAGAAATGGAGATTTTGAGGGTAGTATCGTTAGTTATTCATAACTGACAAAATCTGAGGTGTGACCATAAGAACTAGCAGCGAAAGTCAGGGAGAAGGGTGAGGAAAAGATTGTAAGGGAAAAGGTCAAAGAACTAAAAAAATCAGGCATTGGATGGATTATCCACATGAACAGCAGCAGTGATGGAAAGAAGAATGTAAGTAAATTCGATCTTAAACTCTTCACCAAATGAGGAAGATTGACCAGGAGATTGGGAGATTACTGTAGGAAGTAAGGATGTGTATAGTCAGGTAGCCTTGCTCCAAATAGAGGTTACCAACTTGACCCAGTTTGCAAAGAATTTTCCCAGTTTTAACACTGAAAGATTTTGAGAGAGAAGAAAGAATGGGCTATTCTCAGAAAGATGCAAAATAATATAATACCTGCTCCACCCCCAGGCTCTATATGATATGGATTTTTAAATTTTAAATTAAAAAAAAACTGTCATGTGGCAGGTATTACTACTCTATTTAACTCCTCATCTCAGAATAGGATGCTTTGCTCACATTAGCTGATTTGTTTGAGGCAAACATTTCCAATACATTTTCCTCTCATTTTGTCTGACTTGTTCCCTTAAGGGTAGTGATCGTGTTTCCTATCTCATTAAACCTAATATGCTCTAAAAGCTATAGCTAATTTTCTATGATCAACAAGTGCTGTAAGTGCCTGAATGGGCCCGATAGTAAATACTGCTGAGTTGAGAAAATCATATTCCATATTACTAAAGATACTGAGCACTCAGGAAAAGATCAGTATTGCAATATCGCCCTAATCCCACATGTCTGAAATGAGAAATATCTCTGCCACAGAAACATCTGCACCTCCCACCCCACTGTTTCAAAGACTTCTTTTCTGGGCTAGGGAATGGAGAATCACAGTATTTCACCGATAGGAGAAATCCTAATGACACTTTAGAAGTTATTAAAGAGTCATGGAAACCATCTTCTTTGACTGAACACTTGCATGACCTTTCCACTCAGATCATGCACTAATTGTAGTTTCACCTGGCAACAAATGCTGTATGATATTTTCCAATTTGTTTTAGTACACGGACAAAATCTGTGGCATATTATATGATTTCAAAATAGTACGTGCATAGAGAAAGGCTGAAAGAATAACTGAAAAATAATCCAAAAGCTGCAATGAGACCATCAGGCTGGTCTGAGCTGTCTTCCAGGCCTTTCCTGCCTTTTAACCCTACTCCTCTCTCTCCTTGCTCCTATCACTAAATTTCTCAAAATATTTCTTCAACTCCAACTCATTCCTTGGCTTGTTATCTGATATCAGCCCACATTCTCTAAAAAGGTCACTAATTACTACTTTGATAGTCAGTTCAGGGAAAACCCCAGTTTCTTATACTTTTAAGATTTTGAGCATATAAAGAATGAATGATGTAACTAAATATGAACTAATTTTTGTAGTACACACGTTAGTCACACAAATTTATAAATCAGGAAAAAATCCTTTGATAGACACCACATATCTTTTTTTTTTTTTTTTGCGGTACGCGGGCCTCTCACTGTTGTGGCCTCTCCCACTGCGGAGCACAGGCTCCGGACGCGCAGGCTCAGCGGCCATGGCTCACAGGCCCAGCTGCTCCGCGGCATGTGGGATCTTCCCGGCCCGGGGCACGAACCCGTGTCCCCTACATTGGCAAGCAGACTTTCAACCACTGCGCCACCAGGGAAGCCCAACACCACATATCTTAATTTGGGGTTTAAACTTTGATCTCTCCAAATTCAGTAACAACCCTCCTTGAAATTTCAGTAACACTTAAAATCATTTGTTACCTCTTCTTCCTGAAATTGTCTCACCCTGCTCTACTTTTCAAACATCTGTTCTCTTATTATTTTCTTCTCTTCCTTCTACCTTCAAAATTAGTCCATTAGACTAATTTTAGTCCATTAGAATCTGTATAATTCTTGAACTTTTAGCAACACTTTATGTCATCTCCTTTTAAAATTCTGTTTCCCTGAATATATTTTCGAATGTTCCTTCTCTGGCTCCCTTAGTGGCTTCTTGTCTTCTTCCTCTGGTCTCCAAAGGCAGGTAATTACCAAGAACCTATACCTGAACTTTTCCTTTCATTCTACAGTGATGATCTTCATTAGTCATGTTGTCTATTCTTGTGATTTCAACTGCCATTTCTAAACAGAATGTACCCCAAACCCAAACATTTTTAGAATTCTCTCCTGTAGGAGTTCCAATCTGTTGCTGAACATCACCTGGATGTCCCATAATCACCTCACACTCCGTCTAAAATAACACTCATCCTCCTAGCCATGACCAGTTCTTCTAATTTCCCTAATTCTGGTTAAGGAAGCCACCAATGTTATGGTCACAAAAACTTCAAAGCTATATTTTTAACCCATCCTAGTCAGTTAAAATGGTCAACTAATTCCACCTCCACCATCGGTCTGACAATCATTCCTTCTCACTCACTTCTACCATCATAGTAGCCTTTAACTGCCTCCATTGCCAACTTCCAATTTATCTAGAATATTACTGCCTAATTAATCTCCCAAACCCAATGTTACAACATCCTTATCCAGAAACATTTAAGAGTCTCCTACTGTGTGGCAAAATGTATGTATTTCTCTGATGATACTTATCTTTCAATCGAGTCACACCTCTTAAGATTCTAAAATCAGAAATAAGAAAGCCATGAATCTCCAAAAATAATCAAAATTACCCTGGAAAACTCCTTTGACAGGATCTCCACTGGAGACCACGAGTTGGTTCAGCCCGGCCAGTTTTTCCTCCAGCATTAGAACAGGTTCCTGTTTCTTTGGTTGAGCACCAGATGAAGTAGCTGGCTTGCTTTTAGGGCCCATTTTATATGAAAAATGCATATATGCATATCTGTAAACATTAGAATCACACTCAGCTCAGTGACATGCTCAAACTTGAGAGGCCCCCAGAACAGAGACAACTGAGGAACCAAACTCTGAGGTTAGGAATAATGGCATACTCCTATTGCATCTTCTACAGCACTTAACACTATTAATTGGTCTATTTTAGATATAAGAATAAAATATCAATAAACTCCAGTGGAAGCAGTGAAATAGACATATACTTGCTATCTATATTTGATAACCAAAATACACATGTTAAAGAATGTGTATATTTAAATACATTTATTTATGTTCCAAAATAATAAGAATAATCTAGAGTTATTGTATTAAATCAATAATAAGGAAATTACTATAATATGTCATCATAATTATATTAAAATCAAGGGAAAAAATGATATCCCTACATTACAGCATGTAAGGCTTGCCAATATTATTTAAATATACCCTATAAATATGCCCCCAAAACATCCCAGAAAATCATAATTATACTACCCCATGTAATCTAAGAGTGTTACTAGAGCTATTCAAGTATTTACCTTCGGGAAGTATAAGATATCCAGAGCTGCTTCTGGGAGTCAATTTGAATAAACTATCCTGTGCATTTTGAGGGACACACGAAAATAAATTTTGGACTTGCTGCCGCATCCTCTAGATACCTGTATTTGATTGTTCCTGAGATTTAGTGATAGAATCTACCCTGTAGCATCCAAGAGTGCACACTTTGCAGGTTTGAGAAGTCATCTTGAGTTGGGGCAGTGCTAGTGGACACGGCCCAGAAGCACCCAAAGGGAAGCTATGAGGGTGACTCTAGGTGGTGTTACACAGTCTTGCTTCCCTGGGCAACACCCGTGGGGCTTTGAGAATGTTCCTGGGAACGTTGATCCCCGAGGCACGGTTAGAGTTTCCTACTGACCACTAGAGGGCTCAGGGGGATCATTTCTGCCGGCGGCCCTCTGGGGGCCGCGGAAGGAAACAGCCAACCAGCACAGGGCACTAAAGCTGAAATATATGAACATAGGGAGATGGACCTCAGGTATTTGAAGCTAGATGAAGATGCCTTCTGGGGCGCTGATGCCTTGGCATGCTTAGTAGAGAAAGATCTTCCCACGTAGAACTTTTCACTCATATCCAAAGATGTTGCCCTGAAGGAGAAACGTTACGTGTCGGAATTAGAAAATAATAAAATATATACAAGTTTCGGGAGCAGACAGACGTATTCAAATTCCAGCTTTGTCTTTTATTAGCATGCTATAATGTGTTTAATCTCTCATCAGTTTCCTTATCTGGAAAATGTAAACTGCTTGGTATAGACGGTGCTTCAAAAACAGAATGTATTCAATAAGAGGAAGTTGTATTTGTTTTTTTCTTAATTTTTATTTCATCTAATACAATTGGAATCTCTGAGACTCTGGATGTATCATTCCATACTATTCTCAGCTAACTTTAATAAAATCTGTCACCTCTATCAAAATCCACCTGGACTCCAGACCAATAAGAGCCAGACCTGGTGAAACGTGAGGTGCCCCAGAAGTCTACTGCTCTTAAACCTGCTATGTTTTGTACTTTGGGCATAAATTTTTAATAGTTTTCACGAACATCAGAGTGTAGTCTATCTATCTAACCCCCCACTTGGTATAGCCAATACGGTTTACATGGAACTTTCATCTGCATGTCTGGTACCTTTGGTTCCCCAAGGGCCCAGGAGCTTCATCCTGAATTACAGTCGCCGAGTCACCGGAACCAGCACTGTGGGGAGGAATATAGTGGGAGGGGCCAACTTACCTAAGTAACCCCTGCCAGACCTTTTGCCTAGTATTGGTCTCTGTATCTAGGCTCCACCTGTTAAACACCGTCCGGCACGGTGGCTCCCTGTTTAATGATTCTAATCCCACCTGTGCTGACACCCAGACGTTTCCCCTGTCCCATCTGTCTTTGCATTCAACTCGTGGACACTGACTTCAGCCTAGGTTTAAACTGTTAAACCCTCAGCTTAGATTTTAAACTTTAGGTCTCTTTAGAGTCAATTTTCCTCAAGCCTTCACCACACAAATACCCCACCTTAGTCTCAGGTTTTTCCTATCTCCCTAACAGCTATCTGCAAACCATACAGTGATGGCTGCAATTTTTTTTTTTTTTTTTTTTTTTTTTTGCGGTACGCGGGCCTCTCACTGTTGTGGCCTCTCCCGCTGCGGAGCACAGGCTCCGGACGCGCAGGCTCAGCGGCCATGGCCCACGGGCCCAGCCGCTCCGCGGCATGTGGGATCTTCCGGACGGGGGCACGAACCCATGTCCTCTGCATCGGCAGGCAGACTCTCAACCACTGCGCCACCAGGGAAGCCCATGGCTGCATTTTTTAATAGGAAAGATGAGGGCTATAGTTATTGTCTTGAGACAATGGACTAGCACTAAAATTCTTAACAGACGATATGGCTATAGAAATAGGGTCGGGGACTTCCCTGGCGGTCCAGTGGTTAAGACTCTGCCCTTCCGCTGCAGGGGCCCGGGTTCCATCCCTGGTCGGGGAATTAAGATCCCGAATGCCAGGCTGTGTGGCCAAAAAAAAAAAAAAAGTCAATTGATCCCACCAGTTAGTTTATATTCTTATCAAGGGAAAACCCAGAAACACAAAAATGGCTATTAAAAGAGTTCTCCATCCTCAAAAATGTAGTTAATGCACAATAACTGTATATTATTAACTAAGATGATAGCTTTTGTCTAAATCTCTTTATGCAGGAATGTGCTTGGAGTTTTGCACTTAGTTTTTTTCTTTCGTCTTTTTTTCTTTTTCCTGTAATAATGATGGATTTCCACTGGTCCATCTGTTTTACTCCTCTGAAACTCCTTATAACCAAGAGCATGTATTTTCAGAATAGCTAGATGGGAGGTGAGTGATGTAGGAATTAATTAGTGGCCCAAGAATTGCAAGGGATAATAAATGGTCCACACAAATATTACAGAATTTAGACCTCATTAGACCTCAATGTGTCTAATAGATGGACACTGATATTCATCTTAAAGTATTATAGAGTACCTCCATCTCCTCTCTGGTCTCAGTTTAGTATTCTACTTTTTATGCTTTTATTGATTTGTAAATTAATGAATTTGTTGAGGAGGTAAAATTAATTTCTTTGACTGGATGTTTGTTAATATGGCTATGAAAAACCTGTTCAAATGCTGTACTGGTACATTCTGTCCTACAAAAACAAGCACTGTCTCTACCTATATGTGAAACAGAGAATTCACCACAGCAGTCAATTACAAAAACTAACCTTTGAATTACGTTGAATTAAACATCAAAGGACTAGATGCCTAAAAATGTAACAACAGATTTTTTTTTCCATATTCGCCTTATAAAACTGCAATTCCGAAAAATGTTTTTCTAGGAGTTTACTGCTTTTTCAAGTCACTGGCATCAGATTTTAACACAAACTATTTCAGGCACCCAATTTAGAAAACAAACAGTTATTAAATGTCTAAAATGTCTATCGCCATAGATGTTAATGTGTTTCTCTCTGCCTCTTTCTCAAAAAGTAGTCAGTTCAAGGTGTGTTTATTCATTCTTACAAATATATTTCCCCACTCTGTAAAAAAGAGAAGCATAATTCAATTGAAGTAGATCAGAACTGTGCTTCCTTACACCATATAACGTGACAAGCTGTAAATAAAATGAACTTTTTATGAATACATTATGCATGGGATATGTTCCCGGGGTTGCATATAAAGAGTATTTTAATGACATACATTTTTCTAGGTAACCAAAAGCGAGCTGCTATTTCACCAACCCATGGACTGAATATAAAGCAATTTTAAAGTGTCCTAGTACAAACTCAGTAGTCCTGGCACCTAAAATATTGACATGCCAGCACAGTAAGGTTCATCTAGAAAATTATCCCCTTAGAAAATTATGTTGGCCACCATGGATTTCTTTTTAATGCTTCAAGTATTTATTATCATATGAGTAGAATGTTTTGTTTATTTCAAATATCTTCATGTGGTGTCTATCACTGCATATCCTTTAGATATAAATAAGCATGTACAATTATTATTTTATAAAGTTATATGAACAGTTGGAAAACACATAATAGAACCAAAACTGTATAATTTAGCAGGGAAAATAACAAACCAAAATCATGCATAATGTAAAAATGCTCACAATATATTTTATTAAAAGGCTGGATATAAACTTTATATAGACAATAATCCTGATTTCACAAAAAGAAAAAATATATTTTTAGAAAAACCTGGAATAAATTCAATAGAATGTTCATAATAGGTATCTTTTGGTAGGTGCATGTTCTTTCTTTGTATCTTCCTGTATTTTTCCATTCTCTACAATGAATGTTCATTGTTTGGGGGGGAAAAACAACATTCTTTTATTAAACAAATGTTTATTGAGCACCTACCAAATGCCAGGCGCCATTCTTGGCACTGGGTGTACAGTAGGAAACAAAGAACTAATTCACGGTCCTATTTGTAGAGCTTATGCTCTTCAAGGAGCATGGGGGTGGGGCAGGGAATGGCAAATAATAACCAAATAAATGTGTAAGTAAATAGAATATTAGTGTTATGGAGTGGTGGGGGGAGCAGGTTAAGGAGATAGGGAAATACAGGGAATGGGAAAGTGTTATTTTATACAGGGTGGTCAGGGAAGGCATTACTGATGAGTCAACGCAGGGAGGGAAAGAGTGCAGAACGATCTAGGCCGAAAAAACAGCAAGTGAAAATCCCTGATGCAGAAGTGTGCTCAGCATATTTGAGGAAGGGTGAGAGCTGGAGCTGGGAGTGAGCTGGTGTGTGATGGTACGTGACGAGCTCAGAGGAGGAGCCCAGCATCTGGGCTTGAGACATTGGCAAGACATCAGCTTAGGGAGATGATTGGGGGGCTTTAAGGAGAGGGGTGCCATGACGTGACTTACATTTAAAGGGGACACCCTGGCAACTGTGTGCAGAATAGGCTGCAGAAAGCAGAGGTGGAAGCTGGGAGACAAGTCAGAAGTTGGGACAGGGATCCAGGGAGAGATGAAGGTGGTTTGGATAAGAACGGTACCTGCAGGGTGGTGAGAAGTGATCAGATACCAACGTGCACTCTACACTAAGGGTGAATGAGTGAGGATTTGGAGATTGTTCACAATGAAGTTAAAGGATATATTTGCATCGGTGATGGCTAATTTTATATGTCAACTTGACTAGGCTAGGGGAAGTGCAGATAGCTGGTAAAACATTTCTGGGTGTGTCTGTGCGAGTGTTTCCAGAAGACGTTAGCATTTGAATCTGTAGACTGAATGATGCATAAATGGCCCTCACATGATCTAGTCCTTGGAGGGCCTGAACAGAACCAAAAGGCAGAGGAAAGGCTAATTTGCTACTTCTGCTTGAACTGGGACATCCATCTTCTCTAGCCCTTTGTCATCAGTGTTCCTGGTTCTCAGGCCTTCGGAATCAACTGTGTACATTACTGACTTTCCTGGTTCTCCAGCTTGCTGATTGCAGATTATGAGACTTCTCAGCCTTCATGATTGCCTGAGCCAATTCCTATAATATATCTCCTCCTATAAGGTATATATATACTCTATTGGTTCTCTTTCTCTGGAGAAATACAGCATATTTCCTTTGATGAAAGGTCTAATGTTTAATAACTAAATGTTTCAGTTTTTCTAGCTTTTTCTAGGTTTTCTAGGTTTTAGTTTCAACAACTTTCTGCAAAAATATATTGCGTTCTTATTTTAGCACAGAAAGAATTAGTAAAATTTTACTTTTTCAATTATTCATAGGATGACTTTAAACAGGTACAGTTAATTTTTCACACTAACTACATTCTTGCTAGTTCTTGAAGAATTAGTGTCAGGCATCCAGGGAAGACTCAATAGACAAGTTTTTCTAAAATACAATAGAGTCATCTTTTAAACATTCTAGGATTCTAAAGTGAGGAAATGGGTTTATCGCACCTTTAATAAATGCCATGCCTGTTTTCAGAGAGCTAGTTTTAGAGAATGGCCACGTGTTGACCCCAAGGGGGAGGCTTTATTAATAAAGTGATTTAAATCTCCAGTTCTTCAAAAACTAATTTCAAAGGATATTAAAAAAAATAAATCACCATTGTAAAAAGGCTATGTTTTTAATGTCGGCTTCAAAATATGGAGTAAAAGAGTCCAAAAGCTGAAAATTCAGACTTTAAAGCAGATAGTTGGGTTTGAGTCCCTGCTTACCCTTTACCAGCTCTGTGACCTTGAGACAGTTAATTAAGCTCTTTGAGCCTCAGTTTTCTCAACTGTAACATGTAACAAAAGTGCATACCTCAAAAATCATTCTGAATGATTTATGAATTCCAAAAGCCTCCTGGATATCACGGTCTGTGCTTTCCTTTAACCACAGACTCTCCACTCCAGCCAAGTTTCCACCTTTCAGTCTCCCAAATGTGACAGCCCCTAATTACTATGTCTAGATGATTTCTGCTGCAGCAGAAAAAAGAAATACAAGAGGCATCCTTTGAAAGCAGATACTACCCTCATTTCTAGGTCTCCTTAGTGCTACTAAATTTCAGATACACCTTCACAGTTACCTAGTTATTAAACTGTTTTCATTGTTAACTACATTTATTCAGCTTCTTTATGCCAGGCACTATTTTTTTTTTTTTTTTTTTGCGGTACGCGGGCCTCTCACTGTTGTGGCCTCTCCCGTTGCGGAGCACAGGCTCCGGACGCACAGGCTCAGCGGCCATGGCTCACGGGCCCAGCTGCTCCGCGGCATGCGGGATCTTCCCGGACCGGGGCACGAACCCGTGTCCCCAGCAACATCAGGCGGACTCTCAACCACTGCACCACCAGGGAAGCCCCCAGGTACATTTTTGAAGCACTTTCATTAATTTATCTCATTTAATTTTAACAGATACCCTAAATGACTAGTGTCATTTTTCAAAAGTAGGCAGATTAGTGGTCCCCAAAGATGTCCATGCTCTAATTATCAAGCCCTGTGATTATGTTATTTTACATGGCAAAGAGGACTGGCAGATGCGATTAAGGTTAAGGAACTTGAGATGCGGAGATTATCCTGGATTATTAGGCCCAATCTAATTACATGGGTCCTTAAAAGAGGAGAACATTTCCTAGTTGATGTCAGAAAACCAGAGAGATGACAGCGTAAGAAGGATGGGACCCACCATTGCTGGGGGTGACAAGCCAGGAAATGCAGTTGCCCCCCAGAAGCTGGAAAAAGTGAGGAGATGGTCTGTCCCCTAGAGCCTCCAGAAAGGAGCACAGCCCTGCTGACCCCCTGGTGTTAGCCCAGTGAGACTCTTGTCAGGCTTCTGACCTCCAGAACTCTTAAGATAACAAATTTGTGTTATTTTAAGCCATTAAGTTTGTGGTAGTTTGTTATAGCAGTAATAGGAAGTCAATATACATCCTTTCCCATATAATTTTAAAACTCTATGTATGGTCAGGCCACTCAAGATGGCTGTTCTCTTGCTCTCTGTACACCCCCTGCTCGACCAGTGCCTGCTTCCCCTACACGCTACTCACATGACTGACCTTCCTACATACTTGCCCCAGGCCCCAGCTAGTGACTGTCCTTATCAAAGGGACAGTAAGGGCTGTGCCCCTCTGCTAGTTTCCCTGGTAACCAACCAGCCAACCTGATGTCAATTTCCCCTATAACTGGTAATCTCCCCTTCCCCCTGGGAGTAGAGACTGCTGCCATGTCTGCTGCACACAGTGGGGTGTCTCCCCAGGATCTTGCTTCAGATATGTAAGCTCCCCCCATTCATTAAGTCGTTGAGGTCTCTGTCGCTGACCCTGGGCTCTTTCTTTGATCTTGAAGCTGGGCAAGTACAGGCCTTGCAGGCCCGTGCGCTACAGCCCAACACTCTAGAGAAATAAATTTTCCATTCTAACTTTCACTCAGCCTCACCTTCTGGGTCCCCTCTCCCTTCACTGTGTCATCAGCCTTTGTTGCCCCAGCTCTAGCCACTACCTTTTCTCTAATGCTGTATCACACACATTTCAAGCATAGACTATCACTTCTTTTATGTTGATATCAAAGTATCTCATCTTTTATCTATCCCTCATGCAGCAGCATATATGCAGATACTAACTGTACAGAAAAAATATCATCATAGACTTTAGCTAAAAGGTAAATATGTAGAACCTTAAATATGTAACCATAATAAATTAAAATCTGGTTGATTTGTAAAGGCCTTAATTAAGACTTAAATAAATAGACTAGCTCTACCAGACTTCAAGTAATAAGTCCTCTAAGTTGGACATGTGATTTGATATGTCTGGCTTTTCCATCTGGGTCTGGAAGATGTCAACATCGCCGTTCACTACAAGAAACCCAGACTGGAAAGATCCATTCTGGTCTCAGGCCTAAAATCACATTCTCTCATTCTTGATTCACCTGATAGCCCTGTACTTGGGGAATTACTGATTTGTCATTATAAAAGATGAAATCTTGATTCTCCCAGTATATGAATAAGAGAAATCAAATATCCTATCTAGTCTGTGAACACATCATACTGGATTATAATTGTATGGGTATCTGTCTATCCTTTAAATTGAACCATGAGCTCCCTGAGTGCCCTGTTCAGTGCTGTGTTCTCAGCACCCAACACAGTCCATATCACTCTGAGCAGATTCTCAGTAAATCTTGAATAATTAATTAATTAATTAACTAGTTAAACAATAGGGCAAATGAGGGAGTAGGTCAAGTTTGTGAGGTTGTCTTTGCTCCTTCCCTGGCAATGCCTTTCTTCTACGTGTGGGTACTAGTTTCCTTTTCCTACCTCCGAATACAACCCCAGACTGGTCCTTGGTCACTTCATGCTCTTCCCTTTGTATGCCCCCCTGCCTCCAGCTCAGTTCAATCCTGTATTTTCCCACCTAGGGAGAATGAGGGATATGATGTTTGATTTTGAACTGACTCTGTTACAAAATGACTTTAATTCTCTGGACCAGACAAATGTTTAAATATGACCCATTTACTTCTGAGTGCTTTTGAAACTTTATCAGAAGTGCTTCTGCTGGGCCCCTTGAGCTGTAACTTCAGTGAAGGAAACAATACCTCTCATTCACCTGATCTGTTGCCCCTCAGTCCCTGGATTTTGGTTCCAGGAAATTCTCTTGGACAGGACTTCCAGTGGCTCTAGACAGCTCTCTTTGCCCCGTAGACCATATCTAGTCTACAAGGAACAGTCACACATCTAACTCACAGCTAGAGGGGAGTGCACTTGCTTCCCAGACACAGCAACTTGTGTTCACTCTCCCACAAAGTGGTCTCTTCCAGGAAATCCTCTTGGACAGGATTTCCAGTGGCTCTACACAGCTCTCTTTACCCTGTGGACCATATCTAGTCTACAAGGAACAGTCATACATCTAACCCACAGCTAGAGGGGAGTGAACTGGCTTCCTGGACACAGCAACTTGTGTTCACTCTCCCACAAAGTGGTTCACAGCCAGTGCCTCCTGCACAATCAGACCTCAGTCTCTGGGTCTCCCAGAATCCAGGAGACACATCTCAAGCTCCTGGAATTGCTTCACGGAAACCCCCTTGCTCTAGGCTTAAGATAAAGGTAATAAAAATCTCCATTCTACTTCCTTAAAAGGGGGTTATTGAAAAAACAACTTGACAGAATTTCTCTCCCAAGAGATCTTTTCACAAATACTTCCTTTTTTCACTTTCCCCCTTTTATGTCAATAGGATGATCAAACTTACCACTTTGCCTGGGACTGTCCCAGTTTTAGCATTGAAAGTCCTGAATCCTGGTAAGCCCCTCAGTCCCAGGCAAAGTGTAACAGTTGATAACTCTACCTCAAGATGAAATGTCCAAGAGTCATAAAACCAGTTTTTGTTCACATGCTTTCAGGATCTGCATTTTGATGTGCCGCCTCAGTTCAGTATGTAGTACATATCAGTATTATTTTATTGTTTCAAATTTTCAACTTAATATCCCACTACTTATATACAGACGCACATATACATTATGCCAGACAGAACTGTTGTGATTATCTCCACTTTACAGAAGAATAAATGGAGGATTACAGGATTCAGTAACTTGTTCAAAGTCTCACTGTTGTTGAGAGCAAGGAACAACTAGAATCCTTTTATGTTGCTGGTGGGAATGTAAAACAGTACATTTAGAAAACAGTTTGGCAGTTTTTTCTAAAGTTAAATGTATACTTTTCATATGACCCAGCAAACCCACCTCTAAGAATTTACCTAAGAGGAATTAAAATATTTGTTCACACAAAGTTTTGTACATAAATATTCATAGCAGCTTCAGTCATAATAGCCAAAACTAGAAAGAACCTAAATGTCCACTAACAGAATAGATTTTAAAAATTGTGGTATGTCTGTGCAATGGCACACTGCTCAGCAATAAAAGGAAACAAGCTATTGATACATTCAACAACATGGAAGAATCTCACCAACATGCAGTTGAGCAAAAGAAGCCAGGCACAAAAGACTACATGAGGTATTAGGAAACTCTAAACAAACGTGATCTATATTGACAGAAAGAAGAGAAGTGGTTTCCTGAAGCCAGGAGTGGGGAAAAGGGGTTATCTTGGAAGGTGCACAAAGGAATATTTTATAGTGATGGATATGTACTATATCTTGACTGTGGTGGAAGTTCCTCAGGTGTATACGTTTGTCATAACTTATCAAACTGTATACATAAAACTATACCTCAGTAAAATTATTTTTAAAACTTAAGGAAATAGAAAAAGAAGAACAAACTAAACCCACAGCTAGCAGAAGGAAGGAAATAATAAAAATTAGAGCAGAGATAAATGAAATAGAGAATAGAAAAACAATAGAGAAAATCAATGAAATGAAAAGTTGGTTCTTTGAAAATCTCAACAAAATTGACAAACCTTTAGTTAGATGTACTTAGAAAAAAGATTCAAATCACTAAAATCAGAAATGAAGGTGGAGACATTACTACTGATTCTACAGAAATAGAAAGAATTATAAAGAAGTAGTCGGAATAACTGTAGTCAAACTGGATAACTTAGATAAAACTGACAAATTCCTACAAGCGCAAAACTTACTAAGACAAAATTATCAATAAATAGAAAATCTGAATAGACCTATAACTATCAAAGAGATTATATCAGTAATTATAAATCTCTCAACAAAAAAAGCCCTGAACTTGACGAATTCTACTAAACATTTAAATTAGAGCTATTACCAGTGCTTCTCAAACTTTTCCAAAAAATTAAAGAGGAGGGAACACTTTTCAACTCATTTTTTGAGGCCAGCATTACCTTGATACAAAAGCCAGACAAAGACACTACAAGAAAACTACAGCCCAATATCCCTTATCAACATTGATGCAAAAATCCTAAGCAAAATGTTAGTAAACTGAATTCAGCAGCATATTAAAAGGATTATATACCATGACCAAGTGGGATTTATTCCCAGAATGCAAGGACGTTTCAACATAAGAAAATCAATCATTGTAATACACCACATTAACAGAATGAAGGGGAAAAAAACCCACATGATTATCTCAATTGATGCAGAAAAGGCATTTGACAAAATTCAACATAATTTCATCATAAAAACACTCACAAACTAGGAATAGAAAGAAACTACCTCAACACAGTTAAGTCATATATGAAACCCCCCCCACACACACACACAAAAAAAATTGTACTCAACAGTGAGACTGAAAGCTTTCCCTCTAAGATCAGGAACAAGGCAATGATGCCCACATTTACCATCTCTGTCCAACATAGTACTGGAACTTATATCCAGAGCACTTAGGTAAGAAAAAGATATAATCCAAATTGAAAAGAAAGAAGTAAAATTACCTCTGCAGATGATATGAACTTATATGTAAAAACCCTAAAGATTCCACAAAAACATTATTAGAACTAATAAATGAATTTAGTAAGATACAAAATCAACACACAAAAATCAAATGCATTTCAATACCCTAACAGTGAACAATCCCAAAAGGAAATTAAGAAAACAATTCCATTTACAACAGCCTCAAAAAGAAGAAAATACTTAGGAATTAGCTTAACCAAGCCTTTTACAATGAAAATGATGACATTTCTGAAAGAATTAAAGGAAGACAAGTAAATAGAAACACAGTCCATGTTCGTGAATTAGAAGACTTCATGTTGTTAAGATGTCATTACTACCCAATGTGATCAATGGATTCAATGCAATCCCTATCAAAATCCCAATAATTTTTACAGAAATAGCAAAAAACCCATCCTAAAATTCATATGGAATCTTAATGGGCCCCAAATAATCAAAACAATCTTGAAAAAGAAGAACAAAGCTGGAGGACTCACACTTTTTGATTTCAAAACTTTCTACAAATCTACGGTAATAGAAACAATGTGGTATTAGCATAAAGACAGAAATATAAACCAATGGAGTAAAATAGAAAGCCCAGAAATAAACACTCACATATATCTATCTAAATGATTTTTGACAAGGGTGCCAGGACTATTCAATGGAAAAAATCTAATCAACAAATGGTGCTGGGAAAACTAGATATTCACTTGCAAAAGAATGAAGTTGGGCCCTTACCTAATACCATATACAGAAATAACCTCAAAATCAATCAAATAAGCTGAAAATCAATAAAAGACCTAAATATAAGGCCTAAAACTACAATACTCTTGGAAGAAAACATAAGGGTAAAGCTTCACAAGATTGGATTTGCCAATGGTTTTCTTAGACATGATACCAAAGGCACAGACAATTTTTAAAAAGTAGACAAATTGGACTTCATGAAATTTTCAAAAATTTGTGCATCAAAAGATGCCATCAACAGAGTAAAAAGGAAACCCACAGAATGAAAGAAAATATTTGAAAAGCATATATCTGATAAGGGATTAATATCCAAAATATATGGAAAACTACTAAAACTCAACAACAAAACAAAAACTGGATTCAAAAATGGGCAAAGGATCTAAATAGGTATGTCTCCAAAGAAGACATACAAATGGCCAATAAGCACATGAAAAGATGCTCAACATCACTAATCATTAGAGAAATGCAGATCAAAACTACAATGAGATACCAGCTCACATCTATTAGGATAGCTACTATCCAAAAAAACTTTAAAAACAATATAACAAGTGTTGGTGAAAACGTGGAAAAATTGGAAACCTTGTGCATAGTTTGTAGGAATGTAAAATGGTACAGCTTCTGTGGAAAACAATATGGTCATTCCTTAAAAAATTAAAAATGGAATTATCCCATGATAATTCTATTTTCATCTCCAAACCAGTTCATCTCCAAACCAGTTCAGGCTCACCTTATCACCTGCCAATTCCAAAAAATTCACAGATGGCCATTATATAAACCCAGGTGATGAATTTCATAACCTTTGCTCCTAAGACACACTCCATCTCAGAAAAAAAAAATGGAGACTCAATGGTGGCTTAATACTTCTCCTTCAAGCAAGGTAGCATGTGGCGGTCATCTCTACCAGTAGAGGTGGCAGAGAGAAGGAGAGCAAGGAGACAGAAGAAGAGGAGAAGGAAGTAGATGAGAATGAGACTAAAAAGAAGAAGAAAGGATTTGGGGAACTAACAGTCCACATTAATTGTCTATCTTGACCTTTTCATTCTTTTTGCTTTTTTTTTTTTTTTTAAGATGTTAGGGGTAGGAGTTTTTATTAATTAATTAATTTATTTTTGCTGTGTTGGGTCTTCATTTCCGTGCGAGGGCTATCTCTAGCTGTGGCAAGCGGGGGCCACTCTTCATCGTGGTGCGCGGGCTTCTCCCTATAGCATCCTCTCTTGTTGCAGAGCACAGTATCCAGACGCGCAGCCTCAGTAGTTGTGGCTCACGGGCCTAGTTGTTCCACGGCATGTGGGATCCTCCCAGACCAGGGCTCGAACCCGTGTCCTCTGAATTAGCAGGCAGATTCTCAACCACTGCGCCACCAGGGAAGCCCTCTTTTTGCTTCTTTTCACAAACCCAGTGTCTTAGTTCAGCCTGCTATAACAAAATACCATACACCTGGTAGCTAAAACAACAGACACTTATTTCTCATGATCTATAGGCTGGAAGTCCAAGATGAGAGTGCCAGCATGGTCAGGTTCTTGGTGAGGGCCCTCTTCCTGGTTAGGCCCTCACATTGTCATTCCTTGGTACACGAACACAGAGAAAGATCTTGTGTCTCTTCCTCTTTTTAGAAGAACACTAATCCACCATGGGGACTTCACCCTCATGACCTCATCTAAACCTAATCACCTCCCAAACTGTTTGGAGGTGGCGCCAAATACCATCACATTGGGGGTTATGGTTTCAACATACGAACTTTGGGGAGACACAGTCAGTCTATGGAACGTAGTCAGAATTACAAGTTCAATGAAGTAACAATAATTAAACTCCATGACTGATATTCAGTATTTACTTTTAAATTATTATATGGCTTGAAATACAAATACCTGTAAAATTGATTTAATTTTAGGTCAAGCAATAAACTAACATATGTTGCCCAAAATAATTGAATTATGTTAATTATACTGACAACTTTAGTGAATACAAATTACAAATTTCCAAGTGCCAAGTCTCATAAGATCTAAAAGTAAATTTCTCCAAATGACTTTAATGTGGAACTTAATGCTATTTATTGGCACTGAAAAAAGATTTCAAATAAAAGACATAAAATGTTAGTGTTTATCTAAATGGTGGAATAATGGGTGACTATTTCTTGCTTTCTCTTTTCACTTCTCTGTATTGTCCAAATTTCCTAAAATGTGTATTTATCAGTTTTATAGTTAAAAGAAAATTACCAGACTTATGACTTTTAATACTACGTCTGGTAGCAGTGCATGAAATATTCTTTCCTCACCCAGATAATAAATATGAAAATGCTGAGAAAAATAGATGAAGGAATAATACTGCAAATTAAGTTTGAGATTCAAGCATGATGCAAGGCAGTTTCCCAGGCATCAACCTCCTGGTCATCAGAGTGTAATAGTGACGTGGACAGGTATTCTGAAGTCACACTCTCTGAATTTAGGTATTTTCTAAGTGTACACTAAATTTCTAAGTGAAATCATGATGGGAGGAAGTCAGTTAACATCACAGAGAGAAAAACATTAAAAGATAATTAGCATTTCAGTCACAATAGAAATTATCAGCCCTGTTTAAGAGAAAAAGAGTCAACCTTAATAATTATTATATATTTCTTGATGTTATACTAATGTTTCATTGTTGATAAACAATATTCAGAAAATAACAATGTTTCCTTCAGATATATCAACAGGGAATGGGTCAAAAATCGATAGGGCTATAGATGAAGCAGCATTGGCTACCAGTAGATAATCATTAAAACTGTGTGATGGAAATATGAGATTTCATAATACCCTGCTCCTTACACACTTATTTGCTCAAAATTTTCCTCAATAAACTGTTGCACAGTTCTCCTTTAAAAAAAAAGTCACCGACATTTGTCACTTTTCACTCTAGTAAAAGAATAATCAAAAAAATGTAACAATGCCACCAGAATTAAATAACATTGAGCCTATAATATCATCAAGCATGACAGTGACCTTGAATGCAATAACCTGCACAAAGAAAAAGAAAATAATATATTATACCTAATTGCTATTGACATTTACATTCAATTTGACATTTTCTGTTCCTTTTATTAATTCATAGATAACCTTTTTATATATTTGTTTTTCCCCATAAATGATTTTAATGTTCTTTATATTAATACAATATGGCAAAAAAGTGTGTTAGGACTAACTTTTTTAGTCTAGTAGAACAAATCTTCTAATTTTCATTTCTTATAAGAAATTAATTGGTGTTTAAGTTGTTTTGGATTATCCTCCACTTTTCAAAAACTTTATTATCAGTTAGATCAAAAGACAGGTGGCCTGTCTAAAAAGCTAGAAATGTATGGATGTCAAGGACTGCAAATAATTATTTTACTTTATGTATTTTTAAAACCCAAATTGGATAATCTGAGTATTTTCTAATTAGGAGATATTAATAAGAAATGTAAGGAAGATAAGATCTTACCAAGCACCTCTTCCTACTGTCTTTCATCTAAGACTTAGAATAGTCCTATGCTATTATGTTGTACACACACACACACACACACAGTCGTACACATATAATGTTGGGAAAATGTAATTAAAACAAATCTTCTCCCTGCAAAAATCTTCTCCACAAAAGTAGTAAAGGAAGAAAACACTTTCATTATTGAATAAAAATTAAAGCAGAATGCGATGTACATCACAGGCAACGCACTAAGAGATTGCAAAGACAGAAAGGAATCTCACCCTCTTATACAGCCAAGCAGACACAACCCATTACATACATGTCCTCAAGATAAACAGTAACTAGTCCTCAAGTAAGAGGACATGACAGTACCATTTGTCACACATAGTATATCCTAATTTACCTGGTAATTAGGGTGACCATCTGGGTTGGTTAGATACTTGGCTTTATCCAGAGGAGAAACAAACTTCTCATATCTTTATGGCAGGAGGAAGTTTTGCAATGTGGAGCAAGGCACCAAACAAAGATAGGCTTCTGCCTTGCCAGAGACTAGAGAAAGGGGTACTGTCCCCCTCAATGTCTACATTCAAAGAGGCAGCTCCCAGGTCCCCAGAGGAAGACATCCCTGGGTCAGAAAGTGACAAAATGCCTTTCTAGTCTTCCAAAGAATTTATATACATTTCAGAGAAAAGAAAGTACTTAAAAATACAAGTTTTCTAAAGTAAATGCTCTAAGAAAAAGGAGAATTCTCTTCCCTTATTTGCAATAGGGAACATTCAGCCTGCTATTTTTATTTTTATTTGTCCTTACAATAACTGTACATAAAAACTATATACACATATATGTGTGTTTGTATATGCATGTAAACTATATAAAAACTATCTTTATATATGTGTGTATAAATATATGGTATGATATTAACTATGTATTTAAAAATGATGACAAAAAGATCATATGGTAAAGAATGGTATGAAAATAAACTAGATGGTAAAAATACACCAAAATTTAACATCAGTTATGTCTGCGTAATGAAGTTCTGTGTCATGTTTATTTCTTTCTTTCTACTTTAATGTATGTTAAATGATTTTATCACAAGCATATACTCTGTTTTTACTTGAAAAATAAAAGGTAAAAACATAGTTTAAAAAAACATTGAAAAATATTTCCCAAAAATTCTCTGCAAAACTTCCCCGTATGGGGAAAAAAGATGCCAATTTTTTTAAATTAAAAATAATGTGAGACATTCAGTACACAGTTCCATACTATGCTTTGTTTTCTTGGTTTCAGAGTGGTTTACTATTCAGTAAGGCAAAGACCAGTGGTGGGTTTCTCTGAACTTGGTTTCTACAGCTGGCAGTGTTCACATATCAGTGGAGGAGAAAAGTTGATTTGTTGTTAGCATGATGAGGGCAGAGAGCCAGACACAGGTTCAGTGGCAGAGTGGATGGGGGAATAAAAGTATTTCATAACAACAGTGATTCAAGTTAACAGTAACTAAGCTATTTTCAGAATAGTTCCCTCTTCTGAGATGTAAGACACTAGTACTGTTTCCCAACCTTAGGAATTGTTTTCTCACAAGAGAAATGGACTTCTCTCCATTATGTAGCTCAACCCTTGCAAGTGGACACAAAAGCTCAAGATATTTCCCCAAAAGCTTCTCAGCCTCCATGCAAATAAACTGCTCTGTGAATTGTCTCACCGGATCAACAAACAGATGGCAAAAGATCTGAAGGCAGAAATAAAAACAATCTTGGCTCAGGTTGACAATTCCAACAGAAAGGAACAAAGCACAGAAGTCAGAATGTGCAAGACCAACGTTCTGCTGAGATCTTTGCTATCGAGAGTGCTTGGAACACCAGAAGCCTCAGGATGGGAAGCTATGGGGGACAAAGCCCTCTAAAGCAAGTGTCCCCAACCCCTGGGCCAAGGACTGGTACTGGTCCACGGCCTGTTAGGAACGAGGCTGCACAGCAGAAGGTGAGCGGCGGATGAGCGAGCCAAGCTTCATCTGATGCTCCCCATGGCTCGCATTACCGCCTGAACCATCCCCCATGCCCACCCTTGTCTGTGGAAAAACTGTCTTCCATGAAACCAGTCCCTGGTGCCAAAAAGGTTGGGGACCACTGCTCTAAAGCATAGTGTGACACGCAGGAATAAATCCAGACCTGGAAGCCAGGCAGAACTGATTTCAAATCCCTGCTTACCTACTAACTAGTTATATACCTATAGGTAAGTTACACCTATCGACCTTTGTTTCCTCATCTGGAAAATGGGGATGTTAATACATTCATTAAAGAGTCACTGTAAAAAGAAAAAAAATATATGTAACATTCTCAGCATAATGTAAGCACTCAATAACTGATAGCTCTGTAATATTCCCATAGTACTGCTGTGATGGGACTGGACATTGAGACTTGCTTGATTTGGTTGAGAATCAGCCTACATATGCAATTTTATTTTATTTATTTATTTTTTAAATTTATTTTTTAATTTATTTTTGGCTACATTGGGTCTTCGTTTCTGCGCACGGGTTTTCTCTAGTTGCGGTGAGCGGGGTCTACTCTGCCTTGCAGTGCACGGGCTTCTCATTGCAGTGGCTTCTACTGTTGTGGAGCACGGGCTCTCGGCGTGCGGGCTTCAGTAGTTGTGGCTTGCGGGCTCTAGAGCGCAGGCTTAGTAGTTGTGGCACACGGGCTTAGTTGCTCTGCAGCATGTGGGATCTTCCCAGACCAGGGCTCGAACCCTTGTTCCTTGCATTGACAGGCAGCTTCTTAACCACTGCACCACCAGGGAAGCCCCCATATGCAATTTTAGATTCAGCCCACAGTGATCTCTCTTTTGCATATTCCTTCAACACTTGTATCCATATTATGCCTCAAAGCTATCGTGTTCACCTTGTATTTCTAAATTTATTATATCCCACACTAGAGTTGAGCGCTTTGAAAACAGTAACTGTTGGATTTATGATGGATTAATGTTTCATACTTCAAGCATATTTATCTACCTTGTGATAGGAACAGACAACAAAGAAGTAAGTTGTATTTTCTAAAAGAGAAAAAAAGTCTATGTATATTGCCTATACATCTGTGTTTACAACTAACTATTCGATGAAGAAGGCAAGCAAAAAAATAATTTAATTCAATGGTTTGTGAATTTTTTGCTTGTATTTTTCACATTAAGCCACATGAAGTGCTTTAAAGAGCTACTAAGTAAACAACATAGTATTTAAATGGGTGTATGTATGGATGTAAACATTATTACACAGATTTGGTTTGAAAGAAAAGGCAAAGATATTCATACTCCAATAAAAAAATTAAAAAAATAAATAAAAATAATAAAATAGACATCACAAATATGCCACCCAAACCATTTTTACCCAAAAGAATTTATTAAATGGGGAAGGGGAGTGTGGGACGAATTGGGAGATTAGGATTGACATATAGACACTACCATGCATAAAATAGATAGCTAGCAGGAACCTGCTCTAAAGCACAGGAAGGTCAGTTCGGTGCTCTGTGGCGACCTAGATGGGTAGGATGGGGGGTGGGGTGGGAGGGAGGTCCAAGAGGGAGGGGAATAGGTATACATATAGCTGATTCACTTCTTTGTCCAGCAGAAACAAACACAACATTGTAAAGCAATTATACTCCAATTAAAAAAAAAAGTCGCTCAACAAAAAATAATTTAAAAATACTAGGTAGCCCTCCCTTCTTTCCCTCTTTCCCTCCCTCCCTTCCTTCTTTCCTTCCTTTCTCCCTTCCTCCCTCCCTTCCTTCTTTCCTTCCTTTCTCCCTTCCTTCCTCCCTTCCTTCCTTCCTTCCCTTCCTTCCTTCCTTCCCTCCCTTCCTTCCTCCCTCCCTCCCTCCCTTCCTTCCTTCCTTTCCTCCCTTCCTCCCTTCCTTTCTTCCTTTCTCCCTTCCTTCCCTCTCTCCCTTCCTTCCTCCCTTCCTGCCCTCCCTTCCTTCCTTCCTTTCTTCTTTCCTTCCTCCCTTCTTTCCTTCCTTCCCTCTTTTTCTTGATGGTTCAGTGGTGAAACCACTAGGTCGGACCAAGCAAAATCAGTTCCAATCTGCCTCTCAATCTGCATGTACCACTACTCCTTTTTATGATCTGCTCCAGCTAAATGAAACCACTTGCTCTCTCCACCCTGTACTTTTGTTCACCCTGATGATTCTTCTGTCTAGCACGTCCATGATTCACTCCCAGCATCCTACCCCACCATTCAGGGCCAATGTTTGAACCAGTTCCATCCACCCTTCAAGGCATAATATCTCAAGGGCTACCATCACCATTAAACAATATTTTCCTCCTCTCAACTTTCTCAGAACATTCTCTGTATCTCTCTTGTGGCATATCACTTCCTCTGCTGTCTTTTTATTATTTGAATATATCTTATCATCTCAACTAGTCTGTAAATTCATTCAGAGCAGAAAGGGAAGAAGTTGTATCTAATAAATCTTGCCATTCCCTAAAGTACAGAGAACAGTCCCTGTAACACATGACTTGACATTTAATCAGAATCTGTTAATGATTTGTTGGGGGACAAAAAGAAGAAAGGCAATTCGAGGCGATAAAAGCAAAGAAATGAAGAAGGAACTTAACACATTCACTCATTCATTCAACATGTTCTGAGTTCCTACCCTGCGTCAGGCACAGTGAAAAAAAAAAAAAAGTACCATGATAGATGGAAATAGTGGAAGACAAAGATATATGGTGGTGATGGAGATCATATGGCTATATGGTGATCACCAAAGACCAGACTGAAGAGTAGGGATTTCAGACTAGAGATGATAAGAAGCCAGTATAATGGTTTATAATTATTCATGATTTATTATATCATTAATAAATTACTATTTATAATTCATTATTTATTGTCTCTTAATACACATGATTTTATTCAACCATCACAATAATCTTGTGATATTTACAGATGAAGAAACACTTTTTAAAGAGATTAAGAAATTTGCCTAAGGTTAGTAAGATTAATACTTGCTGCGTTAATACTGGACAGGTCTGGGATTCAAACCTAGGACAGTGTGGCTCAGAGCACTTAAACACTATGTTATATACCTACCAGGTTCTTAGGTAGAGGAAAGACTGGAACAAAGAGTGTAATTGTAGGGAAATTCCTATGACAGTGACTTATTGGATTAACTGAGTTTGGAAGGAACCGAGGAGACAAACTGAAGATACATCCAGTGACTCCCTACCTTCATCATCTAAGCCAGGTTCTCAGATGTCTCCAGAAAATAACGCTAATCCACTTCTAATCCAAATCTGTTGTAGACGATGTGCAAAATCAGAAATGTACAGGTGGCTATAAAGTCTTAATATAAATGCTTATTTTTTCAGAAAAGGAACGTAATTAATTAGCATTGTTTATGTGGAAAGATCGAGGGGAGTCAAGGGACATTCTCCAAGACAATTGATCATGACTGTTAAAAAATGTCACAGTATGAAAGACAAAACAAAGGCCTGTGAACTCATTTAGATTAAAGAGATTCAAGAGGCAAGACAGCTAAATGCAATGTGTGACCCTGGATTGATTGCTGGATTTTTCTGAAAGGGGGTATAAGGAACATTATCAGCACAACTGAGGAAATTTGAGTACTGACTGTATATTAGATAATAATATTGTATAAATGTTAAAACCGTAGGTGTAATAAAAGCATTGCAGTATGTAGGAAAACATCCTAGTTTTTAAGAGATAATGGTGACATATCTAGGAATGCAGTGGCCCGGTGCTTGCAACTTATTTTTTTTTTAAAGGGCTTCAAATGGTTATTTGTTTATTTATTTATTTACTTCTGTGTTGGGTCTTCATTTCTGTGTGAGGGCTTTCTCTAGTTGTGGCAAGCGGGGCCACTCTTCTTCGCGGTGCACGGGCCTCTCACTATCACGGCCTCTCTTGTTGCGGACCACAGGCTCCATACGCGCAGGCTCAGTAGTTGTGGCTCACGGGCCTAGTTGCTCTGCGGCATGTGGGATCTTCCCAGACCAGGGCTCGAACCCGTGTCCCCTGCATTAGCAGGCAGATTCTCAACCACTGCGCCACCAGGGAAGCCCCGCAACTTATTTTTAAATGATTCTGCACACTGCACAAACACACGCATACACATATGTGAAGTGAAAGAGAAAATAAAAGTAACAATTCTAACAACTGATATACTTGCAAGGTATTTTATAGGTGTTCATTTTTTTCAACTTTGAATTTTTCAAAATAATTTCAAAGTATTTCAAAATACTACTTCCCAGAAAAGTAGGGCTCCATTTCCAGATCTATACGACTGTGAAAATATAAACAGACTAACACTAACAGAAATATCTATTTGCTAAATTATCATCCACTTGGAAAGTTCTTGTATACAGTATGGAAATATCCAACACCATCACTGGCTCTCATAAATCTTGAGGCAAATTTTATCCTTTAAAATTTGTGTGAACTTTCAAAGCATAAGGAAACCTCAGTTAAATTTTCAAACTGAAATAATTAGGTAACTAAACAGAGAATGTTCAAAGCACTCTAACATTTTCCTGCATTAATAGAAGAGCTTTCAAATGCTTAGCCGTAATAGTCCTGTGGCTTTTTACAAGGATTAAAGTTAAATTTTTTTTTTTTTAGTAATCTCTGCAACAGTGGAGTGAGAGGGGTAATTTGTATAAAAATAATTAGGCAGAAAATCTTCAAGAATTACAGTCTTTAGAAATTCATTTCTGTTATTTTCTCCCTACAGCACTCCTGCACAAGAAAGGACTGAGGTGGTGCCAAGAATATTTTACTACAAAACATTATGATGCCTCTGTGGCTTATACATCCAGGCAACATCTGGCACACCCAGTAAAGAGGACTACAATTAGTGAAGGGCCTGCTAAATATATGACACATTGAATAGTTAAATCATGATTTCTTTTAATGATGATGAACTCAATTTGGAGATAGTAAAGTATAACTTCAGGTCTTTATTACTTATATTCTCTGAAGAGTGGAAAGAGAAACAAAAAACCTATTTTTCCCCCACACTGGAATTCTCAAAATCATTATTGAATTTCTACTTCATTGTGTGACTTCAAAATATATCTGAAGGGCTTCCCTGGTGGCACAGTGGTTGAGAGTCCGCCTGCCGATGCAGGAGACACGGGTTCGTGCCCCAGTCCGGGAAGATCCCACATGCCGTGGAGCAGCTGGGCCCGTGAGCCATGGCTGCTGAGCCTGCGCGTCCGGAGCCTGTGCTCCGCAACGGGAGAGGCCACAGCAGTGAGAGGCCCGCGTACTGCAAAAAAAAAAAAAAAAGTAACAAAATATATCTGAAAGCTAGTTTTGCTCTATTACTGTAGATGAACTTATCATAATTTCTATAGATCTTCACATGGTAGAAATGTTTTTCAAAATGTTTAAATATATGATACTTTCTATGAAGTATCTGCTTAAATCTAGAGTGACCCAACAATTCTTCAAGATGTAGTTTATAAAGTGCTAAATGAATGCTAGGTTTTTTGATGGAGAAAATCACATCCCCTTTGAATTTGTGTTTCCTTTTAACCATATCTCCCAGTTATAGCCACTATGCTTCAAAACATTTAGGTTTCAAAACCTAAAGTTCATCAAGCATTAACTTAAAATCTATCATACACAAGTCATTGAACTAGGAAGATAGACCACAACTACATGGTCACACTTTTTCTAATTTTTCACAGCAAATGTTCCTTCGTCCCCTAGAAATGGTATGTTATCCAAGACAGCTTAGTCATAAATTGCCTTGCAAAAAAACTGTCCTAATACAAGTACTGTTTCAAGAAAAATAACTCTATATGGCAAAAAGTTCTCCAAACCATAGTACAAATGGTCCACTTTTTTGAATGACTATTCAAGGTGGTAATATTGCTTTCCTTCAAAATCACAGAAATCTTATTTTATCTAGATGTTTCCTTCCTTCTCCTGTCATCATTGGTGCTGTCCACAACACATTTTGCACCTAATAGGATGCACTTCAGGGCCAGTTTGAAGTTACATGTGACCATGTGACTTACTTTGGCCAATGATATGTGAGCATAAGTTCTGGCAGATACTTTATGGAGCCAGTGCAAAATAATAAGGAGTGTGTGGCTCTCTTTCGCTTTGCCACAGTGAGCAGCAACCTCCAGCTGGAGCAGCTTCATCAGTCTGAGTCCTGAAGAGAGCACACTGGAGAATATAACCCTCAGATTACCCACTATGGGCATTCACAAGAAATAAACCCTATAGTTTTAAGCTACTGAGGTTTGGGGGTTGTATTTCAGTTACTACAGCATAACCAGGCCTATCCTGACTAGTCAACCTCCCATAGTTTATTAAAGATGGCTGTGTTAAGCTCCTGAAGTTTGCAAAGAATAGAGAGAGATGTTCTGGTGTTTATTATACTAGTATGTATAGAAGGAAGTAAGGAGTTAGAGAAGACAGTCCAAGTAGCAGCAAACCAAGCCTTAAATATACAGTAAACAAGGCAGCACTTTGTTTCACCTGTTGAATGATAGTCAAGTACTTTCAGATTATAGAGACTCAATTATCCCACCTCTCTCCTCTTCTACTAGCCTACAACAACTGTCGACTTAATAAGGTTTCTGTAACAATGACAGTGGGTCTACCATTGCCACGGAATTTAGGGAAATTCTCAATTGCCTGGTTCGGTTCCATCATAGTGTGCCCCCATCCCCATGCAAGAAGTACAAGCTCCCACCTTCTGAAGGCCTAACAAGTGTCCAAGATCCTTGAACCTTAATTTGACCTCAAGCCACAGGCCAGAGAGGCACCTACACTCAATGCCAGCTTGGCTGGAGTCTTCTACTTTACAATATATTCCTTGTGACCTTCCTTTTCCTTCTCAATTGAAGAAACCTACTCCCTACTGTTCTCCTATCCTCCCAGCCTCCCTCTTGCACCCTTTCCTCTCTTTTCCCCTTCTTCAGACTTACTTATTTTTTTCAGAGTAGAAAAAAAATGATTTTTGTGCAAGCATTGGAAACTTTGGTCTCAAACTTGGTGAGTAGTTTCTTAAATCTTTATTTCTGTTTCTGGTGTGGGGTAGAGTACCTTAAAGATACAAGGAAGCAGGGCTAGAAAGCAAACAATGAATATGTTGAGATATAATGCTTCTTATTTGCATTTGAATTCTCCAAGAATAAGAATCTGATTAAGCCTCCACCTGCCAATCTGTAAATATATGGGCACTCCATATGCCATGATTAGCCTATGAAGGTTTGACTCCAGGTCAGATATTGATCCTTGGGCTTAACATTGAAGCCAGAGTGTCAGGATCACCTGGAACATACGAGAGCATTCTATGTTTAAAAGCATGGCTATAGCCGCCATTGTCAAAAAGGCAGATTTCCTCAGAAAATGTCTGTAGATAAGCTAGTCAGCTGACACTGCTGTCATGTGAAGCCTCATTTTAAAAACATAGTTATTTTATCTCCATGTATAATTCAAAATTTCATTTCATTGACTTGAAAATCTATTGCCCTTTGCTTGGTAGGGATTCCTCACCTCATGTAATGTGTGGGGAATTTGCAATGTTTGTCAAAGTGGTCAGAGTGAACTCTTTATACTCTATGAAGTGCCAGAAAAGAGGCTGACAAAATATGAAAGCAAATAGAAGCAGAAGGAAAATTTAAAGTAATACAATGCATAAGCCTGATATGTATGCATGTCCTTTACAGCCTACAAAGAACTTTTGTATAACTTACAAAAAATACTGGTCTTATGATTAGGGATTTTCCTTGTTTGGTCTATTGCTAATTTTATGAGTCTCCTTTTCTCGATAAAGTTGAATAATAGCAGGACCTAGATGTTATAGTTGGTGTGAAGGTTAAATAAAATAAGGATGTGAAAATTTTTCATGAACTTCATGGTATTATGCTATATATAAAGTAATATAACGTTATAAAATTATCCATTTCAATTATTGTTCAGATCAATTATCACTGATTAAGAATTTTTTATGTTCCAGACAATATGCTATGTGCTACGAATACAAAGATAAATAACACATTGCTCTTACCCTCAAAGAGCTTACAGTTTCCTGGATAAGAGAAACATGGGGAAAATAATTTAACTAAAATATGGAAATTTGTGATAAAAGTATGCATAGACTCTGAGGGCGCAGAGCTGAAGCCACTAGTCCAATCTTGAGGCACAAGAAAACATCCTGAAGGAAGCAGTGTCTTGAAGCTTAAGGGACAATCTGGAAGAATTGAGTTGAAAAATTCCTAGTTTTTAATTTACCACATTATACAGAAATTGCCCTACTAAGTGTAAGCTATTTGTACATTGTTAGCTCCCCTATTGGATCGATAATATCTTTAGGAAGGGACCATGTCTCATTTATCTTTTTGTGTCCCCTGATTCTACTTGAATGTTGTAAGGGATTGGATTCAAGTATTCTGAATATAAATGAGGTACAGACAACTATGCATATAATTACAAAGATTTTATTACTGTAATGTTATAGAATTATGAAATTTTAGAGCTGGAATTAGAATTGATCTTGAGGGCATTTAATCCACCATGCAGAGAGCTCTCTCACCTGCCCACCTGTATCTCTTACAAGCATCCTACATTAATAAATCTACTTCTTGCCTATCACTTGCCTCTCGCTGAATTCCTTCTGCACTGAGACACAAAGAACCTGAGCCTCAGTAAGTCCAGACACCAGCTCAGCCAGTGAGGAGGAGTGGCCATCCATCCCATCCCCTGCCCTCCTTCCTTTTCTGCTCCTCGGTCAGAATGCTTCATCTGCTACCAACTCTAAGTCCAAACCTGGGAGACCCGTTCCCGCCTCCATTCTTGCCTGGCAATGTACAGAGATTGGTTCAAGATGGCGGAGTAGAAGGACGCCGCTCACTCCCTCTTGCGAGAGCACCGGAATCACAGCTAACTGCTGAACAATCATTGACAGGAAGACACTGGAACTCACCAAAAAAGATACTCCACATTCAAAGACAAAGGAGAAGCTGCCATGAGGCGGTAGGAGGGGCACAATCACAATGAAATAAAATCCCATAACCACTGGGTGGATGACTCAAAACTTGGAGAACAATTATACCACAAAAGTCTACCCACTGGAGTGAAGGTTCTGAGCCCCACATCAGGCTTCCCAAACTGGGGGTCCAGAAACGGGAGGAGGAATTCCCAGAGAATCAGACTTTGAAGGCTAGTGGGATTTGACTGCAGGACTTCAACAGGACTGGGGGAAACTGAGGCTCCACTCTTGGAGGGCCCACACAAAGTAGTGTGTGCATCAGGACTCAGGGAAAGGAGCAGTGACCCCAGGGAAAGGAGCAGTGACCCCATAGGAGACTGAACAGACCTACCTACTAGTGTTGGAGGGGCTCCTGCAGAGGCAGGGGGTGGCTGTGGCTCACCGCAGGGACAAGGACACTGGCAGCAGAAGTTCTGGGAAGTACTCCTTGGCATGAGCCCTCCCAGAATCTGTCATTAGCCACACCAAAGAGCCTGTACCCTCCAGAGCTGGGTCACCTCAGGCCAAACAACCAACAGGGAGGGATCTCAGCCCCTCCCATCAGCATACAAGTGGATAAAAGTTTTACTGAGCTCTGCCTACCAGAGCAACACTGAGCTCTACCCACCACCACTCCCTCCATCAGGAAGCTTGCACAAGTCTCTTAGATAGCCTCATCCACCAGAGGGCAGACAGCAGAAGAACTACAATCCTGCAGTCTGTGGAACAAAAACCACATTCACAGAAAGACAGACAAAATGAAAAGGCAGAGGGCTATGTACCAGTTGAAATAATAAGATAAAACCTAGAAAAACAACTAAATGAAGTGGAGATAGGCAACCAGAAAAAGAATTCAGAATAATGATAGTGAAGATGATCCAGGACCTTGGAGGAAGAATGGAGGCAAAGGTCAAGAAGATGCAAGAAATGTTTAACAAAGACCTAGAAGAATTAAAGAACAAACAAACAGAGATAAATAATACAATAACTGAAATGAAAAATACACTAGAAGGAATCAATAGCAGAATAACTGAGACAGAAGAATGGAAAAGTGACCTGGAAGACAGAATGGTGGAATTCACTGCTGTAGAACAGAATAAAGAAAAAAGAATGAAAAGAAATGAAGACAGCCTAAGAGACCTCTGGGACAACATTAAACACACCAATATTCGCACTATACAGGTCCCAGAAGGAGAAAAGAGAGAAAAAGGATCCGAGAAAATATTTGAAGAGTTTATAGTCGAAAACTTCCCTGCCATGGGAAAGGAAATAGCCACCCAAGTCCAGGAAGCACAGAGAGTTCCAGGCAGGATAAACCCAAGGAGAAACACAGCAAGACACATAGTAATCAAACTGACAAAAATTAAAGACAAAGAATAATTATTAAAAGCAACAAGGGAAAAACAACAAATAACATACAAGGGAACTCCCATAAGGTTAACAGCTGATTTCTCACCAGCAACTCTACAAGCCAGAAGGGAGTGGCACAATATATTTAAAGTGAGGAAAGGGAAGAACCCACAACCAAGATTACTCTACCTGGCAAGGATCTCATTCAGATTCAATGGAGAAATCAAAAGCTTTACACAAGAGAGGAAAAGGACCTACAAAAACAAACCCAAAACAATTAAGAAAATGGTAAGAGGAACATACATATCAATAATTACCTTAAATGTAAATGGATTAAATGCTCCAGCCAAAAGACACAGGCTCGCTGAATGGATACAAAAACAAGACCCATATATATGCTATCTATAAGAGAACTACTTCAGACCTAGGGACACATACAGACTGAAGGTGAGAGCATGGAAAAAGATATTCCATGCAAATGGAAATCAAAAGAAAGCTGAGTGGCAATACTCATTTCAGATAAAGTAGACTTTAAAATAAAGAATGTTACAAGGGACAAGGAAGGACACTACATAATTATCAAGGGATCAATCCAAGAAGAAGACATAACAATTATAAATATATATGCATGCAACATAGAGGCACCTCAATACATAAGGCAACTGCTAACAGCTGTAAAACAGGAAATCAACAGTAAGACAATAATAGTGGGGGACTTTAACATCTCACTTACACCAATGGACAGATCATCTAGACAGAAAACTAATAAGGAAACACAAGCTTTAAATGACACAATAAACCAGATCAATTTAATTGATATTTATAGGGCATTCCATTCAAAAACAGCAGATTATGCTTTCTTCTCAAGTGTACATGGAACATTCTCCAGAATACCTCACATCTTGGGTCACAAACCAAGCCTCAGTAAATTTAAGAAAATTGAAATCATATCAAGCATCTTTTCTGACCGCAACGCTTTGAGATTAGAAATTAATTACAGGGAAAAAAACATAAAAAACACAAACACATGGAGGTTAAACAATACGTTACTAAATAACCAATAGATCACTGAAGAAATCAAAGAGGAAATCAAAAAATACCGAGAGACAAATGACAATGAAAACACAATGATCCAAACCTATGGATGCAGCAAAAGCAGTAATAAGCGGGAAGTTCATAGCAATACAATCCTACCTCAAGAAACAAGAAAAATCTCAAATAAACAATCTAAGCTTACACCTAAAGGAACTAGAGAAAGAAGAAGAAACAAAACCCAAAGTTACTAGAAGGAAAGAAATCATAAAGATCTGAGCATAAATAAATGAAATAGAAACAAAGAAAACAATAGCAAAGATCAATAAAACTAAAAGCTGGTTCTTTGAGAAGATAACCAAAACTGATAAACCTTTAGCCAGACTCATCAAGAAAAAGAGGGACGGGACTCAAATCAATAAAACAAGAAATGAAAAAGGAGAAGTTACAATGGACACGGCAGAAATGCAAAGCATCATAAGAGACTACTACAAACAACTCTGTGCCAATAAAATGGACAACCTGGAAGAAATGGACAAATTCTTAGAAAGGTATAACCTTTCAAGACTGAACCAGGAAGAAATAGAAAATATGAACAGACAAATCACAAGTAATGAAATTGAAACTGTGATTAAAAATCTTCCAACAAACAAAAGCCCAGGACCAGATGGATTCACAGGTGAATTCTATCAATATTTAGAGAAGAGCTAACACCCATCCTTCTCAAACTCTTCCAAAAAATTGCAGAGGAAGGAACACACCCAAACTCATTCTATGAGGCCACCATCACCCTGATACCAGAACCAGACAGAGATACTACCAAAAAAAGAAAATTACAGACCAATATCACTGATGAATATAAATGCAAAACTCCTCAGCAAAATACTAGCAAACAAAATCCAACAACACATTAAAAAGATCATACACCATGGTCAAGTGGGATTTATTCCAGGAATGCAAGGATTCTTCAATATATGCAAATCAATCAATGTTATAAACCATATTAACAAATTGAAGAATAAAAACCATATGATCATCTCAATAGATGCAGAAAAAGATTTTGACAAAATTCAACACCCATTTATGATAACTCTCCAGAAAGTGGGCATAGAGGAAACTTACCTCAACATAATAAAGGCCATATATGACAAACCTACAGCAAACATCGTTCTCAATGGTGAAAAACTGAAAGCATTTCCTCTAAGATCAGAAAGAAAACAAGGATGTCCACTCTCACCACTATTATTCAACATAGTTTTGGAAGTCCTAGCCACGGCAATCAGAGAAGAAAAAGAAATAAAAGGAATACAAATTGAAAAAGAAGAAGTAAAACCATCACTATTTGCAGATGACATGATACTATATATAGAGAATCCTAAAGATGCCACTAGAAAACTATTAGAGCTAATCAATGAATTTGGTAAAGTTGCAGGATACAAAATTAATGCACAGAAATCTCTTGCATTCCTATACACTAACAATGAAAAATCAGAAAGAGAAATTAAGGAAACAATCCCATTCACCACTGCAACAAAAAGAATAAAGTACCTAAGAATAAACCTACCTAAGGAGGTAAAAGACCTGTGCTCAGAAAACAATAAGATACTGATGAAAGAAAGCAAAGATGAGGACAGGACAGGAATAAAGACGCAGATGTAGAGAATGGACTTGAGGACACGGGGAGGGGGAAGGGTAAGCTGGGACGAAGTAAGAGAGAGGCATGGACATATATACACTACCAAATGTAAAATAGATAGCTAGTGGGAAGCAGCCGCATAGCACAGGGAGATCAGTTCGGTGCTTTGTGACCACGTAGAGGGGTGGGATAGGGAGGGTGGTAGGGAGACACAAGAGGGAGGGGATATGGGGTTATATGTATACATATAGCTGATTCACTTTTTTATACAGCAGAAACTAACACAACAATGTAAAGCAATTATACTCCAATAAAGATGGTTAAAAAAAAAAAAGACACACGCACCACATTGTTCATTGCAGCACTATTTACAATAGCTATGTCATGGAAGCAACCTAAATGCCCATCAACAGATGAATGGATAAAGAAGATATGGTACATATATACAATGGAATATTACTCTGCCATAAAAAGGAATGAAATTGGGTCATTTGTAGAGAAGTGGATGGACCTAGAGACTGTCATACAGAGAGATGTAAGTCAGAAAGAGCAAAACAAATATTGTCTATTAATGCATATATGTGGAATCTAGAAAAATGGTACAGATGAACCAGTTTGCAAGGCAGAAATAGAGGCACAGATGTAGAGAACAAACGTTATAGACACCAAGTGGGGAAAGCGTGGGTGGGGGAAGGGCTGGTCCAGGTGGTGGGATGAATTGGGAGGTTGGGATTGACATATATACACTAATATGTATAAAATAGATAATTAATAAGAACCTGCTGTATATAAAAAAACCCAAAATATCCACCATGCAAACATGATGTAGAAGTAACTGAGTTCCAGAAAGGTCCACACATGTGATTATCTCAAGCTTAAATTCTTTATTTTTAAATTATTATATAGTTTGGCCACAGTTTTGTATACTTATATAGATAGTTTATATAGAAACTTATATGGAAATATGTATTTATAAGCATAAGTAAGATACACATACATATACACATTTGGATTTAGGGGATGAAGGCATCCCTGTTTTAGGATCCCTTAAATTATAAATATCTAAACATTTCAATTGTGGAGTGAGGAGAGAAATCCAGACCTTAAGCCTCTCAATTTCCACTGATAAAACTGTCTTTTGTTCTCAATTCAGAGAAGTTTTGTAGCCTAGAATACCTTATCTTATGTTACAAAGAAAGCTAATAAATTACAAGTGCCTAGGTGAACATCAAGGAAAGCACTTTGACAGAATACTCTAAATAGGACTTAGCTATGTGGGTTTTCTGTAAACTTCTTTGTCATCACTGTAAGTTGCATTAAATGGGATACCAATAGATATCTGCATTGGGAGAGGTTAATGGCATAAGTTCCAGACACCTAAATACTGCCCTCAATCAACCACCCCTCCCTGTCAGATTCCCAGAGAAAATGTAACCGTGAGGGCTCACTAGTCAATGGAACACTATTTCTAACAAGGGATTTAGACCCAAACTTCAACCTAGAACTCCAGTGTGACTGCCTGGAGGACTCCTGCCTGAGTAAAGGAGGCCTGAGAGGCCTCAAACTCAATAAAACCAAAACCCGACTTTGCCTTCATCCCCCCTCAAGCGTTCATCTCAGCTCTTTCCACTTCAAAGCAAGAAAAGGTTGATCCAGAGGACTTTGACTGCCAGAAGAAGAGAGAACAGAACGGGAGCAGTAGCAAGCCAGAAAGGGAGGGCCTACTAATGCCTTGAAAAGAACTGGCTTAGCCCACCCACCCCACATAGCCCATGTGAGCTGCATGGATTTACTTACCTAGGCATGTGAGACAAGGAGCCAGAGGTGTCAGAGGTGAGTCAAGGAAAGAAGGCCAGCCCAATAGAGGGGCAGCTCCCCAACCTTACACCAACTTTCTAGCACCATGGAAGAAAGAGGAACATCCCAGGAATGTGGTCCACATCCTCTTACTCTAGCCTCAAAGAAGCAAGACAGGCAGAAGGATCACATTCATTTATTCCTTCAACTCAGCACAATGAAGCCTCTGTCCATTAGCACAAGGAATAATAAAATTATCTCAAAAATGCCTGGCATTCTTCCCCAAAAGGAATTGAATGGCTATCGGGTAGGGTAACTATGAGCTTTTCTTGGCTTACAACCAACATTTTTTAAGGGGTTCAACAGAAAAATTCTAAACAACCAACTTTGAAATGTCGAACTTTTGTGGACCTAAGCACACGGACAAAAGAATCATGTACATATACTCAAAATACTAAAACACCGAAATGTCAAATGGATAAATCAAGCAATTGATCTTTTCAATATTAAATTGTAACCAGAACATCTATTCATGCTTATACCCTTCCTCTGAGTATATTAAACTCAACTCTTCTACCCTTGATATATTAACATTTTCTTCTTGGTGGCTCTTCATATACTTCTTTTTTTGTTTGTTTGGTTTTTTTATATACTTTTTAATATACAAGGTGAATAGACTTTGTGTCGTTGTTTTGTGCTTTTTTTGTTACTGAAGTCTAGTTGATTTACAGTGTTGTGCCGATCTCTGCTATACAGCAAAGTGACTCAGTTATACACGTATAGGCATTCTTTTATACCTATAGTCTTTTCCATTCTGGTTTATCACAGGATGTTGAATATAGTTCCCTGTGCTATACAGTAGGACCTTGTTGTTTATCCACGCTGTATATATTGTTTACATCTGCTAATCCCACGTTCCCTTTCCTTTCCTCCTCCACCCCCTTGCCCTTGGCAACCACAAGTCTGTTCTCTATGTCTGTGAGCCTGTTTCTGTTTTGTTCATAGATAGGTTCATTTGTGTCATATTTTAGATTCCACATATAAGTGATTATCATATGGTATTTGTCTTTCTCTGACTTACTTCACTTTGTATGATAATCTCTAGTTGCACCCATGTTGCTGCAAATGGCATTATTTCATTCTTTTTTATGGTTGAGTAGTATTTCATTGTGTGTGTATATATATACCACATCTTTATCCATTAATCTGCCAATGGACATTTAGGTCCATGACTTGGCTACTATGAATAGTGCTGCTATGAACATAGGGGTGCATTTTTGTATATAGGTTTGTCTGGGTATACGCCCAGGAGTGGGATTGCTGGATCGTATGGTAATTCTATTTTTAGTTTTCTGAGGAACCTCCACATTGTTTTGCATAGTGGCTGCACCAACTTACATTCCCCCCAGTAGTGTAGGAGGGCTCCCTGTCTCCACACCCTCTCCAGCACTTGTTATTTGTAGACTATTTAATGCTGGCCATTCTGACCGGTGTGAGGTGGTACCTCATTGTAATTTTGATTTGCATTTCTCTAATAATTAGTGATGCTGAGCATTTTTTCATGTGCTTACTGGCCATCTGTATGTGTTCTTTGGAGAAATGTCTATTAAGATCTTCTGTCCATTTTTCAATTGGGTTGTTTGTTTTTTTGTTGTTGAGTTATATGAGCTGTTTGTATATTTTGGAGATTAAGCTCTTGTCTGTCGCATCATTTGCAAATATTTTCTCCCATTCTGTAGGTTGTCTGTTTTGTACTTTTTAATGATTCCTTATATCTTTCTAAAAATCACACCAGAATACACACATTCATACAGAAAATTTATTTATAAAATAGCAACTTTAGTTATGATAATAATGGCAAAATTACAAAATGTTCTTTAAACTTCTTTTTTTGGCCTTTTCTTCTTGATGGCTCTTCATATACTTTTTCATATACATTACTCATCCCAACTTCCCTGCCCTCCTACTTTGCCAAGTGTACTGCTAAACCATTAAAACACCTACAGTGGTTGCATTTGTATTACTTATTGTTACAATAACCCAGGGGGTATCTCTATGTGTTGCACTTTGCCAGCCAGGGTAGAATCAATGTGGTCAAAGTATAATGCTCTTCTTACCATTCTAATGTGGTCCTTCCTGGTCTCTGTTGTCCAGAAGCGTGCTTCAGCCTCATCCTCAGGTTCTGGGATTTTCATAACTGTGTCTTGTCTATGGATAGTTGCTAGTTGGTCTTCTTGTGAGTGAGACTGAGGTCAGGAACAACATATGTCACCATCTTGATGACATCACCCCCTAATATTTTTAGGTTTAATATTTAGGTCTGTGATCTCTTTGAGTTATTTTTATATATTATGCATGGGATGAATCAAAGCTAGTATTTTTTTGCATGTGGATGTCCAATTGTTCAAGCATAATTTACTGAAAAGACTATCTTTTCTCCACTTAAATGCCTTTGCATCTTTGTAGAATTCCCCATTTTCTTCATTATTACAGTTTTGTAAGTCTTGAAATTAGCTACTGTTTATGTTCTAACTTTGGTCTTCTATTTCAGAACTATTTTTGCTATACTAGGTCCTTTGCATTTCCATATGAATTTTAGAACTAAAAGTCTTGTCAATTTCTGACTAAAAGCCTTCTGGGATTTTGATTGAGCTTGCATTGAATCTAAAAATCAATTTGAGTCAAATTTACGTCTGCTGTCTCTGAACATGTATATTTTTCCATTTATTGAGGTCTTTTTAAATTTCTCTCAGCAATGTTTTGCAGGTTTCAGCTTATAGATCTTTCACATATTTTATCAGAATTGTCCCTGTGATGTGATTTATAGTAAGAACTGTATATTTGGTTTTTTTAAAAAAATTAATTAATTTATTTATTTATGGCTGTGTTGGGTCTTCGTTTCTGTGCGAGGGCTTTCTCTAGTTGTGGCAAGCGGGGGCCACTCTTCATTGCGGTGCGCGGGCCTCTCACTATCGCGGCCTCTCTTGTTGCGGAGCACAGGCTCCATAAGCGCAGGCTCAGTAGTTGTGGCTCATGGGCCTAGTTGCTCTGCGGCATGTGGGATCTTCCCAGACCAGGGCTCGAACCCGTGTCCCCTGCATTGGCAGGCAGATTCTCAACCACTGTGCCACCAGGGAAGCCCGTATATTTGGTCTTTGTCCTGGTTCCTAGCGCCCTTGGTGCTAAACCCTTGGAGTTTTCTAAGTGGTAAGAATGATAAAGTTATCTTGATATTCATAACAAACCCCTTTCAACCACACCTGAGTTTATGTTAATGAGGTGACTTCTCGAAAGCACTTAAGGATGGGGGCTGGTTACCGAGGGAATCAACCATGTGATTGGAGAATTAGACTTTCAGTCCCATCCCCCTGACATCTAGGAATGGAAGAGGGGCTGGAGGTTGAATTGGTGACCAATGGCCAATAATTTAATCAATTATGGCTATGTAATGAAGCCTCCATAATGACCCCAAAAGATGGGGGTTGGACAGCTTCTGGGTTGATGAACACGTGGAGATCTTGGGAGAGTGGTGCACTCAGAGAGGGCATGGAAGCTCCCCACCCTTTCCCCATACTTTGCCCTAAGCGTCTTTTCTGTCTGGCTGTTATTGAGTTAGTTATATTCTTTTATAATAAACTGGTGATCTAGTAAGTAAAATGTTTCTCTGAGTTTTGTGAACTGCTCTAGCAAATTAATCAAACTCAAGGAAGGGGTAGAAGGAACCTCCTGTTTATAGCCAGTCAGTAAGAAGCACAGGTGACAACCTGGGTTTGCAACTAGCATCTACAGTTGGGTGGGGTGGGCAGTCTTGTAGGACAGCGCCCTTAACTCCTGAGATACGACGCAGTTCTCTAGGTAGATAGGGGCAGAATTAAGTTGAATTGTAGGACATAAATGAATGGTATATGAGAATTGCTTTGTGGTGTGGGGTAATAGACTCATTTTAGTCTAAGTTTTTAATAATTTTAAATACTATTGTAAATGGTATTTTTAAAACTTCAATTTCTGATTATTTCATACCAGTATATAGAAATACAATTTTTTTGCATATTGATCTTGTATCCTGAAACCTTGTTAAACTAATATATTAGATCTAATAGATTTTTGTACATTCAATTGAATTTTCTACTTAAAAGATCATGTCTTTTGTAAATAAAGACAGTTTTACTTCTTTCTTTCCAATCTGGGTGTCTTTTATTTCTCTTCTTGCCATACTGAAGGAGCTAGAATCTCCAGTATAATGTTGAAGAGAAGTGCTATGATTCACCATCCTGCTTCTAAGTATTTACTTAAGAAAAATTAAAGTATATATTTATATGAACATTTGTACACAAATGTTTTAGTAGCTTTATTTGTCATAGCTAAAAAGTGAAATAATACAAGTAGGCTATCAACAGATGAATGAAAAATAATAAACTGTAGTAAGTCCATACAATGGAATATTATGCAGCAATATAAAAGAACGAACTATTGATTTGCTACGTGGATGAATCTCAAAATAATTATGGTGAATAAAAGAAGGCATATAGAAGGGTACATACTGTATGGTTTCAGGTTATCTAAAATTCTGGGAAATGAAAATGTAAATTAAAGCAAAGCAGAACAGTGGTTATTTAGGCATGGGGTTGAGAAAGAGTGGAGAGAAACTAGAAAAAGGGATTACAAATGGGCATGAAGGAAATTTGAGGGGTGATGCATATTTTAATTATCTTGATTGTGGTTATGTTTCACAGGTGTATAATATGTCAACATTTATCATTTATATCATTTTATACACTTTAAATATGTGTAGTTTATTATATATAAATTATACCTTAATAAAGCTATTAAAAATAGCATTAAAAAAAGCACACTACAGGCAATGAATGAAGTCAGGTCCAAGATTATCTGGCTGGCGGTACATATAAAATGTTAAGTCTATCGTATACCCCCACTGCCGAAAACTCCCTAAATGTAGCCCAAACTCTGAGACATCTGAAGAGCAATTTTAAGGCCTGTTTACATTAGGAGACTGAGTGGCAAAGATGGATATATTATCAATTGAAGTGAGAAATAAATATGGTGAAGAGGCAGTTCTCAGAGAAAAGTTCCTAATATTTCTATTGGATTTAAACTGGGAGTGAGAAATAAATTTAAGGTATCTAAAGCATGGGATACCAATAGCTATCATGATTATTTTAGGAATAATATATCATTGGCATGCAGCATGCAGCATGGTTTGGGGATGGAATAAATGAGAGAAAAAACTGGATATAATTAGCATACAATTAGTACTAAGCAAATACTGCTGACTGCTTATATACTGGTAATAAGTGAAGGAAATTTCTGCTCTTTTTCCAGGAAAATGAAGAAAGCTTCTATTGGTGACCTCCCACTCTCAGTTACAAAGCCATGAGCCATGGTCTCTGACTTCATGGAAACTTTCTTGAACTCATTTGTGGAAATCATTCAGTCCAACTAAGACCCTGGGATATTTGTTCAATTTCTCACACTTATAGCAACAGTCCTCTAATATATTTTATCCGATGCTCACCCTGCTGTGCATGTTACAAGGTAATGGTTTTATGCAAATATGACTGAACTTCCATCGCTGTCTCCATCCATTGCTTCATCCCAGAATATCATCAGCTTATTAATTCAGTATCCCAGCTTGATCCTTCACCAGTCTTCATGATTTTTGAAATTTCCACAAGGTTTCTGGTTCATGAGATATTATTAGTTTCTTTGCCTCAAATGAAAATGTTGTTCTGTGATCCAAAACCTGAATACCCTAAGCTGCTTCTCATAAACCTAATTTCTAATGTTTCTATCAAGCTTCTAATATGTATATCTGAATTGCTGGATTTCCCTTGGAAAACTGTATTACAAGTAGCCTCAAAAAGCCAAAGGTCAGAATTCTATTTAAAAGCAAAATTCTACTACAATGTCCTTGGGAATTTTGAGATGCAATATCTTCCCTTGAGATAGAAGTAAGTATTGATAGTTAACTAAGACAGTAAGTATTTTGCATTTTTGTCTATGTATTCCTAATTGTTTGAATTCAGCAAGTTTGGGGCTCACCAAGTTAGTATTTTATAGTCAAGGCACAATGAATGATACAAAAGAAATCAATGTCATGTCATTCTACTAGTCAGGGCTCTTTCAGTTGCTAGAGATAAAACCCAATCTCAGACCAAGTTGAACAAAACAGGCTTTTCATTAGCTTACATAAACAAAAAGCTCACAGGTTTCTAGCTTCAAGCATAGTGGAATCCAGGTGCTCATATATGCTCATTCTTCCTATCTTGTACAGATCTTCTAGGCATGATGAATACCTGCAGCCCCAAAGACCCACATCCTGCTATCTTAGCAACTGCCACAGAAGGAAAGCAACTTTCCCAGTAGTTCTAGCAGACAATTACCAGGGACAACTCTTCCTGAACTAAGCACTATGGCCAGGGGACTGGGGTGCTCAAATTAGGCCAGGGGCATGGGTCCTCTTTTGCATCTGAAAGATGGAGTCACCCATGCTCAAAGCATATGGCATGGGTTCTCCTCAGTAATGGAGGGGATTTGTAAACAGATATGATGAACAGATCTTTTCTACAGTTTTCCAGAAGATGATAATATCCTCAAAGACATATCTACAAGGCACTGTAAAATACAAAATCAAATATAATCAAGTGCCACATGTAGAAGGCAAACTGTATTTGTGCCATAGATTGTCAGACATCTCTCTTGCAGAGAGTCATCAAGAAAAACTTTCAGAGGCAGTGACTTAAAAATATTCTTGCATCCTTCTTTGATATTCATACTATATATACTGCCAAATCAAACTTCCTAAAGCACTGCTGAAGAGCCTTTGGTAGCTCCTCAATACTTACATAAAAAGGCACAGGCATCTCAGTCTGAAGATAAACTATGCAAATTCAATCAATAGTACACATAGCTTTTCACCTTGAATGAAATATCTAGTCTCTTTAAGCCTCAATTTACTCATTTTATATAATGCCTACTTCAGTGGATGTTGGAGAACTGCATGAGCCTATCACAGCATCTGGCTCACAATAGACTCAACAAGTAGAGGAGATACTGTCATTAATGTTATTGCTCATATTCCTCCACAGGAACAGCCTTCTTCCTATTATTCTCTTATCAGATCTTCCCACTACTTTCCTCACGCAGTGTAAGCTTGAAAAAGACAGAAACTCTGGCTTAGAACTACACCTGTAACATAGTAAGTGTTCAGTACACATTTGTTGAATGAATGAATGAATGAATGTCCTACCTTATCTCCCACCTCGAATAGTGAACTCATTGAGGAGATGATCCCTGCTCAATTCATTTTTATATTACCCCAAATTCCTAGTTCAGAGCCTGGAACAAATAAATATTTGTCAAATGAATGACTGAATGGATAAAAACCAAACAATTGCCTCAGTTCTTCATTCTTCCCTTCTTAAACATTAATATAGTCAATGAACATTTTTAACTGCAATCATAATCATCATTCTAAGCATTTTAAGCTTCATATTCAGAGGGAAAATAATGCTATAAATACTATGCCTTTGTGTTCAATCAAACAGACATACAAACTAAAGTTAAAAGCACAAGGACTGACATTTATGTTGTTCAAGGACATTAAAAATGTAAAGATTGCTCAGTGATTTAGAGTGTTTTTTCTTAAACCTGTTTGCTTTTCAATCCCAGATAATGAATAGTAAATAGCATGTATTTAATAAAACATTTCTGAAGTCAGAGCCTACTATTGAATGATCAGTAAAATGTGCCTTTCAACATATACGCAGGACTGATATAATCAGCTTTTTAATGAATCCCTAGACAGCAGCAGAAAGTTTTATAAATTCCAAATAGTGAGATTTTTATGAAAGTTATTAGCACACTGTTCACCAAAGAACTTTACGTCATTTCCTGGGATTTTTAACTGTTTTAATGAGGGAACAGTTACAAAAAGATTTAAAGCCTAAACTTTATTGGTGATATAATAGAACAAAGATCCATTTAGCTATTTCTTAAGTCATTCCCCAAGCATTTGCATGTTGCATAAGCATGATAAAATGAAGAAGAGATGACTTGTTTTTTCCAAATTCTAATGGGACTGTGTGCTTGAACATGATTTGAACCCATGTTAGTGAATTTTCTAATGGAAAAATATGACCTCCTATCTTTAAAATTAAATGACCCTTTGGAGACTTTGCTAATATTAAATGACCCATTCAAAACATCTTGATGTATTAATATATGAATCAAAAACATCTGCATCATGTTTGGCTTAAAATATACATTGATTTGAAAATAAAATGGAAAGTTTTTGTAAAAATGTGTGCTTTATTTCAAAGACTATAAACCATTAAACATATTTTTGATACTATTCTAAAATTTAATTCATTTGTTTAAAATAATGCTCAGAGAAGTTTATCTTTCTTCCTGATATGGGACTACATAGAACCTTCCAGCAGAGGGTTTTGACCTGAGATCAGTTGACTTGGAGTTGGTCTACTGATAGGCTTCAGAAGTCCTTGAAACCCCTGAAATTGTGTTCAAAATTCTGTGTATATATGTAGACATATCTTTATTTAAATTGTGTTCAAAGTTTTGTGGGTCTATGCAGACATGTCTTTATCTAGAGTAGAGTTTCTCAATCTTGGCATTATTGAGATTGTGGGCCAGATAACTCTTTGCTGTGGGAGCTGTCCTATGCACAATAGGATGTTTAGCATTATCCCTGGCCTCTATCCACAAGATGCCACCAACACAGCCCTAATCATGACTATCAAAAAGATTTCAAACATTACAATGTCCCTGGAGAACCACTGATCTAGAGAGTCCACTGCTCTCATCATATCGTATTCCCAAACAAATCAAGAGTCACTGCTTTAGCATGTAGAATGAGAGTTCTAGTCACTTCCCCATTGGGCCCCATAGATAAACATGCTGGTCATAAGCATGATTCCCCCCAAAATGAAACCCATTGCCATTACTTTTGTAGCAGGCAGAGTGATGGACCCCCCATTACCATCCTTCCCCCTGCAAAGTGCAAACCCCTCAAGCTCTATTTTTTCAAAAAACTTTGACTAAGCTCTCCTAATTGCTGGCTTCAGAAAAATCTAAGGATAGGGATTCCCTGGTGGCGAAGTGGTTAAGAATCCACCTGCCAATGCAGGGGACACGGGTTCGAGCCCTGGTCCGGGAAGATCCCACATGCCACCGAGCAACGAAGCCCGTGAGCCACAACTATTGAGCCTGCACTCTAGAGCCCGCCATCCACAACTACTGAGCCCACGTGCCACAACTACTGAAGCCTGCGTGCCTAGAACCTGTTCTCTGCAACAAGAGAAGCCACGGCAATGAGAAGCCTGCACACCTCAATGAAGAATAGCCCCCACTCACCGCAACTGAGAAAGCCTGTGTGCAGCAATGAAGACCCAACACAACCAAAAATAAATAAATAAAATAAATAAAATAAATAAATTTATGGAAAAAAAAAGAAGAAAATCTAAGAATTATGTTTCAAGAGTCATAAACCTCCTAGGCTTGTTGAGGTTTGTTGCTCACCTTGTTTTGATTCCCCACCACACAACCCAGTGCCTGACTCAAGTAATAGATACATAGTTGGTTAATGACTGGATAATTGCATTATAAAAGCCATGGCATCTATTAAAGCCTATGCTTAATTAAAAGACCCATAGTACGAGGTAGTTCTGGAGTCACTTCCTCCCAAGGTTCTGATTTTCTCTGCCTGCTGACTGTAAACCTGTTGCCTCAGAGGTCCTCTCCAGGGAGAACAGAGCTCAGTGAGCCCATTCCACACCATTAACCTGGACCCACTGGTGGTGGACTCTCTCTCTGCTCCACCTAGGTTTGGCCCCATGTGCAGCTCACAAGTATCCCTGCAGGCATCTAATATTCAAAGTATCCTTCTCATCTCTACTGGAACTCTTGTAGGGTATAGGATAGCTCTCATGCTCTGCTTTCCTTTTGCCAACAAGCGCATGGATTTTAACCTGCTTTCCTTTTCTCTTTCAGATTGCTACCACCCCTTCACTGTCTTTGATGTTCTTTTGCAAATCCAATTCTGGAGTGGAATACGGTCTCTAGCACTCCTCCCTTCCCCCACAACTTTCTTGTCTACCTCACACAGATTGTATTAAACAAAACCAAATTCAGCTACATACTGTTTCATACACCCCAAACGTAAGGACATAAAAAGGCTAAAACTACAAGTGTGAAATACCACCCAAAAGAAAGCTAATGTAGCCAAAGAAGCTCCAAGTATAAGAACATCACCAAAGTTAGACGTTTGCTGCATGACAAAAGGTTTGATTCACCGAGAATATGAATCTAAACTTATAAAATAACTTCAAACTATGTGAAGCAGAATTTGACAGACCTACCTGAGCAACTTGACAAATCCTCTATTACAATGAGATTTTAATATTAACTTTCTCAGTGATTGGATCAAACAAACCCTAAATTAATAAATATATAAATATGTGGCAATACTGCTACAAGATTGATCTAATATACATATGTATTTCAAACCTTGTCCATGTAATGCACTCTCTAATAAAATATTTCATACCAATTTCTCTACATAAACCTATACTATCTCCTTCCTATCCTCTCTCGGCTGAGTTCTTTGCTACTTTGAGAAATTTTAAGCAGTAAGAATTTCTGCCTCTACCACATCTGCCCACTTAGCAGTATTTTCACCTTTACTCTACCTTCTCACTTTTGCTACAGATGAAGTATCTGTGCTCCTATGTAAAAGCCAACCCCTGCCCTTGTGCTTTAGACCCCATCTCTTCTAGCCTCCTTCCTCCAACTGTCCTCCTTTCCCTCCTGTTTCATTCTTCTGGATCATTCCTATTAGCATTCCATTAGCATAATCCTACCTCCTGCTCTGCTCCCATTTGCTAGTAACTACTGTCTCCTAACCCTCTCCTCTGATACTCTCAAATCTACCCTAGTCCAGCTTTCACAGCCATCACTCCACTGAAACTGTTCCTGTCAAGCTTTCCAATGCTAAATAGTGGTCTTTTCTGAGTTCCCATCTTATTATGTATGCTATTGTCAGCATGATCCGCTCTCCCCGTCTTTATTCCCTTTCTTCATTAGCTTCTAGGACACCCATCCCTTTGGCTTTCCTCCCACTTCAGTTTGGTCCTTCTCAGTCTCTTTTACTGGTTCCTCATCTTCTCTCAGATATCTTAACATTGCAGAGTCTCAGGGCCCAGTCTCTTTGGTCCTGTCCTCTTCCCTACTCACTCCCTTGGCAACCTCATCCAGTCAGGGTTTAAGTACTGTCTATATACTAATGTACATCCCAAATGTACATCTCCAGCCCAAGCTTAGCTCCTGAAATCTAAGTTTGTTTATCCAATTACAAGCTCTCCACTTGAAGAGCTCATTCACATCACAAACTCAAGATGTTTAAAACTGAACGTCTGATCTTCCCCCCAAGAACCTAACTCACCCACAGACTTCCTACCTCAGTTAATGATGATCCCATCCCTCCGCAAGCGCAGGCAAAACCTTGGAGTCATCCTTATTCCCTCTTCCTCGTACCACCTTTATTCTGTCAGGAAATCCATTTGGCTCTATCTTTAAAAGATATCCAGAATTCAACCACTTGTCTTTACCACCATGCTACTACCATGGGCCAAGCCACCGTTATCTCCTCCAAGGACTGTTACACTATCCTCTTGACTTTCCTGCTTCTATCCTTCCCCTTTAGTCTATTCTCAACACAGTGGCCACAATGACCCTTTGACAGTGTAAATCATATTATATCACTTCCCTGTTCCCCCTGTCACTCAGAGTAAAAGCCAAAGACCTTACAATGAAATACACCTCATTATCTGACCTCTTCTGTCATTATTCTCTCTGTTTACACCCCTCTGGTCACATTGCCTCCTTGCTGTCCTTTGAACATACCACTCAAGTTCCCACTTACCAGTATCTCCATCTATGTGCTCTGTCTTCCTGCTTAGATCCTTTGCATTCCCTTTTCCAGCGGCCTAAAATGCTCTCCCCACAGATACCCACATGACTAATTTCCTCACCTTCTTCGGGTCTTTGCTCAGGTGTCATCTTTTTAGTGAAGGCTTCCATGACCTCTTTATTTATAATAGCAAAAACCACCTCCAGTCCTCCTGTATTATATTCCCCCCACAGCCTGTATCAGATTCTTACACTCTTCTAATTTACTTACATACTACACTCATGATTTGTTATCTGTCTTCCTCCACTAGAATGTAAGCTCTTAAGGGCAAAGATTTCTGTTTTGTTCACTGATGTATCTCAGGCACTTCAAAGAGTTCCTGGCGCACATTCCTCTTTTTGCACGTGCTTAGTAGAAATTTGTTAAATGAAAGAAATGAATGACTGAACAAATGAATAAATGAATGAATGTATAGAACTCTGCATCCAACATTTGTTTGTAGGAAAAGGGCTTCAGCCTCCCAGACCTTCTCTGAGTTCAAAAGGGAAGACTCAAACAGTTACTAATTCTGGGAGTGAAGGAATGTAGAAACAAAGAAAAGGCAGTTGAGAAACTATTGTATAGCAATGGGGCAGGGTCCTCGCTCCTCCTCAGGGACGGGCAGCAATGGGATACTGAGTTCTTCCACAGGAGCTGGGAAGAACTCCCGAGCTCCACCCAGTTAGAGGACGGTAACTTCAGGCTGAGCACAAGTATGTGGACCTCAGACTGGTTGCAACCAGAGGGCTGGTGACTGAGATTCCTGGAGCACCACCCTGTCACCTCCCCATCAACAAATCAAAAGAAAGTCACATACCCTGCAGCCCTCTTCCCCAATTTTGCCTATAAAACTTCTCCCCAAAAACCATCAGGGAATTTGGGGTGTTGAGCCACTCATTCTCCTTGCGTGGCGCTTGCAATAAACCTTTCTCTGCTCCAAACTCCAACGTTACGGTTTGTTTGGCCTCACTGTGCACACGAACCTGGGTTGGCAACATCTTCAGTGGGCTCCAATCTGGCTTTCACTTACATTTAAGATTATTTTTGTCAATGTCATTTTCATTCTCTCTGTTGTCAAATTCAAAGAGCTTTTCTCTGTCCTTATCTTACCTCTCAGCAGCATTCCAGGAGGAGGTTAGCCTTTTCTTGTTATAATCTTCTCTTGGCTTCCTGACAATGCATTCTTGCTTTTCCTCTTACCTCACTGCCTCCTCCTTCTCAGAGACGGTGGCTCCTTCACAGACTCTCTTTGCTGGTGTCCCTCAGAGTCATTCCAGGGTCCTCTTCTTCCGTTTTCTCTCTACACCTTTTCTTCCATGACCCCACTCAATAGATTTAAATACCACCTATATTTTGATGAGTCCCAAATTGGTATCTGCAGTATGGATGTCTCCTCTCAACCCCAGGTACTCATAACCAGCTTTAACCAATGTCCATTGAATGACTCAACAGCTTCATGAACCCAAAATTGAATTTCCAGTTCAAACTCGTTCCCCATACCTTCACCGTCTTAGTAAATGTCTTCTTTGCTCATCTCACTGCTCAACCCAGAAGCCTCAGAATCTTTGTGATCCCTTCATTTCCATCATTCATCACATTTAATCCATCAGAAAGCCCCACTGATTCTAGCTTTACAGCCTATCTCAAATATATCCATTTCTTTCCATTTAAACTGCCATCAACTTTGTCCATGCCACCATCATTTCATTTCCCCTCTAGTCTACTGAATAGTCTTTTCCTCCCTCCCTTCCTTCCTTCCTTCCTTTCTTCCTTATTCCCTTCCTTCCCTCCTTCCTTCTTTGTATTACAGAGCAACGTGCCCACAATGCAGAAAGCCAAACTCTGACAGTAGGTGTTTGCAGCAAAGTAAGAATTTATTTGCAGGAAGTCAAGCAAGGAGAATGGGCAGCTCATGCTCAAAAGATTCAACTTCCCAATGGCTTTCAGACAAGGGTGTTTAAAGACAGTATTAGGGGAGAGGTTCATAGAATGCGTGATCACCTCTTGGACTTTCTTCTGATTGGTTAGAGGTGAAGTAACAGGGTAATGTTTCAGGAACCTCAACCTTCTGGTTCCAACCAGTCTGGGGTCTACATCTTGTGGTCAAAAAGTAGTCATCATCCTCCACCTAGTTGGGGGAGGGGGGGGTCTTAGTTTCTACAGAACGACTCAAAGATATGCTTCAGATTGTTATATATATCCCTTCAGGAGGATTTAGGAGTCCTGTGACCCTATTGTTCTAATCATTAACTGCTTGAGCCTGCTCTCTGGAACACAGGGAAGGCCTAGGAGACTAAAGCCCTTTTCTCTACAAACAAGAAACAGGGAACAGAGGGGCTTTTACCTGGGAAGGACCCCCAGAGTCCTGCTTGGTTTCAGTCTCCCCTTTTCATTGATACTCCTCAATCCTGAGAGGAACAGGGTCAGGACAAGAAAGGGAATAAAGTTTTGGATAGAGAGATTAATCATAAACTCAGCAAGGGAACTCAGTTTTAGGGGGACTCGGTTTCCCTTCCTTCTCTTTCTTTCTCTCTCTCTTTCTCCTTCCTTCCTTTCTCTTTCTACTTTGTAATCTCTTGCCTATCCCTTCCTACTCCATTCCCTGCAACAAGAGGGTGATTTTAAAAAATAAGAAGAAGATTACTCCCTCACCCTTCCCTGGGTTCTATTGCACTTATAATAAAATCCAAACCACTTACCATGTTTTATACGACTGGGCTTCTTCTAGTCCCTGCCCAGCGCTACAGCCCCTTCCCCTTTGCTTATCCCCATAGATTCTGCCCCAGTTCCATAGACATAGCATGTTTTCCTGTTTCAAAGCATCTGCACATGATCTTTCCTCTGCTGGGAACCTTCCTCCCGCCACTCCTGCACATCCAGCTTCTTCCCATCCTTCACGATGTGCCTGAAATGTTACCACCCAGGGTAAAGTTTGCCTCATCTCTACCTTTTTTCTAGAACTTATTATAATTTACACTTTTTTATTGACTTATATTGTCTGTTCAGTGAAACTGAATATAAGCTGTGTGGGCAATGACCACATTGAACTTGTTCACCATGATATTCCTATAGTCTAGGACAGAGCCTTGCAAACATGTATTTCTTGAATGAATTAAGTACCGAATCAATGACACACCAGGAGGGGAGTGACATGATCAAATCCATGTTTTAGGGCAGTGGCACTTAACTGGAGGCAATCTTCCCTCTCCCCCAGGGATGTTTGGCTGTTTTGTATTGTCATGCCTGGAGTGAAGGAGGACTTGCTAGTGAGTAGAGGCTAGGGTTGCTGATAAGCATCCTGTAAGGCACAGGACAGCCCTACACAACAAAGAATGATCTGGCCCCAAATGCCCACAGTGTCAAGGTTAAGAGATCCTGCTTTAGAGAGATCAAGGTAAAATTTAAAGAATAGATTATTGCTAATCTCTTCCTCAGTTGGCAGTGGGGAGACCAATTAGAAGGTCGTTCCAGGTAAGAGAGGATGTCCTATAATGGAAAAAAGTGTGTGGTAAGGAGAGAAGTAAATACACATTTAGGATGTTTGGATATAGGGTAAATGTTTAGAGCTGACTATACTTTGTAAATACCATTGGAGGAGAGAGAGAGTCATTCAGACAGACAGACAAAGATATCCAGGATTACCCACAAGTTTCTTGTTTAGATGTCTAGATAAAAGCAGTGCATTCATTGAGTCTGAAGATATAGGAAGCTGAGCTCACTTGGAGAGGAAGATGCAATCAGTCTTGAATGAAACATGAAGTTAATAAATGGTTGGGGAACTCACAATTCGAACCTAACAAATTCCATCACTGAAGTAAAAAATAAAACCCAAGATATAAATTCTCAGAGATAAATCAAGACAAATCTTATAAAGGTGAAAACAATATGGTATGAATAAATAGTATACAGTACAATTACTAGAGATATTTCACAAAAGGAAAGAAAAGAGAATAACATGAAATAAGGTAAAAAGGAATAAAAACTTCAGAAATGCAGTGATTCAAAATACCTAGAGAAATCATTGAGAGCATACAATAAAGCAGAAACTGAGAGTAGGAAACCTTTAAACTGATGTATAATCCCTTTTAGCACAAGTGAACAATTAAATGGCCAGTTTGGATTACTCATGTGAAAGGAATTTAAAAGTTTTATATATAGAAAAGATCTTTTCTATATGTATACCCTTTAAAACAATGGTGTTAAGGCTTCTGATTTTATTTCTGACCTTTATGACTTGAAGTTCTTCATTATAAAGAAGATTTATATATGTTTACGGAACCACAACATAAAAATATACTTTGAACTGAAAGAAATTATACTTTAATATCAAGGCTTAATTGTAAAAGACTACAATATTTTAAAATACTGGTTGTGGGACTTTCCTGGTGGCGCAGTGGTAAAGAATCTGCCTTACAATACAGGAGACACAGGTTTGAGCCCTGGTCAGGGAATTAAGATCCCACATGCTGCAGGGCAACTAAGCCTGCGCCACAACTACTGACCTCACACACCTCAACTAGAGCCCATGTGCCGCAAACTACAGAGCCCACACGCTCTGGAACCTGTGCACCACAACGAGAGAAAACCTGCACGCTACAACTAGAGAGAAGCCCATGCACCACAAGGAAGAGCCCGCACACTGCAAGGAAAGATCCCGTATGCCTCAATGAAGATCCGTGTGTCGCAACTAAGACCCGACGCAGCCAAAAATAAATTAAATAAATAAACAATAAAGAAATTTAAAAACAAATAAATAAATAAAATAAAATACTGGTTGTGGTAGGCTGAGATATCTTCCCTCCAAAGATATCAGATCCTACTCCCTGGCACCTGTAAATTTTACCTTATCTGGAAAAAGGGTCTTTGCAGATGTGATTAAGTTAAGGGTCTTGAGATGGGGAGATTATTCTGGATTATCTGAGTGGCCTCTAAATGCAATCACATGTAATCTTATAAGAGGAAGGCAGAGGGAGATTTGATACAGGCAGAAGTAGAGAAAACATAGACAGAAGAGGATGTCATGTGACTATGGAGACGGATTGGAGTGATAAAGCCGCAAGCCAAGGAATGCTGGCAGCCAGCAAAAGCTGGAAGAGGAAAGGAATAGATTCTCCTCTAGAAGTTCCAGAAGAAGCTAGCCTTGCCAACACCTTCATTTCAGCCCATTAATATTGATTTTGGATTTCTTGCCTCCAGAACTATGAAAGAATACATTTCTGTTGTTTTAGGACATGAGTTTGCAGTAATTTGTTATTATAGCAGCCATAGGAAACTAATACAAAAGAATATTTTAAATACTTGTATATTTAAAAAACAAAAAGTAGGGAGAGATGAGACAAGAGATGTGCAGATATCTGATCTCAGAGGACACTGTAAACTATATGAGGGAGGTTGGTCTTGATCTTAGCTTAGGGAAGAACCACAAAAAGATTTTAATCAGAAGAATGGTCTGATCAAATTTGCATTTAAAAAGGATCCTTCTGACTACAGCCTGGAGAAGGAGTTGGAAGGAAGCTAGAAGGAAGAATGCAAAGAGACTTCTAGGAAACAAGAAGGGGTTACAAACCAGAGGGACTGGTGATCTGGAATGTATTAGCGGCGGTGGGGGTGGTTAGAAGGGGCCAGATTGAAGAGATGTTTAGGAGAATGCATAGACAGGACTCACTAATTAATTATATATGAGGGGAGCAGGGAAGAAAGTCAAGCTGACTCCCATGTTGCTGACTTCAGCAACTGTTTGTCCTATTTTACTATTACCAAAAGAAGGAAATACTGCTAAAGATTTGAGGCGAAAGAAGAACTCATTTGAATTGCAGATGTCTGTGAGACATCCAAGTCAATGTGTGTTTTCTAATTTTAAAAGTAATATGATTTGTAGTAGATTATTTGGAAAATGGAGGGAAAAAAGAAAGCAAACATCATCTTTAACCCCACTACTCAGAGACAGTTACAGTTAATACATAGGTGTACAGTTTTTTCTTTAAACCTGTATACACACACACGCACACACACACACACACACACACACAAGCAATATTAGGTGATTAAAATATTGTTTTGTAATGTTTTTCCCTTTAACAATGAATTATGGCCATTTTTATCAATCATCATTCTTCTACAATACTTTCAACGGCTGCATAGGATTTTATTATATAAATTTGCTATGACTGAGTTTAGCAGTCCCCTACTGTTATCAAACCCCTTTGTTAATCAAAATATGTAACGAGAGGACTTTTAGGGCAGTGAAACTATTCTGTAGTTAAATGTCATTATACGTTTTTCAAAACGCATAGAATGCACAACACCGAGAGTGAGCTCTGATATAAACTATGGATTTTAGGTGATAATGGTGTGTCACTGTAGATTCTTTCATTGTAACAAATGTACCATTTTTGTGTGAGATGTTGATAGGAAGGGAGGTCGTGTACATGTGGAGGCGGGAGGCATATGGGAACTCTCTGTACCTTCTGCTCAACTGTGCTGTGAACACAAAACTGCTCAAAAAAATAAAGTCAAGTGTATTATGATGAGCATCCTTGTATGTAACTGTTTGCATAATCCTGACTATTTCCTTAAGATAAATTCCAGTAAGTGGAATTGTCTGGTCAAAAGGTATGCTCATTTAACAACTTGTTTGTGTTACCGAATACCCCTCCAGAAAGTTTATGGTAAGTTACACCCCTAAGAGAGTACACTTGAGTTGATTTCTCATCCCTGACTCAACACTGCCCATATTGTATTTCACTCCACACCTCCATTTACCCCATCCTCAGAATAATGCTATCAAAACGTTATTGGATGTTTCCATCAAAAAATCCCTATTTTCTTAACCACAATATAGTACCAAGTTCACTCTGTTTTTTGACTACCAGCTAGCTGCATCTCTGAGGAAATGTATGCCATGCTAATTTGTCTTTATTTAAAATAAAGAAATTCCCACATGGATCCCAGATGTTGACCATTTAATGCAAGAAGGTGTTTCCTCATTATACAAACATGGTATATGTCCTAAATATTGGCATTGTTTCATTTATGAATCACTTAAAATAACTACATCACAAAAAAACAATGGTTCACGTGTGAGTCATAAATTAAACAATGCCAATTTTTTGATGTGCACCACATTTGTATAATAAGGAAACACCTTGGATTAAATGGTCAACATCTGGAATCCATGTGAGGGCTTTAAAAAATTAGTGCTACATTTTCTTAAATTTTCCCATTGTAGAAAGAAATCCAAAATGGAGGCAATTTTTACAAAAATTTCCCTGCTCCAAATATCCTTGCAAGTAGTGCATTGGTTGGTTGGTACAAAAGCCTAAGTCAAAGCAATATAGTCAAATTCCATTACAGGGAATGCCATAGGAGTCTAAGTCTTCTGTTTTCATTTATTTTAGGTCTTATGCTGTGATACTGAGGAACACAGTTGTAGTGGACTGAATAGTGGTTCCCAAAAAAGATACGTCTATGTCCTAACTCCTAAAACCTGTGAATATGAACTTATTTGGGAAAAAAAAGGGCCTTTGCAGATACAATTAAGGATCTTTAGATGTGATATTCCTGGACTTCAGCTCTAAATCCAGTGACAGGTGTCCTTATAAAAGAAAGGCAGAGGGAAGTTTGTGACATAAACACATAGGAGAGAAAAACATAAGAAGTCAGAAGTAGAGACTGGAGTCACACAGCCCAAACCAAAGAATTCCTAGGGGCACCACCAGAAGCTGAGGAGAGGGCTTCCTAAAACCTTCTGAGAGACCAAGGCCCTGCTGACATCTTGATTTTAGATTTTTAGCCTCCACAACTCTAAGAGAATAAACTTCTGTTATTTTAAGCCACACAGTTTATGGTAATTTGTTATGGTAGCCCTAGACAACCACCATGGAAATTCATTGTAATAGGATTAGATTTACATTATGAATTGGTTATGACACGTACTTTTTTCAAATTTAACATGCTTGATATTTTGACTTTTGATTAGCATCAAGCACTTAATGGTTCTATTTTGGGTTTAGATAACATTCAAGGCTCTCTTTTAACCTTGGAATGTTCTGATCCCAAAAGATTCTCTCCATAATTTCTGTTGTTCAAGCACATTTGAGAGAATATCCATAGAGTTGTGAGAGCTGGGGAATTCTAGACTGGACAGGCAAAACAGCCTTATCAACGAAGCCTTCAAAATGGTGACACACGTCAGATACCCATTAGCTTACTTGACCTCTGCCCACATTGTGAACAAAAATATGTACCTGAAAAGCTAACACCTTGGCTAACATCAATGTGACCGTAAAGCACAATTAAAGGGATGTAGACTATTACCCTACACTAGTTATGTTTGCTGCTGGCTACGTACTGAAATCCATGTGTATACACTCCCTTGGATTTTGAATGGATGGGGGATGTTTTGATAAATTTCATGGTGGATTTTTGGAAGAGGCTCTCCAGTTAGTATATTTGATATTCCTTGATATTCAACACCACTGAAAGTATAAGCCCAAACTTCCTCAATTTTCATTCTACATCTAGTGTTTGCTGGGCTTTCATTTAGTTAAAAGAAATAACAAGCATCAGATTGTTTTTCTTAAGTAAATTTTTGGTACAGGAGCCCAAGATCATTCTTCCCATGACCTACCATGTCCTGGCCCCATCCCCTGGTCCACCTCAAGAAATGAAGGAGTTACAAAGAAATAATATTATGCAGCTGTCATAACCAGTTTAAAGAATTTTTAATGGCGTGGGAAAATATTCTCTATAAAGTTGAGTAAAAAAAAAAGAGGATAAACTAGATATACACTAGGATCCAAATTTGTTTAGACATATACATTTACATACACATACATTCAAAAGTGAAAATTTTTCACAAGAGCTAAATTGGCTATCTCCAGATGGCAGAATTACACATGAATTTTTCTTTGTTAGCTACATTTTCAAGTGTTTCTTAATAATGAGCATGTATAGCTTTTATAACCAAAAATACTAATGTAATGGAACCCATCTAACAGCTGGAAGCTAAGAACCATCTTTGGAGGGGTTAGTACTTTGTCCTTAAGGTATTTGCTTATTTAAGAACTGGTTTATAAAGGATATAAATTAATTCTGCAAGATTTTCCCTATATAATCAAGAATACTCATCATCCTGATTTCCTCCCACTTGTGTTATTTGCTTTTTCTTCACTCTTACCACTCACCATGGTTGCAAGTTGATCTGAGGCTGGGAAGGTAGAAAGACGAAAGTAGAGGGTAGGGTGCACTATGAACAAAAAAGTCACTATATTCTTTCCTTAGACTCATTCTGACTCCTCTTGGGACCAATTGTGGCCTAAATGGAGGGGAGAGAGCACAGAAAATCAGCAACGCCAAATAGCTTGTATTTTTCTGAAAAATGGAGCCCTCAATAATTACCCCCCATTCCACCACCACCACTGCAAATGGATAGATAGGGTTTTGGAGGATGTTAGATTATTTTTTACCCCAAATTTACTGGATCCAGTCACTGGTAACGCGGAATATTTCAAAAATAGTTTGGCAAGAAGACTAGATCATAAGTTCCTTAAGGGCAAGGACCATGCTCTCCCTCATATTTGTTTACATAGAGCCTAGGACAGTGCCTCACACATAATGCCTAAGAAGTGTTGAGATCCAGAAAGAAAATATTTTTGTGGATTTCAAAAGAGTGCAGAGGCAGTGTCTAACAAGCTTACGAGCCAAGTGGAATGAGCTTTGTTTTATTAAAGGCCAGCGGAACTTGACGAAATCACTGGTCATCAAGGAATCGGTGGTGGATCAAGCTGGGGAGTATGTACCTTTGCAAAAGATGCATCAGAATGGGGAATGAAGGGGGCCAGAAAGGACATGTGTGGTTTATATTTAATTATGCTTTTATATTTGAAAAGTGAAAAGAAGTATATGTATGATTCTAAGGGGGTGGAGTGGGAGGTGTGGGTGCTGAAGAGTATTATGAGGTATATGCCAAATCTGAGCACATACCCAAAACTGGTTGGAAGGTATGGCATGTTCAAGGGTATGGATTTTTAAAGACTGTGAACCAGTAGACTGAATAATTAGGTTCCCCATTCAAACCACTTCATTACTAAGAAAACAGAGTTGCCTTTTAAACATCAGTGATCATGGCCTCACTGTCTCCAGATCCAGTGACCATTCCAAACCTGGTTATATACTTCCAACCCTTTATACTTAGCATTATAAAATATTTTCCTGTATAAAAGCTGAAGGATGGTGTTCACCATTTTTTTCCTTCTCTTCCACCTAAGATAATTAGACAATGTCTTTTAAAAAATTTTAAACACTTTTACCTGCAGGCTTATATGGTCCTGGTGCTTTCTAGAGTAGTGTTAGTTTGGAAAGCAGACAGAAAACATACTCATATGTGATCACTTGGAGAAAAGGAGTCTGCATTTAGAAAACAGAGGGAAATACACGTGTAAGAACACTGTAGGTGGAGGGGGCATTGGTAAAGCACAAGTTAAAGGGGAAAGGAGACCCTTGTCAATTAGAATATGAAGCTCAGCACTTCTCTCCAACAACTTGGGTAAATGAAGGCAAAGTCAAGGCACAGCAAGCATATGCCTGTGGACCATGTGCGTGTTTGTGTGTGTTTCCTAAGTAGCCCTAATATATTCATTCAAGATGTACTTTTCCTAAGCCTTTAACACATTCTGAGGTAGAAACCAATTAAAAGATGTATCTGTGTATACGATTATCAGGCCAATCATACAGAGAGAAGCCTCTGCTGGGTCTCAGAGCTCGAGATGAAACCCTGGGGGAAGATCATTTAAGCACCAAGTAGCCCACTTCTAAACCCTGGGTAATCAGATGGCCAAGACACAGGTTTCTCTCATTTGATTTTCAAGTTATTCTCAAGAAACATTGACCACAGATAAGCACTCTATGATTTCTAGCAACAAGTGATAGAAAAATACACTTCCATTTCATACTTAAACACTCCTGAATGACTATTCTCTACAGAGACTTCAAAGTTGAAGACTTTTGTGATTCTTTACTTTCCCCAAACTTCAAAATTAATAGAGAAGATACTGAAGAGAAAATCTTTCCCCAAGTAAGAGATTATAAAGTACAACGTGCTTCTGAATTTCTTTAATACATTTCTCTGCAATCCTCAAAATGTATGTCTTACAATGCATCTGATAGTTGGGTGAATACATTCACAGTGGTATACACCCCCGCATGGCTGGTTAGATCTCAAGAGCTGAAACTTGACTGCCAGGGGTCAAATCCCATTTATTACCCTCAGTACCTTGGGCAAATCACCCTAACCATACTGGTCTGGGTCCCTTGTCTGAGTAACAAGAATCCTAATAGTAACAGAGTCCCTACACTTCATAGGTTATTGTCATGAGGATTAAATGAGTTAATCCACATTAAAGGCCTATTAGCAGTCTCCAGCACACAGAAAGGACCTGATAAATGTAAATGAGGTTAACATTATACAAAGAAAAGGAACCGTATTATAAATCATTTTAAGACAGGTTTTAAAATGTAAATTGTTGTCAGCAGATCCCTGCCTCTGCTTCCCACAAAGAGGGACTGAGACAATCTTCTGAGATGATTTTTGATCTTGTGATAAAGACATAAGCTAGCATATACCAAATCAAGTTCCATTCATACAAAATAATTCCCTGGTGTTGACAAAAGCCATTATCATCTGAAATATTACCTTTGCTAAAACTCTAAACCCTCAAAGTCCATAGCTAAGAACGTAAGCAAATTAGAAGCTACTCTCTTTATGCAGCTTTCTCACTAACAAAATTCCACATCATGAACTTCTACTAATGTTTCTTGTCCACAGATTAATAACAACCTAGTTCAAAACCACATCATTTCCTTTTTCTGCCTCATTTCCTTCAAGTGAAACATAATTTTTTCTTGGACCTGGAATAAAAAATTCTAGATGAACTAAGCAAATCGTTACCAGAAATGCAATTTTATAATAATACTATTTCAGAGTACTCAAGAAACATAAAACATCTGTGGTGATGTTTTTGTTAATACATAAAAATAACCTAATATATACTGCATACCACCTGAATGGAAAATTGAGTCTATAACTAAAAGTGCAAACAGAAATTACTATAGATCCCATCAGTATCGGGTTTTGAAGCCCAGTTGGGAACATTTTAAGAACTGTGACACTTCTTTAAGTCTTGGTTGGAGGTCACAAACTGCTTGGCACAGATGTTTTATTTGGCCAACACAATATTTAAAAATTATTAAACTCAAATATCTTTAGGTGAGTCATGCCCTCTATTTACCTGACAGGCCCTTAAAGGCATTTTATTTGGCAGACCCCGATAAAGACCCATCCTTACAGAAAAGAGATCAAATGATAATCATTAGTTAAATGGGTCCCTCCCTCACTGATGGCCTGATAAAGTCCAGAGCCTTGGAAATTAAAGATACTAACAGTTACATTCAGAAATTCTTCTAGTTGCTTGTTGGATTAATTTTAAATACATACTTTCAGTGCATGTATCTAATAGTGGCTCATTTGATTAGGATCGCTGAGCTGAGTTGTTAAAAATCATTTACATCTGGATACTGAAAGAAACCAGAAAGTAGAGTTTTTTTAAAATGTTCTTTTGATATGAAAATTTGTACTGAAGTCCAAATTTCACATAATTTTCAAAAAATTAAAAACATTCAGTAAGGGCTTCCCTGGTGGCGCAGTGGTTGAGAGTCCGCCTGGCGATGCAGGGGACATGGGTTCGTGCCCGGTCCGGGAAGATCCCACATGCTGCGGAGCGGCTGGGCCTGTGAGCCATGGCCGCTGAGCCTGCGCGTCTGGAGCCTGTGCTCCGCAACGGGAGAGGCCACAACAGTGAGAGGCCCGCGTATCGCAAAAAAAAAAAAAAAAAACATTCAGTCATCGTTGGTTTTTCTTCATATAAAAGGAAGTGAATTTGCTCAATGCACTATTTAGAGAGAAACTAATTTCTACTGATGTATTTTAATGAATATTTATATATATACACATAGAGACACACGCATATATACACATATTCAGAGCAAGGACTGAGCTGACCATTATTCTCATTCTTTTCAGTTCCATCGTACTTTCTGGGAGATTCTGTTCCACTTACAAATTAAGTCTGAGTCTAGGACCCAAATAAGAGAACACTGGAGAGGGTTTCCTAAAACATTAGTCCATGCTTCACTCCAAAGGTGTTAGGTTTTAGGCACTGATGAGACACAAGCTAGCAGGCTTAAGAGTCCAAACATTAATAGTTAACTGTTCTTTATGTTAACGTGGCAGAATGCTTCCATTCACACTGAGCCAGTAAGTACACCCTTGTCTCTGGCATCCTCTTCAGAACACAAATACAAGGCACCTTGCAGTGACTTTGCTTCTGGGGCCAATGCCCCTGGACTCTCCAGGATTAGTCTCTCTGAAGGTTCTGGTGAATTCTCCCTCCATCTTGGACTCGAGTGCTGTTGGGAGATTTCCCAGAGTGAAGGACATGGAGAAGGGAAACCCAGAGCAGATCGTGAGAGGGGGTCCTCTTGAAGGACTACTTCTTGGATACACCTGTTGGAAAGCACTTCCTTTTCTTTGGAATTCCGCCATTTCATCCTTCTGTTCTGAAACCAGATTTTCACCTATTGATAAAGTAATTGGACAAAACGATCACTTACATCACGTTACTTCACTTCAGCATTTTAAACTGTAATTTCTTCCACTGTGCCATCCATAGAATACCTTATCCTGAGAGCCAGCCTAGCAAAGTCCTTGTGGCTTTTTACTTCAGAAATATCTGAGAAATTATTTTAGTAAAGCATCTCCACACACTTATGAAACAAAACAACTGTGGTAAGCTGCTGACATCCTGAAAGTCAGACATCTTTCAAGACTGATTTAACTCTCTTTGATATTTTAAAACCTCATTTAGTCTGTGCTAAATTATTTATCCAAAGGAAATGTTATTGACTAGTAATGGCATCTGACTGTTTATTTTGTGCCAGGTGTCAGGCCAGGCACTCATCGTGGATTTTACAATTTGATCCTCACAATGACTGCAAGAAGTCCTTATTTCACACATAAGAAAACTGAGGTTCAACGCAATGAACCAGTTCAAGGTCACATAGCTAGTAAAATAGAAGCATTTAGACTAGAATCCGTGACAGTCCCACTCCAGCGCTGAGGCTCTTATAAACATTCAGACCTCATCAGAAACTTCTGGAGACTAAATTAAGATTACATTTTATGGGCTTCCCTGGTGGTGCAGTGGTTGAGAGTCCACTTGCCGATGCAGGGGACACGGGTTCGTGCCCCAGTCTGGGAAGATCCCACGTGCAGGGGAGCGGCTGGGCCTGTGAGGCATGGCCGCTGAGCCTGCGCATCGGAGCCTGTGCTCCGCAACGGGAGAGGCCACGACAGTGAGAGGCCGCGTACCGCAAGAAAAAAAAAAAAGATTACATTTTATAATGCTTGGATAAATTGCAAGCTTTATACAATTTCCAAGTTCGAGTACTTCCAGGATTTATCAAACTCGAAGAATTAGGCTCAATAAATAACAATTGATTGTAATTAACCTAAAAGTGCTTATGATGGTAGTTTCTAATTTGAGCCATACCTTCCCCCACCCCACTTGAGTCTCTCTTTACTACTAACCTCCCTCTGACTGTGTAGTCAACTGTGCCTGAGCAGGAAACTTCACAACTGGTTTCCTGATAGCTTAAAAGCCAATCACATTGCTTTCCTGTGCATTACATTGCACCCTTTTTTACTAGCTTTCTATTTTTAAAACAAAACCTGGAAAATTTTTACCTAAAGAAGTAATTATTAAAGTGTACCAACCAGATATTTCTCCCAATGAAGTAAAAAATTCTACCTGAGATGGTCTTTCCAGATTGGCAAAACAATTCTTTCATTCTTTCAACGTGATGGGCAATGTCCAAAATGGCTACAAAAGAAACCTACCACAGACAGCTGAGTCCGAAAGACTGCCATCTCAGTTGTAATCCTGTGACTCAGGCTTTTCACAAGAAACCAGTCCTAATGCATACATAGCAGAGCATTTGCTTCTGTTCACAAACTCATTTATTATTTGCAGTAGGCATTTACTCCCAGAATGCCTGCCAACTATTTCTAATGGGTTTTCACCAAGACAGTTATTTGTTGCCATTAGTGATTTTTGTCTTTCTCATCACATTAATTATTTTATTCTCCTCTTAGCTTTTCTGTATATCTAGAAATTTTTTGAGTAATATCTCAATTTAAAAAAATCATGAAAGGAGTTTCTTCATAATCAGTGGTATTGGGACAAATGTACATATTTGGGAAAAATCATAAAATAAAATTTCTACCTCTCAACAAATATAAAAACAAATTCCAGATGGATTAAACAGCTAAACATAAATACAAAACTATAAAAATTCTAGAAGAAAATATAAGAGATGATCATTACAGTCTTGGGGAGATGAATGTTTTCTTAAGCATGACATAAAAAAATAAGGCTACAAAGGGAAAACTAGATCTGACTACATTAAAAAAAGAGAAATTTTTGTACAAATAAAGATGCCACAAGCATATGAAAAAAGCCACAAACTACCCAAAAGAATTAAAAGCAGGGACTCAAGGAGATATTTGTACACACAATGCTCACAGTAGCATTATTCATATTAGTCAAAAGGTGGAAGCAACCCAAGTGTCCATTGATGGATGAATGAATAAACAAAATGTGGTATATACATACAATTGAATATTATTCAGTCTTAAAAAGGAAGGAAATTCTGACGCATGTTACACCATGGATGAAACTTGAAGACATTATGCCTCGTGCGATATTCCAGTCACAAAAGGACAAATACAGTATGATTCCACTCGTATGAGGTGCCTGGAGTAGTCAAATTCACAGAGGCAGAAAGTAGAATGGTGGTTGCCTGATGCCTGGGGGGGAGGGAGGAATGGGGAGTCATTGTTTAACGGGTGCAGAGTTTCAGTTTCGAGAAATGAAAAAAGTTCTGGAGAAGGGATGGTGGTGACAGCTGCATAACAAGGTGAATGTACTTAATGACACTGAATCGTACACTTTAAAAAGGTTAAAATGGTAAGTTTTATGTTATGTGTATTTTACCACAATAAAAAAAAGCCACAAACTTGGAGGGGATTTTTGTGGCAGCTGTTAACAGGAAAATGTTACAAACCATAATATTCCAAATATTCTGATTAACAGCCAAAGTAATTGCTGCATATCTATCAACAAAAAGACAATAGAAAAAAAATGGTGCAGCCATGAAAAGGTTAAATTCAGATGAAAAATGACCAGTAAAGTGATTAAAAGATTCCTGAGTTCTGATAATTAGGAAAAAAATAACAAATACAACTGCCCATGAGGTTGGCAACATTTTCAAAAATTTAAATAGGGGAGGGATTGCAAAAAAAGGACTGTTTATTAGTAAGAGTAAAATTTGATATAATTCAAATTGATATAATTGATATAATTGATATAATTCAATATCTTGATACAATATTTGGAAAGGAATTTTAAAATTGATCACAACTTAAAATGTACATAAACTTTAACTTATAAATCCAACTCCTAGTTCCCTATCTTACAGAATTATTTTTAAAGTGCATAAAGATAGGCAACAGTAAAAACTAGGAAGTAACAAAGCTGAGAATGGCTAAGTGAATTACAGTATATCCATGTAATGGTCTGCTCTGAGACACTCACTAAAAAAGAATGAAGTAAATGTGTATGCAGACATGGAAGGATGTATCCCATGACATTTGAGTGGGAGAAAAAAAAGCAAAGTGCCAAACAATACTCATTGTAAGCAGCATTAATCATAATAGCCCAAAAATGGGAACAATCCAAACACCCACCATTAGAATGGATAAACCCTGGTATACCATGTAATACTACACAGCAATGAATGTAAATGAGCTACTGTTACAACACAGCCATATGGATGAATCTCGCAAGCATATGGTAAGTGAAAGAAGCCATATACCAAAGAAAATGTACTGAGTGATCCTATCTATATAAAGCACAAAAACAGGCAAAACTAATCTATGCTGTTCAAAGTTATTAAGGAGAAGGTAGTGACCGGGAGGGGGCACGCAGGGGGCTCCTGGCCCGGTGGTAATGTCCTATCTGGACATTGTGCTGGTTACACAAGTGATTTGTATTGTCCTTCAAAAGATGTTAAAATATATGCAGTGTGATGCCATTTTTATTTAAAATTATATACATGATTCTAGGTCTCAGCTTCTTCATTTGTAAAACAGAAATAGCAAAAGTAGCTACTTTTATTATCTGTAAATAACATCAAATGTAAGGGCACATAGTAGTCATTATGGGAGTATCTGCGTTTTTATATGTTTGTGCATATATGACACACATATACGTTTATTTATAAAATAATACATGATATGTCAATAAACTCAAACAAGAGCCATATATAAATGACAGTAGTAACCAGGGAGTTGGATTGGAAAGGGAACAGATATGTTTTCATTTTTAACTTTACCAATCTCCCTCTTGTTTGAATTTACCGTAATAAATACCATGTAGTAACTGTGTAATTAGATATAGTGTACATGCAAATAAGAAAACGTTAAATTACTTCCGAGCTGTTCGCCAAATTCAATAAGGTAAAAAGCATTCATTCCTGAGGCACTTGAATTTTAAAAATGATACAATCGACTATGTAAAACTATGTGCCTATGGATAACAACTGGGAGATAACATACAAATATGGAAACAGTTTGTTATCTCAGAGTGGAAATATTATGGTCATGCCCTCATAAATATTCCTTAATAGGCTTGCTGCATTCCCTTTTCAACAGTTCATTTTAAAGAAGATGCTATGTACTATCACGGATTTTCACACTTTCTCAGAGCACTGTCAGATCAATCCTAGCCACTTTTGATCTTTTAACACCTACCTCAAGTTCCAACTCAACCAGAAGCCCCCAGCCTCCCAAACCTGCACACTTTCTCCCCTCTGACTCTGGTGTGTCTTATCCATAGCAATGCGATGCAGGCCAGGCCCACTGAGCCCCCGACGTGACCCTCTCTCAGGCCCAGCAATTCCTCTGAGGATCAGGTAACTCCCATCACTAGACTCCCCAGGGGTATAGGAACCAGTCCTATGATCATCCTTTCCAGAGATGGGGATTAGTGTAAGGCTCCAAAGAGATACATAAGTTCTAGGAGAACCACTGATCTAGCTCCTTTATTTGGTAGTATATCTAACCTACCAGGGGCGGTTTCCTACATTAATGTCTTATATTGTTATCTAACTGTTCATGAGCTTCTGTTTTGTTTTCCCAGTTGGTTGTATAAATTCCTGGGGTCCAAGAGTGTTATTTATCTTAATCAGTATTTATCAATATTCCCTCTTACCTAGCACAGTGTCTTACACACAATAGACCACCAAGATATACCTATTGATTTGTCTGTCATAGACACAAAATTGCTCTGTGACATAGACAGAATTCCTATATTTGTCCCTGTTTTTAAAGTGAGAAACTGAGGCACAGAGCAGTTAATTAAGGTTATGGGCTCATTAGTCCCACACATGAGGAAAACACAGACTGGCTGATCTAGGCCAATTATCCTCTACCACACCTCGTGCTTCCTACGACTATAAAAAGTCGGGGGACAGGGGGACAGATCACTTCCCTAGGGAAAGGAAGCAAGGTTAAGAAGGGTTTCATTCAAAAATAACTAGTTTAATAATATCCAAAGTTAGAAACCAGGTCATTTGTATTGAGGGAAGTACAGTAGAGCATGGTGGTTAACACAGAGCCTCTGCTAGCCCTTCAGTGCCTTTATGCTGATTCAAAAATTCCAGGTGGAAGGAGCCTTGCACCTGGAAAGTCAGTTTGACAAGCAGAGTACCTGCTGCATTTCAGTTGCTGCCATCCCTCTTAGCCAAATGCCCTTGTGCAGTGAACATCCTGCACAACTGTACATGGTGGCTCCAGGTTAAAGAGAATGCAAACTCCAGAGTCAGGTTGCCTGGGGTGGGAGCCCAGTTCCAAAGCAGCTTCACTTTGTGACACTGGACCTCTGTTTACCTCTCTACATTTCCTCATCTAGAAAATGGGGATATTTCATATGGTGATTATAAGAAGGATTAAATAGGAAAATGCTAGTGCCTTATACTGTTAATTATTTATAAGTAGGCCAATCTTTAAATGGAGTATGCTGCACTTCCCAAAAGGCCAGAAAGTCTCTTTCAAAATTATATGAAATATCATTGTACAAGAAAGGTTTGTAAAGGTTGCAAATGTGAAACTACTTGACTGTACTTGACATAAGCCCACAGTGCAAAATAATGAAATCTATTAAGAGGTATTTATGAGTCACTCATTCATGCCTTGATTTTGGACTGGAAATGAAGAAAAAGACAGGAAAATTGGTTCCTGCTTTTGAAGGCAATTATGTAACCTGTTTCTCTGAAAACAGAGCAAACAATGTAATGATGTAAGTGCCACAAGCCTTCGCTTTTCTCTTCATTTGGGAAGAATTAATCAGGCAAAAACCTAGACCTCTTCAACAAAGGGACCGATTTCCGAATAGGAATTGTGACATATATTTCCACCCACTAAAAAATTATGAAAGTCATTTCAATAATGCTTCAGGGTCCAGTGCTATGCCTACTACAACAAGTAGTTACCAAATGAATGGATATCATTGGATTCCTTCAGAAATCAGGAGCAGTAGATATCTTCCTGCTCATTAGTACCTGTGATTCCTTTAGTCCCAAGTTGACGGCAAGTTTCTTTCGGTCTGTTTTGCTGATATATTTCTGCTTCTGAAACATTTTCTCCAGAGCCTTTCTCTGGTCCTCAGAAAAGACAGCTCTTCTTAAAATACCCCTCCGAGCTTTGGAATTAGATTCCTGTGTCAGAAGAGGCAGCACACTCTCTTCTCCTAGAGGGGAGAAAAGATACAAAAAGCCCCATTAGCTGTACAGAGAATTCCATCTGTCTTTTCCATGACAATATCCTCCTTCTCTGTACCATGGCCAAATTATCTCATCTCTGAACTCTGCACATTTAGAGAGCTTCTTAACCTTTTTTTGGTCATGGACTCCACTGAGAATCTGATAAATGCTCTTTGCTCCCCACTGGGAAAAAAAAAGTACAGATCTCTAGCCTCTCACCCGCAACTCAGTGGTAGCTTCTCCCCGGCTCTCCTGACCAGACGTCAACTTGCAGGGCACTCTGCTCACACAAGGCACCGTGACATTTGCGACCTGCCTCAGAGCTTTGCCATCCTTCTGTCAGGAGGTAGAGGCTAATTCCCTCCCTTGAAGCTGGGGAGCCTTGTGGCTCAATTATAGCCAACAGAAGACATCAAAAGTGACAGAGCATGACTTCCAAGGTGATGCAGCTTCTGTGTCATTAATGAGGACACTCACCTTTGGAGCCCTGAGTCACCGTAGAAGAAGTCCAACTATCCTGAATCCTCAAAGCTGCAAGGAAGCCCCGCTGTCTGGACAGTGGCCCTAAATTTCAAGTCCTCCCCATCCAGACTTCAGATCTGAGCCGGAGGAAGATGGCGGAAGAGTAAGACGCGGAGATCACCTTCCTCCCCACAGATACATCAGAAATTCATCTACACGTGGAACAACTCCAACAGAACACCTACTGAACGCTGACAGAAGACCTCAGACCCCCCAAAAGGCAAGAAACTCCCCACATACCTGGGTAGGTCAAAAGAAAAAAAGAATAAACTGAGACAATAGGATATGGACGGGACCTGCACCAGTGGGAGGGAGCCGTGAAGGAGGGAAGGTTTCTACACACTACAAGCCCCTTCGAGGGCGGAGACTGCAGGTGGCGGAGGGGGAAAGCTTCGGAGTAGCGGAGGAGAGCACAGCAACAGGGGTGTGGAGGGCAAAGCAGAGAGATTTTGGCACAGAGGATCGGTGCCCTCAGGCACACACCAGCCAGAGAGACTTGTCTGCTCGGCCGCCAGGGCGGGCGGGGCTGGGAGCTGAGGCTCGGGTATCGGCTTTCAGTCGGAGCGCAGGGAGAGGTCTGGGGCTGGCGGCAGGAAGAGACCCTGAAGGGGTTAGTGCTAGCCCGGAGGGAGTCCGGGGAAAGGGTCTGGAGCTACCGGAGAGGCAAGAGACTTTTTTCCCTTTTGTTGCCTGGTGCGCGAGGAGAGGGCATTCCCCTCCCTCCCCTCTGCCTGAGTGAGCCAGAGCCCCCGAATCAGCGGCTCCTTTAAACCCGTCCTGTCTGAGCGAAGAACGGACGCCCTCCGGCGACCTACGCGCAGAGGCGGGGCCAGGTCCAAGGCTGAGACCCGGGAGCTGTGAGAGCAGAGACAGGGAAATCTCTCTGTGCAGCCTCCGAGGCAGCGGAATAAGCTCCACGGTCCATTTGATGTGCCCTGCGTCTGTGGAGTGCATGAATGGACAGCGAATCATCCCAAATTGAGGAAGTGGACCTTGAGGACAAGATTTAAGACTTTCCCCCCCTTTTTTTTCCTCTTTTTACAACGAATTATCTCAAATTAAGGAGGTGGACTTAGCAAGATTTCAGACTTTTCGCCCTTTTCCTCTTTTTACAACGAATTATCCCAAATCGAGGAGGTGGACTTGGAGAGCAAGATTTTTGATTTTTCCCCCTGCTCTCTTTTTGTGAATGTGTATGTGTAATCTTCTGTGTAAGATTCTCTCTGTATAGCTTTGCTTCCACCATATGTCCCAGGGTTCTTTCGGTCCGTGTTTTTTTTCAATAATTACTTTTTAATTTTAATAACGCTACTATATTTCATACTTTATTCTATTTTACTTTACCTGCTCTTTCTTTTTTTCCTCCCTTCCCTTCCTCCCTCCCTCCGCTCCTCCTTTCCTTCTTTCTTTTTCTTTCCTCTATCCCTCCCTCCCTCCCACCCTTCTTCTTTCGACTTTCTTTTTCTTTCCTTCCTCCCTCCCTCCCTCCCTCCTGTCTTTCTTTCTTTCTTTCCTTCCTCCCTCCCTCCCTCTCTTCTTCCATTCACTCTTCCTTTTGCTTTCATTCCTCCCTCCCTCCCTCCTTTCTTTCCTTTCTTTCCATCCTTCCTCCCTCCCTCCTTTCTTTCTTTCTTCCTTCCTTCCTTCCTTACTTCCCTTCTTCCTTTCTTTCAATCTCTCTTTCTTTCTTCTACTAATTCTTTCTTTCTACTTTTTCTCACTGTTATTCTGAGCCGGGTGGATGAAAGGCTCTTGGTGCTGCAGCCAGGAGTTAGTGCTGTGCCTCTGAAGTGGGAGAGCCAACCTCAGGACACGGGTCCACAAGAGACCTCCCAGCTCCACATAATATCAAGCAGCGAAAATCTCCCAGGGATCTCCATCTCAACACCAGCACCCAGCTTCAGTCAACGACCAGCAAGCTACAGTGCTGGTCACCCTATGCCAAGCAAATAGCAAGGCAGGAACACAACCCCACCCATTAGCAGAGAGGATACCTAAAAACATAATAAGGCCACAGGCACCCCAAAACACACCACCAGACGTGGACCTGTCCACCAGAAAGACAAGATCGAGCTTCAACCACCAGAACACAGGCATTAGTCCCCCCCACCAGGAAGCCTACACAACCTACTGAAACAACCTTAGCCACGGGGGACAGACACCAAAAACAACGGGAACTACGAATCTGCAGCCTGCAAAAAGGAGACCCCAAACACAGTAACATAAGCAAAATGAGAAAGCAGAAAAACACACAGCAGGTGAAGGAGCAAGATAAAAACCTACCAGACCTAACAAATGAAGAGGTAATAGGCAGTCTACCTGAAAAAGAATTCAGAATAATGATAGTAAAGCTGATCCAAGATTCTATTTCCCAGATCCAAAATCTTGGAAATAGAATAGACAATATGCAAGAAACAGTTAACAAGGACCTAGAAGAACTAAAGATGAATCAAGCATCGATTAAAAACACAATAAATGAAATGAAAAATACTCTAGATGGGATCAATAGCAGAATAACTGAGGCAGAAGAACGGATAAGTGAGGTGGAAGATAAAAGAGTGGAAATAACTGATGCAGAGAAAAATAAAGAAAAAAGAATGAAAAGAACAGAGGACAGTCTCAGAGACCTCTGGGACAACATTAAACGCACCAACATTCGAATTATAGGGGTTCCAGAAGAAGAAGAGAAAAAGAAAGGGACTGAGAAAATATTTGAAGAGATTATAGTTGAAAACTTCCCTAATATGGGAAAGGAAATAGTTAATCAAGTCCAGGAGGCACAGAGAGTCCCATACAGAATAAATCCAAGAAGAAATACGCCAAGACACATATTAATCAAACTGTCAAAAATTAAACACAAAGAAATCATATTAAAAGCAGCAAGGGAAAAACAACAAATAACACACAAGGGAATCCCCATCAGGTTAACAGCTGATCTCTCAGCAGAAACTCTACAAGCCAGAAGGGAATGGCAGGACATAATTAAAGTGATGAAGGAGAGAAACCTGCAACCAAGATTACTCTACCCAGCAAGGATCTCATTCAGATTTGATGGAGAAATTAAAACCTTTACAGACAAGCAAAAGCTGAGAGAGTTCAGCACCACCAAACCAGCTTTACAACAAATGCTAAAGGAACTTCTCTAGGCAAGAAACACAACAGAAGGACTATACCTACAATAACGAACCCAAAGCCATTAAGGAAATGGGAATAGGAACATACATATCAATAATTACCTTAAATGTAAATGGACTAAATGCTCCCACCAAAAGACACAGAGTGGCTGAATGGATACAAAAACAAGACCCATATATATGCTGTCTACAAGAGACCCACTTCAGACCTAGAGACACATACAGATTGAAAGTAAGGGGATGGAAAAAGATATTCCATGCAAATGGAAATCAAAAGAAAGCTGGAGTAGCAATTCTTATATCAGACAAAATAGACTTTAAAATAAAGACTATTAGAAGAGACAAAGAAGGACACTACATAACGATAAAGGGATCGATCCAAGAAGAAGATATAACAATTGTAAATATTTATGCACCCAACATAGGAGCACCTCAATACATAAGGCAAATACTAACAGCCATAAAAGGGGAAATCGACAGTAACACAATCATAGTAGGGGACTTTAACACCCCACTTTCACCAATGGACAGATCATCCAAAATGAAAATAAATAAGGAAACACAAGCTTTAAATGATACATTAAACAAGATGGACTTAATTGATATTTATAGGACATTCCACCCAAAAACAACAGAATACACATTTTTCTCAAGTGCTCATGGAACATTCTCCAGGATAGATCATATCTTGGGTCACAAATCAAGCCTTGGTAAATTTAAGAAAATTGAAATTGTATCAAGTATCTTTTCCGACCACAATGCTATGAGACTAGACATCAATTACAGGAAAAGATCTGTAAAAAATACAAACACATGGAGGCTAAACAATACACTACTCAATAATGAAGTGATCACTGAAGAAATCAAAGAGGAAATTAAGAAATACTTAGAAACAAATGACAATGGAGACACGACGACCCAAAACCTATGGGACGCAGCAAAAGCAGTTCTAAGGGGGAAGTTTATAGCAATACAATCCCACCTTAAGAAACAGGAAACATTTCGAGTAAACAACCTGACCCTGCACCTAAAGCAATTAGAGAAAGAAGAACAAAAAACCCCCAAAGTTAGCAGAAGGAAACAAATCATAAAGATCAGATCAGAAATAAATGAAAAAGAAATGAAGGAAACGATAGCAAAGATCAACCAAACTAAAAGCTGGTTCTTTGAGAAGATAAACAAAATTGATAAACCATTAGCCAGACTCATCAAGAAAAGAAGGGAGAAGACTCAAATCAGTAGAATTAGAAATGAAAAAGGAGAAGTAACAACTGACACTGCAGAAATACAAAAGATCATGAGAGATTACTATAAGCAACTCTATGCCAATAAAATGGACAACCTGGAAGAAATGGACAAATTCTTAGAAATGCACAACCTACCAAGACTGACTCCGGAAGAAATAGAAAATATGAATAGACCAATCACAAGCACTGAAATTGAAACTGTGATTAAAAATCTTCCATCAAACAAAAGCCCAGGACCAGATGGCTTCACAGGCGAATTCTATCAAACATTTAGAGAAGAGCTAACACCCATCCTTCTCAAACTCTTCCAAACAATATCAGAGGAAGGAACACTCCCAAACTCATTCTACGAGGCCACCATCACCTTGATACCAAAACCAGGCAAGGATGTCACAAAGAAAGAAAACTACAGGCCAATATCACTGATGAACATAGATGCAAAAATCCTCAACAAAATACTAGCAAACAGAATCCAACAGCACATTAAAAGGATCATACACCATGATCAAGTGGGGTTTATTCCAGGAATGCAAGGATTCTTCAGTATACGCAAATCAATCAATGTGATACACCATATTAACAAGTTGAAGGAGAAAAACCATATGATCATCTCAATAGATGCAGAGAAAGCTTTCGACAAAATTCAACACCCATTTATGATAAAAACCCTGCAGAAAGTAGGCATAGAGGGAACTTTCCTCAACATAATAAAGGCCATATATGACAAACCCACAGCCAACATTGTCCTCAACGGTGAAAAACTGAAACCATTTCCACTAAGATCAGGAACAAGACAAGGCTGCCCACTCTCACCACTCTTATTCAACATAGTTTTGGAAGTTTTAGCCACAGCAATCAGAGAAGAAAAGGAAATAAAAGGAATCCAAATTGGAAAAGAAGAAGTAAAGCTGTCACTGTTTGCAGATGACATGATACTATACATAGAGAATCCTAAAGATGCTACCGAAAAACTACTAGAGCTAATCAATGAATTTGGTAAAGTAGCAGGATACAAAATTAATGCACAGAAATCTCTGGCATTCCTGTACACTAATGATGAAAAATCTGAAAATGAAATCAAGAAAACACTCCCATTTACCATTGCAACAAAAAGAATAAAATATCTAGGAATAAACCTACCTAAGGAGACAAAAGACCTGTATGCAGAAAATTATAAGACACTGATGAAAGAAATTAAAGAGGATACAAATAGATGGAGAGATATACCATGCTCCTGGATTGGAAGAATCAATATTGTGAAAATGACTCTACTACCCAAAGCAATCTACAGATTCAATGCAATCCCTATCAAACTACCACTGGCATTTTTCACAGAAGTAGAACAAAAAATTTCAAAATTTGTTTGGAAAAACAAAAGACCCCGAATAGCCAAAGCAATCTTGAGAACGAAAAACGGAGCTGGAGGAATCAGGCTGCCTGACTTCAGACTATACTACAAAGCTACAGTAATTAAGACAGTGTGGTACTGGCATAAAAACAGAAAGATCAGTGGATCAGGATAGAAAGCCCAGAGATAAACCCACGCACATATGGCCAACTTATCTTTGATAAAGGAGGCAGGAATGTACAGTGGAGAAAGGACAGCCTCTTCAATAAGTGGTGCTGGGAAAACTGGACAGGGACATGTAAAAGTATGAGATTAGATCATTCCCTAACACCATACACAAAAATAAGCTCAAAATGGATTAAAGACCTAAATGTAAGGCCAGAAACTATCAAACTCTTAGAGGAAAACATAGGTAGAACACTCTATGACATAAATCACAGCAAGATCCTTTTGGACCCACCTCCTAGAGAAATGGAACTAAAAACAAAGATAAACAAATGGGACCTAATGAAACTTCAAAGCTTTTGCACAGCAAAGGAAACCATAAACAAGACCAAAAGACAACCCTCAGAATGGGAGAAAATATTTGCAAATGAAGCAACTGACAAAGGATTAATCTCCAAAATTTATAAACAGCTCATGCAGCTCAATAGCAAAAAAACAAACAACCCAATCCAAAAATGGGCAGAAGACTTAAATAGGCATTTCTCCAAAGAAGATATACAGACTGCCAACAAACACATGAAAGAATGCTCAACATCATTAATCATTAGAGAAATGCAAATCAAAACTACAATGAGATATCATCTCACACCAGTCAGAATGGCCATCATCAAGAAATCTAGAAACAATAATGCTGGAGAGGGTGTGGAGAAAAGGGAACACTCTTGCACTGCTGGTGGGAATGTGAATTGGTACAGCCACTATGGAGAACAGTATGGAGGTTCCTTAAAAAACTAAAAATAGAACTACCATATGACCCAGCAATCCCACTACTAGGCATATACCCTGAGAAAACCATAATTCAAAAAGACACATGTACCAAAATGTTCATTGCAGCTCTATTCACAATAGCCCGGAGCTGGAAACAACCTAAGTGTCCATCATCGGATGAATGGATAAAGAAGATGTGGCACATATATACAATGGAATATTACTCAGCCATAAAAAGAAACGAAACTGAGCTATTTGTAATGAGGTGGATAGACCTAGAGTCTGTCATACAGAGTGAAGTAAGTCAGAAAGAGAAAGACAAATACCGTATGCTAACACATATATATGGAATTTAAAAAAAAAAAAAATGTCATGAAGAACCTAGGGGTAAAACGGGAATAAAGACACAGACCTACTTGAGAATGGACTTGAGGATATGGGGAAGGGGAAGGGGAAGCTGTGACAAAGGGAAAGAGAGGCATGGACATATATACACTACCAAACGTAAGGTAGATAGATAGTGGGAAGCAGCCGCAGAGCACAGGGAGATCAGCTCGGTGCTTTGTGACCACCTGGAGGGGTGGGATGGGGAGGGTGGGAGGGAGGGAGATGCATGAGGGAGGGGATGTGGGAACAGATGTATATGTATGACTGATTCACTTTGTTATAAAGCAGAAACTAATAAAAAAAAAAAAAAAGGAAAAAAAAAAAAAAAAAAAAAGTACATATGCTTGCCTTCCCAATTTTGCCAGGAAGTCCATGGTCCCAGGTTACAAAGCTCCAATGCAGAACTAGTCGGTGGTTTAAATACTTAATTTTTCTCTAATTCTTCATTTATTTATTCATTCTTTTATTGTCTCAAACTGTTGAACACTTACCATATGCCAGGCACTCCTCTCAATACTACACACTGAGAAATAAGACATATGTTTTATCGTACTCATTACCTATAAAATCAAGTGGGAGGCATTTATTGAACCAGCATCACAAGTGTGATGAAGTATTCCTAAGAAGAGGGTGCACTGGGAGCACAAAACGATGGGCTTAATCTTCATCTGGGATGTCAGGGAAAGCTTGTAAGAGTCAGAGATGTTTAAACTGAGAAGGAAGGTTTGGAAGACCTCCAATCACCCCCTCCCTGATTCAGTTGATCATCAACTCCTTCAGGGCAGAGACATTTACCACTTTTTCTGCCTTTCTGCGGCTAGCACAACACTGGTTCCCACCCTCTGTGAGTTTCATTCATCATTCACTATTCATTTATTCAGCTTCCAAGCTGTGGTAGGAAGAATAATGTGTCCTTTCCAAAGATGCCCATGTCCTAATCCCCAGAGCCTGAGAACATATTACATTATATGGCAAGGGGTAATTAAGGTTGCAAATGGAATTACAGTTGCTAATCAGCTAAACTTGAGGTCAGGAGAGTATCCTGGAGTATCCAGGTAGGCCCAGTGTAATCACAAGGGTCCTTATCAGTGGAAGAGGGAGACCAAAAAAGGAAGTCATAGTGATAGTTTTGAAGGTGCTACACTTCTTCCTTTAAAGATGGAGGAAGGGGCCATGAGCCAAGAAATGCACTAGAAACTGGAAAGGGAAGGAAACAGATTCTCCCCTAGAGCCTCCAGAAGAAATGAAGTCCTGCTGACACATTGATTTTCGTTCAGTGAGACCCATTTCAGGCTTCTGACCTCTATAACTGTACAATAATAAGTTTGTATTGTTTTAAGACATGAGGTTTGTGGACATTTGTTACAGCAGCAAGAGGACACTAATACACTGGGTATCTGCTGAGGAAACCAGACAAACAGCACATGGTCCCTGCCCTCAAGGAGTTCACCTTCTCATGGGAGGACCAATACATGAAAATCAATCCAGAATACAGGCACCAGGGGAGCAGGGACTCCAGTTTATGACTGTATCTGGTATGCATTTTGGTGCTTAATAATTATTTCTAAATAAAAAAGCAAACGCATGTCTTAAGTACTGAAATAGAATGATCCCTACAATGCTCCGGCATCACAAAAAAAAGGAAGTGATGAGTTCGAGAAAATAGGTTGAGTCAAGTCTAAAAGGACAATTCAGTTCCAGAGAGAAAGAACCAAGGCCAATCCAGGCAGAGTGACTAGCATGTCTCAAAGCACTAAAGCACAAAGGAATAAAGTCTCTCCAAGGAAAAGTAAGCAGTCTGCAAGGCCTTGGAAGGGCATGAAACAGAGGGTGCACGCTGGCAACCGTATCCAGCCTGCAGACGGGCTTTGTTTAGAGTGTTGGTTAAAAATTCTGATTTAGTTGTTCACATTTAATAACTGGGAGGTTTCATATGAAGTCCAGGTTTCTAACATCTCTTCAAAGGTAACCACACTAGGCTCACCTTCCCATAAAGCAAAGATCTACCATAGTGAGTGGCAGGTGCCCTCTTTAGATGGAGCATGTGGTCCCCAGTTTGCCATAGCCTCACCTAACTTGCTTCTTATCTGACAGGCTCTTGAAGACATCTAGACCTCTGGCACAGAGATTATGGAGTGGAATCGAGCCAGACCATAGAGGACTACAAGGGTTTGGAACATTTCCCAATACTTAGTGAAGACCAATAGAATATGTTTAAGCAGGGTGTGACATGATAATAATAAACCTACACTGAGCACTTCCTCTGTCCTCATACTATGTTAAGCCGCTGACATGCATTATTTCATTTAATCCTCCCAACCTACCTATGCCATGAATGCTACTATTATTCTTCCCATTTCACAGATGAATAAAAAGAAGCTTAGGTAGCTAATGGAACTTTGTCCAAGGTCACATGGCTAGGGCTTCAAACCCAGGAATACTGATTCCAAAACAAATGCTCTTAACTCTACAGTGGACTGACACAATCTGACTTGTATTTTAGAAGAAATATGTCAATAAGTGGATAAAGCTCATCAATTTTACCTCTGTAATATAATAGTTTCCCTTCCTATTTGTTTAAAAGATTGTAAACATCTCCCAGCTAGTCTCTCAGCTCTGGGTTGTGCCTCATTCTGATTCATCCTGACATTCCCAGAACTACCGGCCTCTCCCTCTTTCTTCCAGGTCTGTAACACCTGCATCTCCGTAGAAATGCCAGAGCCCCTGGCATGTAATCAAGCCCAGTTCTTTACAAAAGTCTACTTTTACTGATGCCCTTCCCATTCATCCTCTTATGGGGTCTTGGTTAATTCTCCATCTACAGAACCAATTATTTTTGCCTCTCTCACACCGAGGTCATATCTTGAAGTCAGGCTTTGGCACCTGGATTCACTATTTCTTAGAGATTTGAATAGTTTTATGCAATATTTGTCAATAATAAAAATAGTATAAACATCACAATATGTTCATATCTTTCTAAATGCTTTTCTTCTCTGAACTATCCTTTGTATAGAGACCATGGAATTGGCCCTTCTGCACTATTTCAGATCACAGATTCATCTGTTGAGATGGTGTCTCTCTAGGAAGCCTCAGGACAAGTCTCTGGAGGATGGAAGAACTGGGTTTGGATCTCAGCACTTGGAATGAATTACTCTTTCAGTTTATTTTAGAGTTTCTTTAAGGATTTGATGAAACAGCACCAAAAATTTCCAGTGCCTAGCCCACAATAAGGATCCCTCAAATCTATTTCACTTTCCCCTGTTGAATTTCATTTTATTCTTATAAGAATCATAGGCCACAGACATCCTCTGTACAGATGAAGAAGTATTCAGAGCAGTTAAGATCCAAAGCAGCACAAAGGACACAGATCTCAGTGGTAGCAAGACCTTCTAACTCCAAATTCTTGGCTCCTTTCTATGCTTCCCCACACTGTTTCTTGATGGGTCAAGAATGGGAAGAAAGAAACATTTATAAACATAGCCAGAGCTCCTGTCTGTGTCTATGGGCTTCTGCTCCCTGTCCTGGGTCAGTCTGTGAGCCTGGACCATATAGCATCTCCTATACAACCTGGTAACAGTGTCCTCAGATTCCAGCATACCCTTCTCACTTCATATTTTGATCTGGAATTCTTAATTTGTAACTGTATACAATCCACCATTATTATGGCCATATGTATTAAAAATTAGGAAAGAAACTTAAATATCCAAAGGTAAAGAAATGCATAAGCACATGATGCTATATCTACTAGGTGAAATTTTAAAGAACCACTAAAGATGATGACTAGGAAGATCAGCCAGCAGCAAAACAAACAAACAAACAAAAAACATTATAATACGTATGATATTTAAGATACATACTATGCTCACAACTAAGTAAAAATGCAGAGAAAAAAGACTGAAAGGCAAAAAAAACTCTACTAAGATAGGCTACTGTTGTAGAGTTATGGACGAATAATTCACCTCCACTCTACATTTTAAGTCTGGCTCAGTTTTCTAAGGAAAACAAGCAAACGTTGTAGTAACCTTTTGGGGAGTAATCTGGCCAAGTGATTGAGTCATCGCTGAGTGACAACTGAAAATGAATCCACTCCATCCTTCACAGATGCTCACAGTTGATAAGGATAGGTCCAAGTAGAGACAGCCAAGGTACAAGTGAGATAAACACCCGCAGACCACCACATAGGAAGCTTTCAAGCACCAGATAAGAAGTCACTTAGTCTTGGAGGCCAACAGAGTGAGTACTGAGAGAGAAGAGCTGCCAGAAGACTAGCAATTCCTCTTGCTGGCCATCTTGACAAAGGCGGGCAGAGAGAGGGACTGACATTTGCAGATGTCTGAGTGGGGTGAGGACAAGTGCAAAACGTGGTAAATCTAGGAATCTCACACAGCTTGGAACTTCCAGACTGCAGGGGATGAGCGGGAAGAACACAGGACATTAGCTGGGAGGTAGATTAGGGCCGGGGGTGACTGAAACAAATCTAAGGGATAATTTCCCACAGAGGAAAGCCTTTCAAGGACTTGACCAACTTAGTATTTTAGAAAGGCCAATACTTTTTGAGCTAATACAACTTTTTACTTTTTAAAATAATTTTATTTTGTTCTTATTGAAGTATAGTTGATTTACAATGCTGTGTTAGTTTCAGGTGTACAGCACAGTGATTCAGTTATATATATAGTCTTTTTCAGATTCTTTTCCCTTATAGGTTATTACAAACTACTGAGTATATATAGTTCCCTGTGCCATACAGTAGGTCCTTGTGGGTTATCTATTTTATAATACAACTTTTTAAATCTGTATAGAAATACAAACAAATTTTTAGACCAATAAAGCTAGTTAAAAAAAAATCTGCCTACATTTTTTTCTAAGCCGAGGTTTTATAAATAGGGATCATGATTTTACTCATTTTCACCCCTTCTTCACCAAGATCTGCATGTTTACATAAAACAGTGGGGTAACACATTTAAATGCCCCTATGACTTTTAATGGAAACCTACAGGTTTTCCTATTGAGTTATGTTTAAGTGAAGAGAAAAAGAGTCCCATCAAGGGGATCTACAGATAAATTATTCTCACAAACATGGTAAAAGCTAACATTGAAGGGCCATGCACACAAAGCAGACCTCAATCTCTGAAAGACAGAGCTGGAGTGGTTGTGAGGGTCAGAGGGTTAACTCCTGGGTCTGGTCTTTGGGATTCGGTGCCCTATAACAAACACAAATACAACCACTGAACAAGCAAAAACCATGGCAAAGATAAAGAATATTCCATTTTTCCTTTCTTTGCTAGTTGCCTGGTTTCTCTTAGCATTGCTCTCAATACACAAATTGCGCTTGTTTTCATAAACGGATGTGGCTCAGTTTCCTACAAGAAGCATGTGACAAGATGCTACTTCTACCACTGATGCTCCTCTCCTTGTCTCCCCCATGAGTCTTTTGTGGGCTATCTCTGGATCTAACCATAAACTACTGATGAACCTATACCATCTTCCTACCTTCTAAATCTAGGAATATGGGCTCAATTACACCTGCAAAACAAACATAGTGACTTCAAGAACTTGTTGGTAATTCAAAAATCTCAGAAGCTACTGAAAAGTTATAAGCAACAAACGCCTCTGATTATTCCTAAATTCATGACAAAAGTCTGATTTATATGGAAACTTACAGGTGACAAAAATAAATAAATAAATAAATAATATAAAAATAACAGTTAACAGGGACAGAGTTTAAGGCATGCAGTAGAAAAGACACTTTAAAATCCAGGGCTGCCGTTGGGACTTCCCTGGTGGCGCGGTGGTTAAAGAATCCACCTGCCAATGCAGAGGAAATGGGTTCGAGCCCTGGTCTGGGAGGATCCCACGTGCCCTGGAGCAACTAAGCCCGCGAGCCATAACTGAGCCCGCAGGCCACAACTACTGAGGCCCTCGCACTTACAGCCCGTGCCCAACAACGGGAGAAGCCACCGTAATGAGAAGCCCGCACCCAGCAGCGAAGAGTATCCTCTGCTCGCAGCAACTAGAGAGAGCCTGCGTGCAGCAGGGAAGACCCAACGCAGCCAAAAATAAATAAATAAATTTATTTTAAAATCCAGGGCCGCCAATTCAAGGTGCTATAGGCTCTGCTAATTTGTGAATATCATTATTATTATTTTATAATGTGACTTCCATATATATTTGGGGCTCAACGTGTGCTGATGTATGTGCCAACGACAGGCAGCATGGCATGAAATCTTTACCAGAGGTACATATTATCATCCCCATTTTCCACAGGAAGAAACTGAGGCTCTGGAAAGATAAGTTGTGCAACTGAGGTCATACACCCAAGCAGAGTGAGGCTAATCAATGCTCTTTAAAATTATACCAAAGACTGTCAAAATTACCAATGTGCCGGGAAAGAGGTCAGGAGGTGGGGAGAGTCATTAAAATGGCAGAATGACCTAGTATAGAAAAGTTTACAAAGGCCTAACTCTCTGCATCCTGAGACAGCCCCCATGTACCACACCCCCCTGGGAATCCCTGTGTGCAGTGAGCCTTGTGAAGGGCATTTTGAACAGAGGTGTGCTGTGTGTGAATGATACAGTACGGGGTGGGGGGCAGCGAAGAGCAATAGAGAAACACAGCAGTAGATAGGCCTCTGTTTACCCCAGGGTAGGCTACTACTACTACTTACGAACATTTGGGGAGAAAGGGAACCCCATTCCAGGAATGACCCTCGAATATTTTCACTGCCTCTGTGGAACTGCTGAATAGAGCCATCAACTTGGAAAATCTATTGTCTTCGAGTCTCTGACTCCTTTAAACTTTCTTCCTGCTTGACCAAGTGTCATTTATCTCCCTTCACTATTGAGAAGTCAAAACCTATGTTCAACTTATCACACAAACACAATTATATTTTCACCACAATAATTAGGCTTCTTTCTCCGTTAGCACAAAATGCTGCATCCCTCTGAAAATCTTAAGAGTTCTAAAGATAAATCCTTATAAAAGAAGCTCTCAGGCAGCCTTTTATGGATTTCCATAGGTCTTAATCAGTTCCCTAAGCCCACTCACTGCTCCAGCTGAGAGCAGGAAACATCCAGGTCAGGTGGTAAGAAGACCCATCAGAGCACTGCCACCTTTGACAGTGTCACTCATAGGACGAACCTACAGTAATAAAAATAAGGTCCTTTCCCTGCTGCCTTGCCTTCAACAAAATCCTAAATTCAAATTTGGAGAGTATTCTATGTTCTTTTAAGTTTTAATGAGAAAGGGAAGATAGTAAAATGATCTCAAAATGCAGAATCTAAGTTCACCTCCCAAGAAAAAGGGAGAGCAATTTATCCCAGAAGAATATTTCCTCACTCATATTTTTATAATGCTGCTCCAAATTTAAACTTTGTCTTTTAATGCATAAAATTCTTGAAAGGTCAAATTCAAGTTGGGTACTCAAAGACAAAATGAAATAATTATCTCATTAATTCAATTAGCTATCCTACAAAATTAAGACTCCTATACATTTTCATGTAGTCTTTTCCTTAAGGTCATTCTCTGCATAACTTCTACAACTTTCCATCTCATTTTATGAAGTATGTTATTTTGAAAAGAACCTTATGGATATACTATCAAAGATTTTCCTTACACTGCTTTGGGGGAGAGGAGAACTTTTACCACTGCCTTTAAATTTTTCCAACTGTAAGGATTGTGCTTAAATAGCCTATTAAACTATTTATTATATGTGAGAAGGGCACTAGATGAATGATTGTTTCCACACTGCCACAAGTCAATCATAAATCTAAAAGGTTAACAAGAAAAACTAAATCAATTTTAAACAAGTGAATCATGTAAACAGTCAAAATGATGTTTCACTTGCTAGCTAAGGATGTGTTGCTCTAACCCTACACTTTTTAGAAAGAGTGAAGTCAATATTGTGAAACAATGATGAGGGCCCACTGATTTCATCGCTTATTAAAATTTTTAGTGTAAACCATAATTTTGGCTCCGAACTGAAATACAAAATTACTTCAACAGTTCATTTTCCTTCTTTCGTACAAATGGAAAAAAACTTAAATGCTTGGGCATAAAATCATTCTTCTTATTAAAAAAAGAAGAAGAAAAGAAAATGTAGTAAATGCCTTAAATTAAAAAGCTTACCAGGCAGTTGTAAGTCTTATTAACTGTTCCTTGGTATAATGATTATTTATGTAATATTCTTAATTGAAAGCCTAAATCCACCATTTCATTATTATTTGCTGCCAATACAGTGAACATCATAAATAAAATAAGAAATTCATTTCAGATTTATTACTGATGAGACACCAACGTTTATTAAGAACACTTGTGGCATCTCTACACTGTTTTATTTTATTTATTTATTTATTTATTTTTCTAGTGTTCTTTCTTTTTTTTTAAACATCTTTATTGGAGTATAATTGCTTTACAATGTTGCGATGGTTTCTTCTGTATAACAAAGTGAATCAGCTATATGCATCTGTATATCCCCATATCCCCTCCCCCTTGTGTCTCCCTCCCACCCTGCCTATCCCACCCCTCTAGGTGGTCACAAAGCACCGAGCTGATCTCCCTGTGCTAGGCAGCTGCTTCCCACTAGCTATCTGTTTTACATTTGGTAGTGTATATATGTCCATGCTACTCTCTCACTTCATCCCAGCTTACTCTTCCCCCTCTGCATGTCCTCAAGTCCATTCTCTATGTCTGTGTCTTTACTCCTGTCCTGCCCCTAGGATCATCAGAACCTTTTTATTTGCTTCAGATTCCATATACATGTGTTAATATACAGTATTTGTTTTTCTCTTTCTGACTTACTTCACTCTGTATGACAGACTCTAGGTCCATCCACCTCACTACAAATAACTCAATTTCGTTTCTTTTTATGGCTGAATAATATCCCACTGTATATATGTGCCACATCTTCTTTACCCATTCATCTGTTGATGGATACTTAGGTTGCTTCCATGTCCTGGCTATTCTAAATAGTGATGCAATGAACATTGTGGTACATGACTCTTTTTGGATTACGGTTTTCTCAGGGTATGTGCTCAGTAGTGGGACTGCTGTGTTGTATGGTAGTTCTATTTTTAGTTTTTTAAGGAACCTCCATACTGTTCTCCACAGTGGCTGTATCAATTTACATTCCCACCAACAGTACAAGAGGGTTCCCTTTTCTCCACACCCTCTCCAGCATTGTTTGTAGATTTTTTGATAATGGCCATTCTGACTAGTGTGAGGTGATAACTCATTGTAGTTTTGATTTGCATTTCTCTAATGACCTGTGCTGTTGAGCAGCTTTTCATGTGTTTGTTGGCAATCTGTATATCTTCTTTGGACAAGTGTCTATTTAGGTCGTCTGCCCATTTTTGGATGGGGTTGTTTTTTTGATGTTGAGCTGCTTGTATATTCTGGAGATTAATCCTTTGTCAGTTGCTTCATTTGCAAATATTTTCTCCCATTCTGAGGGTTGTTTTTTCATGTTGTTTATGGTTTCCTTTGCTATGCAAAAGCTTTTACGTTTCATTAGATCCCATTTGTTTATTTTTGTTTTTATTGCCATTTCTCTAGCAGGTGGGTCAAAAAGGATCTTGCTGTGATTTATATCAGAGAGTGTTCTGCCTATGTTTTCCTCTAAGAGTTTTATTGTGTCTGGCCTTACATTTAGGTCTTTAATCCATTTTGAGTTTACTTTTGTGTATGGTATTAGGAAGTGTTCTAATTTCACTCTTTTCCATGTAGCTGTCCAATTTCCCCAGCACCACTTATTGAAGAGGCGGTCTTTTCTCCATTGTATACTCTTGCCTCCTTTATCAAAGATAAGGTGACCATATGTGCATGGGTTTATCTCTGGGCTTTCTATCCTGTTCCATTGATCTATATTTCTGTTTTTGTGCTAGTACCATACTGTCTTGATTACTGTAGCTTTGTAGTATAGTCTGAAGTCCACGAGCCTGATTCCTCCAGCTCCATTTTTCTTTCTCAAGATTGCTTTGGCTATTCGGGGTCTTTTGTGTCTCCATACAAAGTGTATAATTTTTTGTTCTAGTTCTGTGAAAAATGCCTTGGTAGTTTGACAAGGATTGCACTGAATCTGTAGATTGCTTTGGGTAGTATAGTCATTTTCACAATGTTGATTCTTCCAATACAAGAACATGGTATATCTCTCCATCTGTTTGTATCATCTTTAATTCCTTTCATCAGTGTCTTATAGTTTTCTGCATACAGGTCTTTTCTCTCGCTATGTAGGTTTATTCCTAGGTATTTTATTCATTTTGTTGCAATGGTAAATAGGAGTGTTTCCTTAATTTCTCTTTCAGATTTTTCATCATTAGTGCATAGGAATGCAAGAGATTTCTGTGCTTTGATCTTGTATCCTGCTACTCTCCCACATTCATTGGTTAGCTCTCATAGTTTTCTGGTAGCATCTTTAGGATTCTCTATGTATAGCATCATGTCATCTACAAACAGTGACAGTTTTACTTCTTCTTTTCCCATTTGTATTCCTTTTATTTCTTCCTTCTTCTCTGATTGCAATGGCTAAAACTTCCAAAACTATGTTGAATAATACTGATGAGAGTGGGCAACCTTGTCTTGTTCCCAATCTTAGAGGAAATGCTTTCAGTTTTTCACCATTGAGAACAATGTTGGCTGTGTGTTTGTCATATATGGCCTTTATTATGTGGAGGTAGGGTCCCTCTATGCCTACCTTCTGGAAGGTTATCATAAATGGGTGTTAAATTTTGTCAAAAGCCTCTTCTGCATCTATTGAGATTATCATATGATTTTTATCATTCAATTTGTTAATATGGTGTATCACACTGACTGATTTGCAGATATTGAAGAATCCTTGCATCTCTGGGATAAACCCCACTTGATCATGGTATATGATCCTTTTAATGTGCTGCTGTATTCTGTTTGTTAGCATTTTATTGAGGATTTTTGCATCTATGTTCATCAGAGATATTGGCCTGTAGTTTTGTTTGTGACATCTTTGTCTTGTTTTGGTATCAGGGTGATGGTGGCCTCGTAGAATGAGTTTGGGAGTGTTCCTCCCTCTGCTATATTTTGGAAGAGTTTGAGAAAGATAGGTGTTAACTCTTCTCTAAATGTTTGGTAGAATTCACCTGTGAATCCATCTGGTCCTTGGCTTTTGTTTTTTGCAAGATTTTTAATCAGTCTCAACTTTTTTTTTTTTTTTTTTTTTTTTTTTGCTGTATGCAGGCCTCTCACTGTTGTGGCCTTTCCCGTTGCGGAGCACAGGCTCCGGATGCGCAGGTTCAGCGGCCATGGCTCACGGGCCCAACCGCTCCGCGGCATATGGGATCCTCCCGGACCGGGGCACGAACCAGTATCCCCTGCATCAGCAGGCGGACTCTCAACCACTGCGCCACCAGGGAGGCCCATTCAGTCTCAATTTTAATGTTTGTGATTGGTCTGTTTATATTTTCTATTTCTTCCTGGTTCAGTTTTGGAAGGTTGTGCTTTTCTACGAATTTGTCCATTTCTTCCAGGTTGTGCATTTTACTGGCCTATAGTTGCTTCTAGTAACCCCTCATGATCCTTTGTATTTCTGCAGTGTCAGCTGTTACTTCTTTTTCATTTCTAATTCTGCTGATTTGAGTCTTCTCCTTTTTTTATTCTTGATGAGTCAGGCTAATGGTTTATCAATTTTGTTTATCTTCTCAAAGAACCAGCTTTTAGTTTTATTGATCTTTGGTATTGTTTTCTACATTTCTTTTTCATTCATTTCTGATCTGATCTTTAGGATTTCCTTCCTTCTGCTAAATCTGTGTATTTTTTGTTCTTCTTTCTTTAATTGCTTTTGTGTCAGGTTAGTTTATTTGAGATTTTTTTTCTTTCCTGAAATAGGATTGTATTGCTATAAACTTCCCTCTTAGAACTGCTTTTGCTGCATCCCATAGGTTTTGGGTCATCGTGTTTTCATTGTCATTTGTTTCTAGGTATTTTTTGATTTCCTGTTTGATTTCTTCAGTGATCTCTTATTTAGTAGCATATTCTTTAGCCTCCATGTGTTCGTATTTTTTAGTTTTTTTCCTGTAATTGATATTCAGTCTCATAGTGTTGTGGTTGGAAAAGATACTTGATATGATTTCAATTTTCTTAAATTTCCCAAGGCTTGATTTGTGACCCAAGATATGGTCTATCCTGGAGAGTGTTCCATGAGCACTTGCGAAGAAAGTGTATTCTGTTGTTTTTGGATGGAATGTCCTATAAATATCAACTAAGTCCATCTTGTTTAATGTGTCATTTAAAGCTTGTGTTTCCTTATTTATTTTCATTTTGGATGATCTGTCCATTGGTGAAAGTGGGGTGTTAATGTTCTCTACTATGACTGTGTTACTGTCGATTTCCCCTTTTATGGCTGTTAGCATTTGTCTTATGTATTGAGGTGCTCCTATATTGGGTGCATAAATATTTATAATTGTTATATCTTCTTCTTGGATTGATCCCTTGATCATTATGTAGTGTCCTTCTTTGTCTATTTTAAAGTCTATTTTGTCTGATATGAGTATTGCTACTCCAGCTTTCTTTTGATTTCCATTTGCATGGAATATCTTTTTCCATCCCCTCACTTTCCGTCTGTATATGTCCCTAGGTCAGAAGTGCGTCTCTTGTAGACAGCATATATATGAATCTTGTTTTTGTATCCATTCAGCCAGTCTATGTCTTTTAGTTGGAGCATTTAATCCATTTACATTTAAGGTAATTATGGTATGTATGCTCCTATTACCATTTTCTTAATTGCTTTGGGTTTGTTATTGTAGGTCTTTTCCTTCTCTTGTATTTCCTGCCTAGAGAAGTTCCTTTAGCATTTGTTGTAAAGCTGGTTTGGTGGTGCTGAATTCTCTTAATTTTTGCTTGTTTGTAGAGGTTTTAATTTCTCCATCAAATCTGAATGAGATCCTTGCTGGGTAGAGTAATCTTGTTTGTAGGTTTTTCCCTTTTATCACTTTAAATAGGTCCTGCCACTCCCTTCTGGCTTGCAGAGTTTCTGCTGAAAGATCAGCTGTTAACCTTATGGGGATTCCCTTGTATGTTATTTGTTGCTTTTCCCTTGCTTCTTTTAATATTTTTTCTCTGTATTTAATTTTTGATAGTTTGATTAATATGTGTCTTGGCGTGCTTCTCTTTGGGTTTATCCTGTATGGTACTCTCTGTGCTTCCTGGACTTGATTGACTCTTTCCTTTCCCATGTTAGGGAAGTTTTCGACTATAACCTCTTCAAATATTTTCTCAGACCCTTTCTTTTTCTCTTCTTCTTCTGGGACCCCTATAATTTGAATGTTCATGTGTTTAATGTTGTCCCAGAGGTCTCTGAGATGACCCTCAATTATTTTCATTATTTTTTCTTTATTCTGCTCCCTGGCAGTTATTTCCACCATTTTATCTTACAGCTTATTTATCTGTTCTTCTGCCTCAGTTATTCTGCTATTGATTCCTTCTAGAGTATTTTTACTTTCAGTAATTGTGCTGTTCATAACTGTTTGTTTGCTCTTTAGGTCTTCTAGATCTTTGTTAAATGTGTTTTGTATTTCCTCCATTCTGTTTCCAAGATTTTGGATCATCTTTACTATCATTACTCTGAATTCTTTCTCAGGTAGGTTGCCTATTTCATCTTCATTTATTTGGTCTTGTAGGTTTTTACCTTGCGGCTTTGTCTGTAACATAATTTTTTGTTGTTTCTTTTTTTTTTTATGGATGGTACTGTATTCCTGTCTTACTGGTTGTTTGGACTGAGACATCCAGCAATGGAGTTTGCAGGCAGTTGGATAGAGCTGGGTTTTGGAGCTTAGATGAGGACCTCCAGGAGGCCTCACTGCAATTAATATTCCCTGGGGTCTGAGGTTCTCTTTTAGTCCAGAGGTTTGGACTCAGAGCTCCCTGCACAGGAGCTCGGGCCCAACCTCTGGTCTGGGAACCAAGATCCCGCAAGCTTCGTAGTGCAGTAAAAAAAAAAAAGAAAGAAAGAAAGAAAGAAAGAAAGAAAAGAGCAGTACAATATCAAAGAATAAAAACAAAATAAAATTAGAATGATAAAAATATATTAGGAAAAATAAAACTATAATTGGAACAACTGCAACAAAGTAAAATAAAACCACAGCAGAAAAAAGAAAAAGAAAAAAAAAGGGGGGGAGGGGAGAACAAGCCAAAAGGAGAGAACAATAACAAAGTATAAAGAATAAAATAAAATTAGAAAAATAAAAGAATTGGAAAGATAAAAATATAAAAGAATCAACCACAATGAATCAACAAGGTAAAACAATCCCAATCTAAAAGAGGAAAAAAGAAAAAAAAAAAAATAGCCTTAACTATGGGGGCAGAGTTTAGGCAGGGGTGGAACTTAGGCAGGGGTGGGGTTTAGGTTGGGGCAGGACCTAGGTGGGTGGGGGGGTTACGTTTGAGCATGGGGTGGGGCATTCAAGTGTGGGGCGGGGCCTCTGCTTAGGACCTGCGTGGAATAGGAGAGGCAGCACGTCAAAAGGAGGAACTCTGGAGTGTGGAGTTCCAGAGTTTGGAAGTAGCACCCTGAGTGAGGGTGTGTGGGTGGGCCTTGGGTTCTGCATGGCAGGAGCGAGGCTCCAAGGGCAGAGGATTAGGCCTGGCAGCCCAACAGGCTTCCCAGTGCCTAAGTGGACAGGGAAAGCACTGGCTGCATTCCTCCACGCACCCCCCATCTCCCCCAGGGTCTCCCCTGTCACCACTGCTGGACCAGTAACCGTGGGTCAGTCCCACTGGGTTTAGGCACTCCTACCCTCTTCCAGCCACCCGTCGGGGTGCTGGTCCTGGAGGTCCGGACTTAACTTTTGCTCCCCATTCCCTCCCTCCCACTCCCTCAGGACCTGCACGGCTGGAGGGGGCCTCGGTGGGCAGAGGATCAGGCCCGGGACCTCAGCAGGGTCCTGGGGGCCCAAGTGGTCAGGGGAAACCTGGCCATACTCCCTTTTGATCCTCTGCCCTCCCAATGGTTCCCCAATTTCCCCCTTCGGGTGTGGGATCCCTTCCCCTCAGCCAGCCACCCCTCGGGGCACCAGTCCCATCCCACCTCCACTTCTCCTCCCCCTTCCTTCCCTCCACTCCCCATGTCCTACTTGGTCGCTGGGGCCTCCTCCCATCCCCTTAGGTGTCCGTGGTTCCCCACTGGGGCCTGGTAGGTGCCCTAGTTGTGCCGAGACACGAATTCCACATCCTCCTAGTACACCATGTTGACTCCACCCTTCTACGCTGTTTTAAAATGCCAACTTAGAAATGGAGACAAACCAAGTGCATTCTCATCCTCAGTCTGAACTGTGCTGATTTTCCCCTTGTATGTTTTATTAAATAAAAAAGATAAACACAGGACTTTATAAGCCTCCAGGGATAGACACCACAATTTACAACAGCTACACAAAGGCATAAAGTGGGAAGGGCTGAGAAGCAGATGGAGAAAAATGAGACATGCTTAGGGTGATTTTTTTCAAGCAGTCAAGAAGATGAGGTTATCTAGGAAACGACTTTGGACTTACTTTTATGTGCTCTATTTAGTAAACTGGCCTGGGCATTAGTATACTTTTATGGCTTAGAAACTCATTAAAACAGTACTATAAAATGAATACACACACACATTCACGCATACATGAATGTCCACCTGTTACATGGAATATTTTGGTACATTGCCCCTTACCTGTCTACATTTCCAGAGAGTTCCTAAAGTAGAAGACCAGTATTATACCAGGGTGAAAACACTGAAACTAGGGGTTGGACCTCTTTCAATCTCCACCCTTGGAATACCACACTGAAGATTTAATTCCACAGAGATGCCACCATGCTGTGGTATCAGATATTTGGGGTTTAAGTCTCTACTCCAGGCATCCTTTCCTGATACTCTAATATATGGTGATAAATGTCTCCTTAATCTGTACAACAGTTTTCAATTATCCTCATAGGAGACCACCTTGAAGGAGCGAGAAAAAGGTTTAGTCATGGTTTCTATTTTTCTATTTGAATCAATACATTCTAGTTAAATGGACAATTAATAGGTCACTTCCAAAATAGTGTATCAGTCCTGGTTAATAAACAATCCCCACAGTGGATAATGGGCCCTATGTATTCAGCAAGTCCTGTATACACTCAGCTCATCCACTAAATCCTTTTTCAGGTGGACAGGGTTATATGGGAAGATGAGCTAGAATGAGTCTATAAAAGTCAGTTTCATTCACTGCTTTATTTTTCAGCCAAGTGCTTTAAATGGTGTCCAGAAATTCACTTGGAATGTGAGACAGGAGAAAAGACTGACACACAGAGCCTTGCTTTATGACCATACAAAAGGGCAACTGACCCTTGTCCGAGTCTTTTCCCTGTGAAATGGTTCCGAAAGTTCATCTGCACAGTGAAAAATCATGGTGAGGTCGCGTGTGGATGAGTCAAGTGAAAGTGACGATTGGTCACGGGTCTGTCACCCATTGTGGCCGGGTCCCGGCCATCTAAAGTGCTCTGTGGGAAAGTATCAGCCCCCTAAAGAGATGCTCAGAAGCTTGCAGCTAATTAAACGGCCAGCATTTGCTGCCTCACTTGTCAGGAATCATTCTGTTGAGCAACTGCTCTCCTGAAACATTCATAAAACACATGCAGAGAGGCAACAGGGAATCTGAATTCAACCGTGATACAGCTCTGGACTTCCACCTGACTCTACCCCTATTTCACTTTTCACCTGACAGAGCTGTTAACCTGAATCAATGTTTTCTCTTGGGCAGCTGAAATAAATGCACCCCTCCTCTGGACTTGTTTATCATAAACTCGAATCCTCTGTCTACAGATTCTTAGCTGACCTAGAAATCTCAAGATCAAGGTGAACTTTATTTCTTTTTATTTTCAGTTAGACATTTTTTTCTTTGTGTGTGTGAGCGTGTGTGTACTCAAGTTTTTGAAAGTTGTCATTCTCCCTCTACCCTGCACACTATTACAACTGTGTAATGTTTGAAAAGTTCTCTTGAAAATGTTTCCTACAACCCTGGTTGGTTTTCTTAAAGATCGTAAGAGAAGGTATTTATCTCCTTTTACAATCCTGACAATTTTTGATTATTTTCCATGGATACCTAGGGATTTTCTGTGTCACATTTTCAGTTGAATGGAAATTTTACACAATTCCTTAGCTTTCTTTCCTTCCTTTCTTCTTCTTTAAATGAGCATTGCTACACGTTTCAGAAAGAGCAAAATGGGTCCCTCTGAGATCTTTTACATCAAATGGAAAATAAGTTGCTTTCCTTGGTGTGTCAGCCCTGGGTTTCAATGCCATTAGAAGCCACTCACAATCGCTCAGTGTGCTGAGGTTTGATAAATCTCTGGAGACCTCCTGAATAGGATAGCTGTGATTTTTAGTGAGGAATTATCTCCTTGCCATTGCATTACCAATTAGTTTTCCAGAGCACATTAAATCCTGCTGCTTTGGTTTACAGAGTAACTGAGGCATTGCTGATGAAGTATAAAAACTTACTTGGAAAAGCAGTGGGGGAGGCAGGGCGCCGACAGGACCCACCGCAGCACGACGAGTAGAATGGCGGGGCGCTCAGAAAAAAAGGCTTGGAAGGCGCTGCAGAGAAAGCGTTGATCACACTGATTAGCCATATCTCTTAGACAGTATTCAAAATTCCAATTTCCCCGAAGTCATGGAGTAAAGCACTACATCTTCTGAGACTTTAGTTAAACTTTTACTGGAATTAAAGTCATTTTAAAGCAGGCTTTACCTGTCAAAGAGCTTGCTAAATAATTTCGTCAAGATTTGGAAGCTGTGGTGTAAACAATCAAATTATCAAAACCAAACTTAGTCATTCGTTTTCTGTGTGGTTGTAAGTAGTAAATATCAAATAGTCCTTTATCTAATATAACCTCGAGCAACACTGCCCAGGAGAACTCTCTGTGATGATGGACATGTCCTCTACTTGCACTGTCCAATATGTATCCACTTGTCACATATGCCACTAAGCACTTGAAATGTGGCTAGTATGTCTGTGTAACTGAATTCTCACTTTAAGTTCTTTTTAAATTTAACTAGACTCATGTGTCTAGAGGCTTTCATATTGAACAGCATGCCTCTGGATATAATACTTACCAAGAAACAATCTGGATGTTACACACTTCAGTTTACTCTTTTAAGAGATGGCATTACTCTACTGTTTATTTTCAGAAGGTTCTTTGAAATATATAGATAGCTAGATTCCAAAGTTGATAATAGTTAATTTACTGAGCAATTCCATAACAAAAAGTGGCCTTTCTGATCACTTTTACATGACTCAAAGTATTTGAGAATAGTAACAACATTTACTCTCAAGAGATATCTATTAACCTGAAAGCATTTGTGTTTATAGTATAGGGAGTTGTCATATAATTCTGCTCTTCTCATTTTCTTAAACTATTCTATTCAGAACATTTTCAATTCATATACACGGAATAGTTATCATTACTCTTACAAATAAAGAAATTTTATACTCTGTTCAGTAGATGAAAAATAGCTATAAAGGATGTCACAGAATATTAATGGCTCTTCTTTATTGAGCACTTACTATATGCCAGGCTTTGGTTTAGTACCTTAGATACAAGATGTCCTTTAGTACAGTGGGGTTTAATACAGTATAAATATGGGTGATACTTCTTTAGGTGGGCAACTTGCTTTTACCATCACATACCCAGCAGAGTGCACGGCACATTCTAAATAGTCAAAAAATGTTCAATAAATGAATGAATAATCTTAAAACTAAGAAATAGGAAATCAGGAATTAACCTCTTCCCTGCTCCCCTGACACACCCTGAAACATAGTATCTTCCATAACAGATGACCTTGAAATCTAGAACATGACTTGAAAATAAATATTTTTACTACTCTCCCTTCATTTTCAATGGAAACTTTTTTCTTTTCTTAATCATATACAGTGAATATTATTTTGCTACAAATACATGTCTTTTTCAAGAACACAATAATTTCAGACTCATATTTTAACCAACTGATAAGTATGTGTTTATTTTACCAGTATCTTTGAAGGATATATCAAAATAAGTATATAAGTATATATAAGAATTTTATGGTCTCATGGTCCTTAATGTCTTTGAATTGCAAATTAATCATAATGCAGGGTCTTTTCTATAATATGATGGAAAGTTGTCAATGTCAGTGTTTTTAGTTTTTAAACGTCTGGATTTTCAAATAATAAAATGTCTTAATGCTACCTTGGAAATATGGCAACTAAGCAAAGTATGAAAAGGAGACCCACTTTGGTGCTCAATAAGTTCTATGAAACTTTAAAAAATTTTTCAGTGTTATCATAAGTTGTTATAATACTGACTGAAAAACCATCATAGAAATGATAAATCACTTTATTTGAATTTGACATCTTAAATTATAAGAGTACAGAGTTATTTAGGCAGAGTTACACTTTCTAATGTTTCTGAGTATATGAAGCACTTTGAAATGTGGAAATACATTTCCCTGTATAAAAGTTATCTCATTATGTTTATTCTCAAGTATTTCTGTTAACTAACTTATTTCACCTCCAAACTAAACACTCCATAGATAATTAAGTTATGGCTATTGTGCTGTTTGGCATTTTTTAAATTGAGGTAAAAGAAAAATGCTGAGCCATGTTGCATTTACATACATGTGTGTAAGCATTTATCATGATAGTTGGAAATACACACACAAAAGAAATGCTTTTGCTCAATATCTAGTGTAGAAAATAAGCATATTAGTGATACTATTAAAATAACAATGCAGGACATGGACAAATTACAAATTATACTATTCTAGCCAAAATGTTTCTCAGTCTAACCCTATGGCCCTAAAATGAAAAAATAAAGAATTTTTAAAAAAATGGATGGTTCATTTGAGACAAGTGTTCAATTAAATTCATTTGTGATGATAAATGAGGTTCTGAGACATAGGATCTTAGTGTTAAATTTAACCAGAAAAAGTTTTAATCGAACAGTTTGTTATAGTGCTCTATATTATCCTATCTTAATATAGTAAAGCTGTAATCAAAATGACATTCTGTCTACAGTAGCAACTCTAGTGGCTAAAGAACTACATGTGACATGACCAGGCTTAAAGTTCCACCGTGTAGCATTTCTTCACCTTTTAAAATCACCTCATTGACACACATATATTTACAGATTAGTCAATTCCTAATTTCCATATATAATACACCTTGTTGAAGCTGGTTTATGTAGAAATCACTGTGAAATTCCAATTAAGTGCTCCATTTCTTTATGTGCTCCTACTTGGACATAAGTCAAATGCTAATCCAGCTGAGCATGTGACTGCAGGGATGTTGAATGGTGTGAGGAAATAGCCATTTAAAACAATGTAGTGCATTAAAAACATGTATAACACTTTTAAGTGTTTGTAAACCACGTGGTTTTTAAAGTGGTGAGCAAAAACAGATACTCAAGTGTGATAAAAACAAAGTGACGAGTTAACAGATGCATTCAAACTTTTGTAAACCATTTAAGAACTACTTTGAAGCAGCTCTGAAAAGGGCAGAAAACAAGGCAATTTCAAGCAGATGATATGCATTTCAAAGCCCATCAGTATAATCTAGATGCAGTCAGTTTATCATTTATCATGAGAGGAACAATTCATTTTAGGTGTACTGAACAATATTTATGATAATACTATTTAAGGAATACCTCCTATACACAGGCGCTGGACTGGCTATGCATTTAACACTTGCTATTTCATTCATTAATATTCAACCTCAAATGGGCAAGCATCTGGAACGTGATGATGACTGGTCTCAGCACATTTTTTAAAAGACCAGGGAAAGGGCTTCCCTGGTGGCGCAGTGGTTGAGAGTCCGCCTGCCGATGCAGGGGACACGGGTTCGTGCCCCAGTCCGGGAAGATCCCACATGCCGCGGAGCGGCTGGGCCCATGAGCCATGGCCGCTGAGCCTGCGTGTCCAGAGCCTGTGCTCCGCAACGGGAGAGGCCACAACAGTGAGAGGCCCGCGTACCGCAAAAAAAAAAAAAAAAAAAAAGACCAGGGAAACACAGATATTTTAGCACAGTATGTAGTTTCTCGCCACGAGGGATAAGGATGTCATGCACACAGACTGTCAGTTAGCCAGTAAGAGATGGAACCCAGAAAATGGACATCTCCACATCTCCCCAGCTTTCCATAAGAGAAAAACGAATGGCTTTCCCTGTGGCAAAAATGCACTGTCAGGTTCTATAGCGTGACGTTAGGTTCCCTCAGCACAACACTTCAGGATACTCCACATTTTGTATCCTGCCAACAAATCTGCCTTCTGGGTTCTGTGGGAATCTCTTACGAATTACAAACAAATGAGTTAAAATTTCCGGAACAAGACTCTGAATCCAAATGACTAAAATCACTTATTCACAGAAAACTTCATGAAATTTTCATTTCTTAATCAGATGTTCTGACTTATTTGAAGACACAGAATCGAACTATCTATTAATTATTTTGAATGTTTAATTAAGATGGGAACTTAGAGGCAACTTAATGGTGAAATGGCCTGGTTTTGTTTTTTTTTAACTTAACTACATGGTTCTGTGACAAAAGCATCTCACAGTCAAGGATGGTTACAAGCCTAGATACAGAAAAACTATTTTCAAAATTCTGTTGTCTAGAAAGCAAGCAAAATATTTTAAATTGTTTTTTATTATTTTCATTTTTCTTTACCAATGGAGAACAGAGAGAGTGTATCTACATGGGGTGAAACCACATTCTTTTTATTGTCATAGAAAACTGTGGTATTAACTGATTTGTGCTGACATTTCAAAGGACAGATCCTAAAGACCACTGTTAAAACCTTCAAATAAATTTCAGGAGCTACTGCGATGCTATGCCGACTGGGCAGCACATTTTAGAAGGACAAGGAGAAACGAGAAAAGGTTCCAAGGTGTCTTACAAAGGCAACCAAAAGGTCAAAAAATACCTCTGGGAAAGAATAAAAGGGAATTAAATAATTTCAAAAGGATGGTTTTAATGACCTCCTTCAAGTGCTGGGCACATGGCACCGGGAATAAAGAAATCTAAACCCTTGACCTTGAAATACTACATAATTGAACTGACTATAAGGAATAGAGTGGAACCCCCCCCCCACAAAAGACTCTAAAGAATGACAACCACCTGTCTTGAGTAGTAAGACCTAAGAAATAACACTTATGAATAAGGTGTGATTTATTTTATCACACAACCTGGATGGAATTCATTTATGTGATTCACGTGCAAACTTGCCTTCCATCACAAGGCTAAACAAGTTAAGTCATCCTTTACCTTTCTGCTCATCAGAAAACAAGAGAAGTCTGCATTTATTTTTGCCTTGAGTATTTCAGAGACAGCAAAACAAAGGTCTTAATGTTCTAGTACAGTTCATGAGAAGATAAACCAAATGCAGAGTCTACTTGTTTGATTCTGTCCTTTTAATTCCACGCAAATAATACTTATTGCACATCTATCAAGTGCCACATAATGCACCGTGTGCTGGGATGACACAGATTAAAAAAGGATAGCTTCCCTCCCTGGAAGAATTTCTACCTTTAAATGTTCCGTACCTTACAGGTCTGAATCTGCTGATCAAATAAATGAAATACAAATATCTTCATACTCCAAATTCAGTTTTTTGGTTTTTTTTTTTTTTTTTGGTACACGGGCCTCTCACTGCTTGGCCTCTCCCGTTGCGGAGCACAGGCTCCAGATGCGCAGGCTCAGCGGCCATGGCTCACGGGCCCAGCCGCTCCACGGCAGGTGGGATCTTCCTGGACCGGGGCACGAACCCGTGTCCCCTGCATCGGCAGGCAGACTCTCAACCACTGCGCCACCAGGGAAGCCCCAAATTCAGTTTTGTCCTATAAAATCTGAGGCATTTTCCAAGGCCATGAGATCTAAAATACATAGTACTGCGTGTTCCCCTAGCCAATGTTTCTCAACCCTGAATACACTTCAGAATTATCTGGAGTGCTTTTCAAAGATACAGATGCCCAGGCCCCACACCAATTGGGTTAACTCATGCTGGCGAGGAGTGGGCCCCCTAGTATACCATTTTTTTTCAAAAGCTGCACTCGTGATTACAATGTATAATCAGGATGAGGCCACTGAAAAGAACACAAAAAAATGCCTGACATGCAGCAGGCACTCAATAAATGTTAGCCTTTATTCCTACCACTATTATATAATTTGGGATCGATTCTAAGACAGCATATAAAAAGGAGCAGCATGGTCCAGATTTCCACTAAAATATACTATCAAGAACAAAGAAAAGAGTATTATTGTTAGGAAGCCTTTGTCAAAGAAGGCTTTAAGCAGGAAAAGCATCTTGATCTGGAAACTTGATTTGGAAAGTATTTGAATGGCAAAAGAAGAGAAAGGCATTCCAGGAAGGAAAGGTGGCATGAACAAAAGGAAAGAAGGCAAGGATGATGGCGACACCCAGGGCAGGTTAAGGAGACCAGCCTGACTGCTGGCCCAAGGCCAAAGATGTGAACATTAAGAATGTAGTTGGACACCCCAATGTTCACAGCAGCACTATTTACAATAGCCAAGACACAGAAGCAACGTAAATGTCCATCGACAGAAGAATGGATAAAGAAGATGTGGTGTATACGTATATGTGTGTGTGTGTGTGTATACACACACACACACATACACAATGGAATATTACTCAGCCAAGAATGAAATAATGCCATCTGCAGCAACATGGCTGAACCTAGAGATTATCATACTAAGTGAAATAAGCCAGACAGAGAAAGACAAGTATCATATGATACCACTTACATGTTTCCACATGTAAAATCTAAAAAGAAAAATCTAAAAAAATCTAAAAAAAATAAGATACAAACAAACTTACTTACAAAACAGAAACAGACTCACAGACACAGAAAACAAACTTACGGTTACCAAAGGGGATAGCGGTGGGGAAGGATAAATTAGAAGACTAGGATTAACAGATACACACTACTATATATAAAATAGATAACCAACAAAGACCTACTGTATAGCACAGGGAACTATACTCAGTATTTTGCAATAACCTATAAGGGAAAAGAATCTGAAAAAGAATATATATACATGTATAACTGAGAAAAAAAAAGAATGTGGCTGGAGGAGCTAAATGCAATTGATGGAATGAAGGTCTTGAAGGACAAACTGAACATTTTTATTTGATCCGATAGTCAAATGGGGATAATTAAGGTTTTCCTAAATAGCTTGATGATATGATGAAAGCTATATTTTAAAAAAATCACCTGGCAGTAGTGGATGGGCTGTAGTGGAATATACAGGGGCTAAATGGAAGGATTCTACTGTGGTCATATGCTGCGTGGCAAGAGGTAACGACCAGTTGTTTGGACACTCCCATTAGCATTTTCTCTTCCGTCCTCACAACACCAACAAGGGGGTGGAGTCTGGCTTTTCCTCCAGCTGTGGGGTTCTAGTTCATTGCAATTATCAAAGGTAGTCCCTTTCCCTTCAAGGAGTCTTCATTAGACAGCTGCCTCTCCCTTCAAGGAATCTTCATTAGACAGCTTCCAAAAAATGAGTTGCTTGACCAAGGGATATGGAAGAAGTGACATTCTGGAACTTCCAAGGCTAGGTTGTAAGAAGACTTACAGCTATTGCCTGGGTTTCTGGGAATGTTGCTCTTAGAACTCTGCCTTTCAGAACCCAGGTGCCATGGTATAAGAAGCTCCAGGCCCTTGGAAAATCCAAGTGTAAATGCTGGAACAGCTTTAGTTGAGCACCCCATCAGCAGCCAGCATCCCTGTCAGCCAAGCGAGTCAATGGACATCCATCTTGGACATCCAGCCCAGCTGAGCCCTCAGATGATGGCAGCCCCAGCTGACCTCTAATTGCAATGAGATTCCAAGGGAGAACCACCCAGCTGTGCCCCGTCAGTCCACAGAACCGTGAGAGAAAATAATAAATTGCTCCTTTAAGCCTCTAAGTTGTGAGATGGTTTCTTCACAGCAATACCCCTTTTCCAGTATGTATTTTACTTATGGCGGAAGGGTGGAAAGCTGTCTTTCACATCTTTCCCTGTATGTTGTCAATGGACTCTTGAGGTATGTGGCTGAAAGTCAAATGGTGAGCCTAACATCTGTGCTCATTTTGAAATGAGGCTCAATGCAGTTACATGAATTGCTTAGGATTATATAATCAGTAATTTAAAGACCTTAGATTTGAATCTAGACTTTAAAATTAAAGAAATACTGCTAAAACCAGCTCAGAAAACTACACATTCTTTTAAAATTGACTCAATTTGCCATTTATGCTTTGGAAAAGGTTTTGGCAAACTTTTATTATAAAGGGCCAGATAGTAAATACATTAGGCTTTGCAGGCCATGTGGTCTCTGTTGCAGCTGTTCAATGTGTAGTGCGAAAGCACCTATAGAAAATACATAGACAAACAGAAATGACTCTGTTCCTGCTTTGAAGAATCTGACTGTCTTTTGGTTTCAGACCCAATCTAACTCTAGGGTAGGTTCAACACACCTAAACTCAATCCAGTCCTTGGTTAGTCTATTAAAAAAATTCACCAGCAGTCATGGTTTTTATTCTCTTTTTTAAAAAAATTTTTATATATATATATATTTATTTATTTATGGCTGTGTTGGGTCTTCGTGTCTGTGCGAGGGCTTTCTCTAGTTGCGGCAAGCAGGGGCCACCCTTCATCACGGTGCGTGGGCCTCTCACTATCGTGGCCTCTCTTGTTGCGGAGCACAGGCTCCAGACGCGCAGGCTCAGTAGTTGTGGCTCACGGGCCTAGTTGCTCTGTGGCATGTGGGATCTTCCCAGACCAGGGCTTGAACCCGTGTCCCCTGCACTGGCAGGCAGATTCTCAACCACTGAGCCACCAGGGAAGCCCTTTATTCTCTTTTAATGTACATAAATCTTCTCAAAGAATAATTCCTCCACATATTTTAATTTTGAAAGTATTAGGGATTTAAATTTTTAAGGAACAAGGAATTTTGAGACCTCTCAAGAGGACTGGTATAAATGTATACATTGTATATTCTATTTCTGATGGCCACTTAGAACTAATGAAATCAAGGCTGTTATGGCATGCATGGTGCCTGAACATGTGAAAGAAAAGGGAAAAACCTAGTTCATCTTTGGAATATCTATAAACAAGAAGGCAATTAAATATTCAGCAATTCAGAAAAAGACCTGATGTTTTTTTTCTTTCCTTTTCCCCATGCTTTGTTTGATTCTGAAACAAAAGTCTAAAAACCTATAGAGGCTTTCTGATCTTTGACTTCAGAGAATTTTAGTGCCTTAAGTTTACTGTTCATATAACTTACAAAAAGAGTGTGCCCCTGAAATACTCCCAACTAAGAGCTGGCTGACAAAATAATAACGTTATTAAAGATAAAATCAGTTATGGTAACTTTATATAAAGTGATGAATCACTCAGCATTGCCAAATCAAGTATTGACTGGAGGCTAAAAATAATGAAAGGGACAGATTCCATTCAAAGTGGAAACATTACTGAAAGTAAAATAAAATATTTTTGGAATAAAATATACAAGGGTCTGGTAAGCATATTATACGTTAAGGCAAAAATCCAATTTCTTACTAAGAAAGTTTAAAATGGAAGCATGATCTAATGAAGTCTTTAAAGAAGGATTCTAACAAGCATTCCTAGATAAAAATCATATTGTTTCTTTCTACAGTTTGCCTTTTTATTCCTGACAGATTCCAGGTGCATTTGAATGAAAACAAAGTGATTAAAAATTGTTTTTAATTTTAATTTAAAATTTTTTAATTTTTAAAAATTGTTTAAAATTTTTAATTTGACATAAAAATTGTGTACCTTCACTGTGGAAAGAAAAATGACAGTAATTAAGGTAAAAAAACTTTATTTAGGGGCTCTGTTAACCCAAGATTAAGTGGACAAACACTGTTTTAAGAGCTACAAATCAAGCCTCCCCAAAAGATATAAAATGGATTCTAAAATTATGGGAGATATCAACAAGAGAAATAGTGTGGTGGAAAGTAGGTTGAGGAGAAAATAAGGTATTTACCCCCAAACTCTAACATAAAAACACATTTCTTATGCAAAATATTTGATAATCCTATTGATTAATGACTTATAAGACTTTAGAAAAACCTTATAAAGCAAGGTTACATAGAAATATGAAATAAATGGTAACTTATCAGTGACTTTTTTTATGAATCCAACAAAAACCTTACATTATGACTTCAAATTATAGAAGTTAAAAACTAAATCGAAATAAGCAGGATACCAAACAAATAAAATCTGCCTCAGGAATTCAGACACATTATAAACCAGTCTCACAACATGATCCAATGGCTGATTTGTTAACTCTTAGAGTTTGAGAATAAAGAAATTTATGACTCCAAAAAAAAAAACAAAACACACATTTGTTTAAATATTTGAAAGACTATAACATTTTTGCTTCTGTAAAAACTTTCATAGCAATGAAGCTAAAAGTATTTTATGAACACAGCTATTACCTATGTTGCTTCCCTTACTTTCAACTTGATACCATGTCTATCATTGTTCAGCAGCAAAACTAACCGTAAGATGTCTTCTTACAGCAAAAAGAGACTTCTGGTGGGCACAAGAACAGGATGGAGGCGGCACACTCCAAAAGGAATACAACGGAGTCTAATGCACAGCATTGGGTCCCACATCTGAGGCACACTGATGGCAAACAAAAGTAGCTAAAAATCACTGTTGCCAATTCTTTTAAGTTGCCCACAATATATGACATCCTTTGGCTTCCTGACACGACCCTGAACCCTCTGGAGCCTACATTTACTTCTGCATAAATCCGTACACAATTTTCTGGGCATTCAAACCACTGTGCCTCTTAAAATAATCCTCAAATCCCTAAAGTGAGTAAGAATTAAGGGAGAAATTCTAAGATGTTTCTACTTGCCTACTGTATTTACTCCTATTTGATTATTAAACCTCAGTAATAAAGCTTCAATACATGTTAACAGATTGAAATTTCTTGCTGTTAAAGCAAAGTAGAGAAGCATATTTTAGGGACTGGGAGAGGGATAGGCGCTAAAGTGAGAGGCAAATAAAATGCACATAAATTGCTACCCTTTTGTAATTCCAACTCAGACATTATTTTGGAGGGAGTGTGGTTTTCTCAATCTGAACCAGAAGTAAAAGGACTGTGTCTTAATCCTACTGGTTCTCGTCACTGCAAGAACTTCCTGAACCTGAAGTTGATAAACTTGGGGACCAGATAACAATTTGTTCAGAGCTGATTCCTCATGAACTATGTAAAAGTTATTAATATGTTCATATAAGTCCAAAGATATGTTGAGCAGATTATTTTTAAAAGTACAGGTGTAGTAAGAATATTGTTTGGTATTATCTACAAATTCCACCAAAGGATGTTTGGGGTGATACCCTGAGCAAGGAACTACCAGCATGGGTCCCAACATTATCCTTTTCTGGATCCCCCATTCTCTTTGTCCTGGTTCTGGGTCAGTATCATCAATAGTCAAGATCCTGTGACTTTAATTTGCCAAAACAAACCTAGAGCATAGCGTCAGCAAAAATAAATGACAAACTCCAGCTTCATAAATCAAATCGCAGTCTTCAGCTGGACTGGAATCCCCACCTGGAGCACAGATTCATCTTCTTCTCCCTCTCTTCTCTTAGATGTAAGAGAAGCTATTTTATGTCACACTTTCAGGGTATCTCAGTGAAAGCAGATAAAACTACCAGTTGGAAAAAAAAAGACATAAGTGCAAGTAGTTTAAGACAGAGTCAAGGATTAATAGGTCAAGAGTAACTGGTGGACAAGAAACTCAGAGTGCACGTGACGCATTAATTAACAGCCCTACAGGGGTACCAGAAAAAATACTATGGATCTGGTTCCATTTCTGTACTACATGGTACAACCTACTTGACAAAATTACTTAAAAAAAAAGAACAGTTCAATTCAACTATTCAGAATAAACATTTGCTTTCTAATCCTTTTATATGCAGCCCTAGGAGTAGATTTAATAATCACTAAATTATATGCAGGAAATTATCTTCATTTCAAACACTTTCTAAAATGTTTAACATAACAAATGTTACTGAAAAGCAAGGCTATTTGTTCCACTTACTTTGAAGAAAATTGGTGGCATAACTAAGAGAAATTTTAAATTTTCAGCTTTTTACATTTCAGGACCCTCTTTAATATACAAAAACATGGGTATTTAAATCTAGCACAATAGCCACCAAATAATGACATTAATGAATTTCTGGGGGAGGATCTCTGATGATTAGGATTTACTTGAAAAACCTGGTTTCATTAAGAAACTAATATCCAAAATTCTTTTTTTCACATACAACTCCTGGAGGTGAATCTACTCAACTACCTGTTATTACACTAAACATGCTCCTTTCAAACTTTGAAGAATGCCCTCTGATTTTTTAAGTTTTAAACTACTCTATGTACACAACTTGACAACATACAGCTATGGAATGTTCCTTTGCTTGCTCTAAATACTTAAAGGATTGCCCGTTTTCAGGGATGAAGTACTGACAGCTAAACTTTCATCCATAATCTGTAAACCTGTGTTACTAACTGTCACCACCTTTCAGACACGTAACAAGATGAAGGGGAAGGCCAATTTCTTTCCTTATGGGCTCAGATATAACATCCCAGTCTGATTTATTATTGTGATCCATGCAATTGGTTATCCCATAAGCCCTCATTAGTTTTCTCACATTCAATGAAAGACTAATCCAAGGAATATGGAGATTTGGGGCAATTTTCTTCTCTTTCACAAGACCACAGATGTTTAAACTGATACTTCAGACAAAAACAAAATTAGGAAGTGGAATAATCTTTGTAGGAAAAAATTGGCCTATTATGAGAATTAAAGCAGCTAACAATTATGAAAATGCTTGGTAAACCATAAAGTAGGACAGAACATGGACTCTAAGCTTCACAGGGGCAGAGACAGTCATCTGTTTTGTTCACTGATTATCCCAATGGCCTGGAACAGTCTGAACACATGGGAGACAGTCAGTAAGCATTTGCTGAATGAATGAACTATATGGTATAATTAATAGTGGGTAACAAAAATAATGAAGCCGAAATGCATGCAGTGGCATAAATCCCCTAGTTAAATGGTGCTGTCTTTCACCAATGCCCTTAAAAAGAACTCCGGGGTTTTCTTATTCAACATCTAGACTGGTGCACTCAACAAATTAAGTTGAGAAAAAAATGAGTAGTCAAATACACCGAAATCATTAAAAATCACATTTTGTGATCCACTCCTAAGTTAGTGTCTAAAGGATTAGAGCTGGTTGTTCACTGATGTTTCAGAAAGAAGTATTTTATCATTCTGAAAACAGTAGCTTTTCTAAATCTCCTTTCTACTCTTTACAGAACGTCAATCACTAGTTCACCCTCATCTAATTTTCAGGTGATAGCTAAAATTGTCAGCACTCATTATAACTTCATAATTCTACACGGTACAAAAGAATTTCCACATTTGGTAGGGCAAGAATCTGTCATTTAAATAAAACTGGAGCACGGTTCAGAAAGCTATATTCTCTGTCAAAAAATTTTTTTAAATGTTTTTAAGCAGCATATTTGTGGGCACAAATGTATGGGGTTCTAATCTTAAGATATTTTTTGAGTTTCAAAAATTAAATGCACTCTTCACAAGAATGATTTTTTTGAAATAAAGTTATTTGTTCAAATAAAAATTAACCTAGGAAAACATCAAATCTTCAATAAGGACTGAAAAAAAATTAGGAAAAATATAGGCTTAAGCTATATGAAAATACTTCAAAGTGAAATTTAAGTTCTTATACTCTCAATTATTCCAAAAAGCATTTTTGCATTTTGATACTTTAATAAGTGTACAAGAATGAGTATGTTCTTGAAAATAAAAATAATGTAGTTAGGAAACCCTTTACCCAATAATCGTAACATTTTGAATGAAAATGAATAGGTATACAAAATTATTTTTCAGTTATTGAAATGTCTGCATTTGATTCGCATTTGGTTTACTTAAATTTAACCTGTAAAATCTACAAAGGTTACAATTAACATTTTTGAGGAGCCAGTCATGATCAAGAGCAACTTAAGAATTCTTGAAAAACAGTTTCTATGAACACAATGCCAAACCACCAAAAATTATACAAATCACCAAATTTTCTTGAAAATGTTATTTTTATGGTCGTTATTTACCAGCTCTTGTCTACACGAACCTGCTTTACACGTTTCTAATTTTCCTAATACTTCAAAAAGAACAGAGTGGCCCAGATTTCCAAGGCACATCAACTTTGTCTTAACTGTACTTGTTCCTCTCCCAGGGTGCAAAAAGGCTGCCTAGAATTTAGGTTTTACACTATGTGAATGAGACCGGTGCTAATATAATTATATTTGTTCCATTCTGTTAGTAACCATTTCAAACTGAAAGACCAGGACAGGTTCTAAACATGTTCAATTCTATAAAGCCATTAGCAATAAATTTGATTCGGCAGTTTGGTGGGACAATGAAATCTGCTGAAAAAGCGTCTATTAGTCATTCTGGACAAACCCACCGGGATTTAAAGAATGAGTTAAGATCGTCCAAGGACGCAAGCCAAAAAAAAAAAAAAAAAAAAAAATTAATCCAACTGGATCTCAGTTTTTGAGTCTCTAAGAGGCTTTCCCTTTCTCACTGCCAATTTCGGCAACCCCTCCGTAAGCTTTAGCTAATATATTGACTAAACTGTCCGCATCCTCTTCCCAATCACGACACTTAGGTTTTATTCGGGAATTAAAGCAAGCAAACCAAAACTGCCCTTCGTTTGGTAAATTCTCATTTATTGGCGAACTTCCTACTCCAGGTGCCAATTAGGCTGTTCCAGCTCAGCACGAAGAAAAAGCCAGCCTCGATTTTCTTGCGTCTTAGTGATTCAAAATGTAAGAATGAAGAAAGCCAAAACTTTGCGCAACTCTTTTTCCAAAGATCTCTGCGAGCGTTCTGCAACCGCCTCGACCGTCGCAACGGTTTGAAGAGGCAAAAGCCCCCAAAGCGGGCCGAGCGAGGCTCTCCAAGCCAAGAACTTTCCAGGGAACGGGTGTCGCGCGGCCTCCGGGACAGGAGCGGGCGGGTAGAGACGCTGAACTTGGGAAACCCCGTGAAACTGGTCCTGCGAACCCAGAGATCTCAGGACCGGGGCTGCCCTTTCGGCTAAAGCCAGGAGGTGCCTCCAGGGTTTCTTCAAAAAGGCCTTAAATTCAAGGCAGCCCTACCACTTGTAGAAAGAGGGGACGGAGAGGAAGCTGGTGGTACGCGAAGGGGAGGAAAATCACAGTTAGTGGTGGTACCCTCCTCACCCCCGAGGCGGCATCTCCACCCAATCTCTAGATGCTCTCGGAAGGTCTAGGCCCGGGCGGATTCCTGCGCACTAGGGCCGACGCGCCCAGGTCTCGGGATCCGCAGGCCAAGAGGCGCCGCGCGCAGCTGGGGAGGGGAGAGCGGACTCACCTGGGGTTGATGGCTGGAAGGCACAGTCTCGGTCCCCCGGAGCCCGGCCCGGCAGCCTGGCGCCGTCCGCCGAGGGGCTGAGCACTTGAAACGCCCACCGCGTGCCGTAGAGCGCTCCGCTGGGGCTGACTGGTTCTGCCGCGGGGCACAGCTTGAGCGGAACCGGGCTGGCGGGCAGGGGCCGGACCTGAGCGCCCGCGGCGAGAGCTGCTGCCGGGCCGTGGGGCGGGGGCGGTAGTAGCCTGTGCGGCGGGGCGCCCCCAGCCCGCAGCAAGTTATCGATCAGGAAACTCTTGCCCAGGTTGCCGAAGCCCGGCGCGGCGGGGAAGTTCAGCAGCGCGGAGGAAGCCACCACGTCCCAGTAGACGCCGGCATGGGCCGCCACGGCGCTGGGGAGCATGGTGCGGCGCCCCGGAGTGCTGCGCGCCCGCTTCCGGACCCGCGCCCCGCGCGCCGCCTCCCGCAACGCTGGAGCGCGCTCAGCCGGGAAAGGAGGCGAGAGCACCGCGGACGCCGGCGGGTAGGGAAAGATATTATTTTCTGGGCTGGGCGGTTTTTTAAAGGAGGGGAGGAGTGAGTGTGGGAGGGGGGAGCTGTGCGTTTCCTCTGCCCGCGGCGTTGGCTCTGGGGGCGCCGGGGGAGTCCCTCCCGCCCTCTATGCAGATCCAGACTTTTTTTTTTCTAGAAGGCTGGAAGGTGTGTCCAGCCCATCCATTCATGTCACCCGGCCCACAAAGTGACAGACGCGGCCAACAATAAGGGCAACCCCGAGAGTCCGAGCTTTGGCAAGGGGAGGGGACGCGTAGCCGGAGGAGACGGGAGTGGAGGCGACGGGAACCGGGCGCTCGCCCCCTCCCAGCAGCCAGGCCCCGGCCCTCTCTAGGGAGCCAGCGCTGCCCCGGGGGCGCCAGGGCGCGTGGACGCGCTCGCGGAGCGCCCTGAGCGCGGGCGGCGCTCTCACCTGGAGAGCGATCGGCGGACCACCTGTTGGGCGACCCCTGGTTCTCCCGTGTTGGTGTCACTTCAGGGCATCCAGGGGAGGAGAATGGTGGTACAGATGAAAAGGTACCTTTTCAAGAATGGGTTTGTTCGCGTATTAAATGTGGCTCCTGTTTGTTTGTTTTTAAGAGGAAAAGAAATGTTTTTCTTGAAGACTTTTAAGAAATTTCTCAGGTTCCAGCAATTCATTTCCAGTGACTTTTTAGTAAGATTTGATTTAGGAAGCACTCAAGAAGAGGTGATCTAATAAATTTTGATCTAGAAAAGGGGATCTTGGTTGGAGGTGGTTAAATGGCAAACGACAGATGCTTGAGTCCAAAACCCGGGAAGAAAGCCACCACCAAACCAAAGGTGGCTGGAGCCTCCTCAGAGACCCGGGTGTGAACACTGAACTCCTTAGAATTATAGTTGCTCTTTTTTCTTTTTTCCCCTAGAATTGTGGGTATTTTCAATTTATTGACAGTCTGCCAAATAGAGACTGGACAGGTGAAAAAAAGCATGTGTGTCATTAAAAGTTCTAGTTAACCACAAGGCAACCTCATTTTCAAAATTTATTTATTTTAAATTTATTTATTTATGGCTGCGCTGGGTCTTCGTTGCTGCGCGCGGGCTTTCTCTAGTTGTGGTGAGCGGGGGCTGTGCTTCATTGTGGTGCGCAGGCTTCTCATTGCGGTGGCTTCTCTTGTTGTGGAGCACAGGCTCTAGGCGTGTGGGCTTCAGTAGTTGTGGGACGCGGACTCAGTAGTCGTGGCTCGCAGGTTCTAGAGCGCAGGCTCAGTAGTTGTGGTGCGTGGGCTTAGTTGCTCCGCGGCATGTGGGATCTTCGCAGACCAGGGCTCAAACCCATGTCCCCTGCATTGGCAGGCAGATTCTTAACCACTGCGCCACCAGGGAAGTCCCAGCAACCTCATTTTGCTCATGACTGTCTATGTCAATGGAGTGTTTACACTGTGACTTCTCTGTCAGTTCACACTTCCCACTACCACTCTCCTGTGCAAATTTTGATGCATTTATTTAGAGTACAGTTTTTAAAGGATGTCTGCAATTGGGGTCACATGTATAGTTTTACTCTTTACCCTAAGAATAATTTTGTCCCTAGCTTCCATTTACTTAAAAGCTGGCTGGAGTTGCCAGGTTTGTGAGATAAATTTCCTCTTGAAAATTCACCTGGCTGATTTGTGTTTCATTTACACTTGGTATGTCCAAAGATTTTTAAAGGTCCACCCTTCCCCACTGCTGCCAAATGGGAGAGAAGTTTCTGGCAAGGCTGGTGCATGTTACTAATATTCATTCACTTATTGATTTAATCAACATACCTGTACAGAGCATTTCATGTATATTGAGCACCTGTGGTGGTCCTGGGAATATATAGAGTAAAGAAAGATCTTGTCTTTGCCTTGTAGTTCACAGCCTAGTGAGGGAGAAAAACAAGTAACGTCTTGTAATTTGGAGAGAAAAGTGTGAGAAAACTTCCAGAAATCTCCCCTAAACTGAGTCCTAAAAAGTGGACTGTGGTTGAGGATAGGATGTGAAGTAGTAACCTTTGAGATTAGCAAGGAATAGAGAGATTATGTCATCGCTGCCATTCCTGTATCATAGCCACCATTTATCCAGTGTTTACATTTAGACAGGTATTAGCACTAAGCACTTTACACATTTTAACTTGTTTATCTCCACAATAATCTTATAAGGTTGGTGCTATTGTTATCCCAGTGTTACCATGGGGCCCAGAGAAATTTAAGTAACTTTCCTAAAGCTGCACAACTACCAGAGTGATAAGGCTGAGACACAATTTAAACTGGATGATTCCAAAGCCTTGGAACCTTTAAGTTCAACTGTCACCCTCTCCACAAACCTGATTTGCCATGCTAAATGGTGTTGCCTGGCCGTTCGAAGAGGGGCTGAAAAGCAAGTATTCCTTTTTTTTAGTGGAAAGTGACAGTGAAGATTTGAGCAAAGAAACTATTGGGTCAGCCAACTTGCCACAGACAGATAAGAAGCAACTGGAGAAATCCAGACACAAGATGATGTGGAATTTAATAAAGTTAATGGTAAGAAAATGGAATGGAGGAGAAAAATATTGTAATGATTGAATCAATAAGACTGGATAATGCAGTTCTCAGTGGGGGGTGACCCCCTCCCTCCCCAGGGGACATTTGGCAATGTCACAGCTTTTGGTTGTCACAACTTGGCGGGGGTCGGGGTTTAGCTACTGACACCTAGTAGCTGGAATCCAGGGATGCTGTTAAACATCTTGTAATGCACAGGACAGCTCCCAGCCTGAAATGTCAGTAGTGTGGTGGCTGAGAAACCTCAGCTATAGAGGATAAGGGAAGAATATAGGATCACTTCTCTGGTTTTCTGGTTCAGTGACTGAGCAGATGCCCACTTATCAAGATGGGGACTTGTAAGAGGAGGAGCAGTTTTACATGGGGATATGAACAAAAGGATGGAGATAGATGTTCTGGTTGTTTATGAAATCTTCGAGGGTGAATAATGTAGTGAAAAGGGAAGTGAGTCAGGAGATAGATGCTGGGGGATACCAACATGGAAGGATGGAAAAAAGAAAGAGGAGCTGTGAAGGAGACTGAAAAAACAATCAGTGAAGATTTGAAGACAGAGACCAGGAGAGAATGGAAGACAAGGGAGAGACAGTTTCAGAAAACTGTGAATGGCAAGCTTTGGTAAAGAACTGCTGTATGCTCAGCAGTTTCTTCTTCCAGCTGGACAAAAGCCACAGTGCATTTCCCAGCCTCCCCTGCAGGCTGTGTATGGCCGATGGAGTAATAGGGGAAGTGATCTATTTCTCCTCCAGGGCTGTCCCCTGCTAACAATCCACACAGTCCTTTGCACTCTTTGCTCTTCAGCCACCAGATCAGAGGTCCAGCTGAGGACCGGAAGTCCCCAGGGCATGGTGGAGCCACAAGGTGAAAGGAGCCTAAGTCCCTGCATCACCCTGGAAGGCCAGTGACCATGAATATTTCCATGAGTAAATTATGACATAAGCAAAAAGTAAACCTTTAGTAGCTAATGCCATTAAAATTGAAAAAGTTGATTTCCACAGCATATCCTCACTTACCTTAGTTAATATGCAACTCTGTAAATGCTTCAGACCAAAAAAATAACTTGATTCTAAGTGACTAGGGCAAGAAGCTTTTCATAGGGAGCAAGAGAGGCAGAAATCAGTTTGTGGATGATTGAAGGTCAATAGAAGATAGGAAAGTAGAGATTGAAGAAACATGAGGGAAAAGCTAAAGGGAGTCATGGGTTAAAAGAAGAGATGAATATATCTATATGATGAGAAAAAAAAGAGGTGCTACAGACAGGAGGCTGAAGGTTCAAAAGAGGTGGGGCTCTTTGATGGAACCAAGAGAGGCGATGAGCTCAACACAGGCTGGCTGGGCTCTTTCTTTCCTGGTAAAGCAGTGTTCCAGGCCCCAGGCCCATTCTTACGCAACCAAGTGGGGGATGATAAAGACTGCCTTTCCCAGCAGTTATCTTTATCTTCAATTAACACCAGACTTCTTTAGTTAGTTCAATGAAAGTTACAAATTATTTTTCAGGTGATCAATAAGTGGTGTTTAAGATGTGGAGGGAAGCATTCCACCTTTATGTGAAAGCCTTTAACCTCCAGAATGGAGCCTAAGGCTTATTTCTGAACCAGGCCTGTGCTCAGCCACTGACTTAGAGAACTGATTTCCTAAACCCAGCTAGTATTAGCAACATCCCAGGACTAGAACACTGTCACATTTCCTCAAGCAAATCTCTCTTAGAGGATGTGACCTTGAAAGAGCCAAGAGCTGGACATTACTGAGCTTCCAAAACCTATTATATGACTGTCTCTGTACCCGCTTGTGCATAAATGTTTTAGTACGTCATAGAATTCAGTCTGAACACTTGCTTTCACACCTAATGGTAGTGGGGTTATGGGAATGGCTCTATATCCCTTAATTCGCTTAACTAGTTGTTAGAAGCTACTGATATTTATGAAAAAGAACCTAATAATTGAGAATGCACAAAGAGGCTCAGCCCATTTTGCTATATAGAGTTTTCATTCCGTAAAGAACCACCTTGGCCTATGCTAAGATCTGGTCCAAAAAAAAAAAAAACATCATGACAAACTTAAATGACTTCAGGGTCAGATGTGTAAAACCTATGGGATAGCCAGGTATAAAATAATGAGTGCAAGTTAGCTAGTAAAGAAGGGTGGGAGGGGGAGAGGAGGAGAGGAGGGGAGAGAGCCTGTAGGGAAAAGTGTAGGTGGAGACCTATATTGTCATTACGCTGGAGAAGTAGGCTGGGGCCAGATTGTGCCTTGTATGCAGCACTCAGGATTTTGGACTTTGTCATTAAAGCAATGAGATGTGCATAAGAAAAAAAATTGTAACTATGTGTGTTGATGGATGTTAACTAATCTTATTGTGGTAATCATTTTGCAATATCAAATGGTTGTGTTGCATACCTAAAACTAATATAATGCATGTCAGTTGTATCTCAATAATGCCTGTCAGTTGTATCTCAGTCTCTGCATTGAGATATGATCTCCTATGTGCATTTTAAAAGACCACTTCTGTGGTACGGAGGCTATGCTAAGATTTGGAGAAAACTGGGATTGGAGACCATTAAAGTAATCCAGATAAGAGGTCCCAGGAGTTTGGGCTGGGTTTGTGGCAATGATAATGGAGTGAAGCAGGAGAATTTGAGAGCTATCTAGAAGGTATCTGTGAATTTAGAGTCTGAAGAAGTCTTGTCTCTCCGTAAGGAACCAGTATGCTTAGTTTTATCAGACCGTGAGAACTATATAGCCATTGTGTTTCCTGATGTGTTTTGAATGCCAAGAAGTTGAGCTAATTTTAGAGTTCAATGGCAGTAACTCCCTTAGCCTGCCTTTCCCTCATCTCCATCCTCTCCTTAGCTCACTTTACGTCTTTTATGTTTATTTTAATGTTTCTGTTATATGTGTATCCACTTAGTGCATCTCCTCAAATCCTTTAAGTGGTAAACAGATACAACAAACAAGGTATCTCTCTTTTTATTTTAAACTCGCATGCTTAACAATAGTTCCATTAAGACCTGGACCTCTGTGATGGAGCCTGAAGAAGCTCTTCTCATCCCTCCATGATCAGCAGAATTCTTCCTTTTGAGCAGGAGAGTCTCTGTGCTTGGTGGAGAGAGAAGCCTTCTCATAGCCTTGGTAACACAGACACTGGATGAAGTCCAGGATGAATTGCTGACCTCTCGTTGGCAGCTTCTGAGCACCTGCTCCAACAATCAGACCTCTTTTAAAAGGAGATGCAATTGTGAGGAGCTAGGCTCTGTTCTCAACTTAAAGGAGAAGATTCAGGAACCCTTTGTATCCCTTTTAGTAACCTTTAAGTCTGGCTGGTGCAGGGTTACTCAGGGAGAAACAAATATTTCCCAGTAACTGCTAACTGTGTAGTTTCTCTCCATAGCCCAACACACACTCACGACTCAGAGCCTTAGGCAGATTACATCCTGATCCTTGAATTAGAGGAAAAATATATTTTAAAGAAAAACACAGGGATATGTTAAGAGTTAGGCATATTCAACCACTTCAATAATCATTACTCAATTGATTTCTATACAGTTCTATTCTTTCCTAAACATTCTCCCACTCCGTCTACCCCATCTCATCCCATATACTCTCGGGTCTTTGAAATAAATTATAAAAATCTGGCTCACCTCTGAAATATGTTTTCAGTGTTGATCTGGCAGGACTCATGCTCTGATTGTCCTGCTTTTCCTGCACATGTCTTTCCTGGCTGGCTCTGTTGGCATTGGTGTATTATTTTGCCATGCCTCAGGCATTGTTCATCTCCGTGCCCTGCATTCAACCTTCAAGCTCTATTTTACTGACTTTCTTCTGTAACTGGGAGACTTCCCAGTTTCTTTCCAGGCCATTCAGTTTCTCTGGCATTCCTTGCTCATTGGTCATTTCTAACCACGTCTCCCCTTGTACTGCTTGGCCCCAAGTGAAATGTGAGAACCACTGAAAGATTTTGAGGAAATTACCCTGGGTGCTGCTGAGCAGCAGCCTTTTCAACCGTTTCTCATTAGCTCAATGTCCTCAGAGTCACAGGTGCCTCTCATTCATATTGAAATCCTGCAAAGCTTTCTGGTTGGCCCTGAATTACTGCTTTGGACAAAAGGAAGGATACACATTGCATCGTGAATTTTGTCATGTTCCCCAATGTTTACACCAAAGTAGTCCCTTCAGATGAACATTAAGTTGTTTGCATTTACTACCAAAATTATGAAGTACACACAGAGAAGTTAATCTCTTGTGAAGCTCCACTCTAAGGCTATGAATCCAGGCTCTCTGAACCAAATTTAGTTGTGTTCATCGCCTTGCTTCAGAGTGTCCTTTCTCTGGTGAGACTTTGTTTCATGTAAAATACAACAAGTATTTTAGGCCAATAAACAAAAATTAATCCCTAGAGTTTTTTCTAGTCCCCCAGTCCTCTATTGAGTTTCACAGCTTTGACTTTCAAGCATTGCTTGAAAGTCAACCATTTAAATTGTGGGGTGTAATTCTGCAGTGGCATTCCTTATGTTACTCCGATACCCTCCCTGTTTTTCAAGTTACTACATATATTTCACTCTCTCCATCATTCCATCTAGTAATCACCCCAAGTCCCAATCCAACACTTCTGCTCTAGCTACACGTTCTTCATTTAGCCTACACACTTTGACCAGTCATTCAGCAATGAACTTGTGAAATGGCACACCACTTAATTGAATGACACACCAACATCTTTCATTTCTTCTTCCATTGAAATATTGCATTACGGGCTTCCCTGGTGGCGCAGTGGTTGAGAGTCCGCCTGCCGATGCAGGGGACGTGGGTTCGTGCCCCGGTCTGGGAGGATCCCACGTGCCGCGGAGCGGCTGAGTCCGTGAGCCATGGCCGCTGAGCCTGTGCGTCCGGAGCCTGTGCTCCGCAACGGGAGAGGCCACAACAGTGAGAGGCCCGCATATCGCAAAAAAAAAAAAAAAAAGAAATATTGCATTACAGATTGCATTGTTTAATTAGATAGATTCTGCCAAAGTCTCACCTTTTTCATAGAGCATAACTACTAATTAGTCCTCTAATTAGGTTCTTGTTAGATTTGGAAATAATAAGTGTTCATTTCTTTAAAATATTCTACAACTCTGACTTCTTACTAATTCAAATGGCCTTCTCCTAGGCAACACTCTCTCAATGTAAGGTTTTATTCTACTTGTTCCAATTGTATGTAATGTTCAAAGATAGGGATAGGTTAGTTATGCTCTGGTAACACATGACTCCAAAATTGTAATGGCTTAAAGCAATAAAGGTTTATGTCCATCTCTGTGGGCCATAACTCTCCTCCACATAGAATTTATTCCTGGCTTCAAGCTGATGGAGTAACCTCTATCTGAAGTATTTCTGGCCTTTTGGTAGAAGGAAAAGAAACTATATCAAAGCACATACTAACTCTTAAAATTTCTGCCCAAAGAGGGCACATGTCACTTCTGCTCACATTTCGCTGGCCAAAGCAAGTCACGTGGCCATGCTTGAGTTCAATAGGGTGAGGAATAAAATCTTCCCATAAGGAGGGACACTGTGCATGTGTGAACAGTTATAAAGTGCGCTACAGTATCTTAATCATCTAATATTCTGCATTAATTAGAAATCAAAACATACATATAATACTACTGGGTTATAAAATCAAAGGAAAATATGATGATAGAAAACAATAAACTCGCTTGATCATATAAGGAATTATCTTTGGTTTGCCTGAGCACTAACAAAGCCTCATAGTAATGCCGTTAAATTATTTAGTTAGATACCTATGCAATTTTTTTCTTCATTTATTTCCATTAATTATCTGGATTTTTCTTACTTTGCCTAATATAGCTATGAAATTGAGATAGCATTGAATAATTTCTAGTGATATTTTTGTATAGTACAGATCACTGATGTCAGAGTTTCAGACATTTTAAACTGTAGCTTAGATGTTTCTATATAAACTATAGTCTTCTTCAGTCATTAAAATAACATAACTATTTATTCTCTAAAAATATGTTGTTTAGTAAACTATTCCAGTTAAAAATAGAGGAACAAACTTCTCCCCTCATCACCCTTTTTTTTTTTTGAGTTGAAGATATTTGCTTGCTTCTATTAAATATAGTTACAGTTAACCAAAAGATAAATACAGCTTTTTTTTTTTTTTTTTTTTTTTTGCGGTACGCGGGCCTCTCGCCGCTGCAGCCCCTCCCACCATGGAGCACAGGCTCTGGATGCGCAGGCCCAGCGGCCATGGCCCACGGGCCCAGCTGCTCCGTGGCATGTGAGATCCTCCCGGACCAGGGCACGAACCCGTGTCCCCCGCATCGGCAGGCGGACTCCCAACCACTGCGCCACCAGGGAAGCCCAAATACAGCTTTTTAAAGGTGAATTAATGCCCTTTTGAGCTATAGCTGCTACCAAGCATCTCCCAGTTTATTTATTCAAAAATACTTATCAACTGCTCTAGTACTTACAGTGGGCAAGGTACTGGGGATATAGTGGGCAAAGTAAGTAAGACAGAGATGGTCTCTCCTCAGGGAGTTTAAACTCTAGTTGAAGAGATAGAAAATACATTATTAAACAAGTAAAAAATAATTATATGCTGTTGATAAATGATAAGAAAAAATGAAATGGATGCTGTGTTTAGGGAACGAATTGAGATGGACTGAATATATTCCAAAATATTATATTTTTGAAATAGAATATATAGATCTTATTGATGGATTGTTTGTACAGGATGAGCAATAGGGAGAAATCCAGGCTCACTCAATGTCTGGGTAGATCACCTGGGTAGATGATAGTATCATCAACTGAGATGGGGAAGAATAGAGGAAAATCAGGTTTTGGAGGTAGCTGGCAGCAGAGGACTTCTGTGTTTGGCATGTTAAGTTTGAGAGGCTTATTAAATATAGAAGCACAAAGATCAAATAGAAAGAAACCTATATAACATCTGATATGTGTAATATTGTACATAATGGTATTATATGTTAGAATGTGCATAACGTTTTATATATATATGTGTATAGAAAGAGAGACGGAGACAGACTACATCATCTAGAGATAGAGCAGAGGAGGCAGAGCCAGCGAAGAAGATGGAAAAAGAATGCAAAATTTCTTCTGTAAAGGGCCAGATAGTAAATCGTTTAGGCTTTGCAAGTCATGAGGCCTCTGCCACAACTACTTAACTCTGCAGTTGCAGTACAAAAGCCACCATAGACAATACAGAAAGGAATGTATGTGGCTATGTTCCAATAAAGCTTTATTTATGACACATTTGAATTTCATATAACTTTTACATTAATGAAATATTATTATCCTTTTTATTCATTTTCAACCATTTAAAAAGGTGGGAACAATCCTTAGCTCACAGGCAGGACAAAAGCAAGCAGTGGGCTAGATTTGGCCCATTGCTGTAGTTTGCTGACCTCTGAGGGAAACTCCCATGTATTAGTTATCTATGACTGTGTAACAAGTTACCCTAAAATTTAGCAGCTTAAAACAACAAATATTTATTTTCTTATAGGTTCAGTGGATCAGGAATCTGGGCTCAGTTTAACTGAATCCTTGGCCCAGGGTCATTCACAGGCTGCCATTGAGGTGTTGGCTGGGGCTAAGTCACCACAAGGCTCCACTGGGGAGGATCTGCTTCCAGGCTCACCTGGTGGTAGCTGGCAGGATTCAGTTTTCCCCTGCCTGTTGTCCAGAGACCTCTTTTAGTTTTTGTACCATGTGGGCCTTTCCATAGGGAAGTTCACAACATGGTAGCTGGCTTCCATCGAAGTAAAAAAGAGCAAGCAAGGGGGAGTGGGCAAGATGGAAGCCAGAGTCTTTTGTAATCCAATCTCAGAAGTATCACCCATCACTTTTGCCATATTCTATTCATTTAGAAGCAAGTTGCTAGGTTTACCCCATGCTCAAGGTGAGGGGATCACACAAGGGCATTACTACCAGGAGAGGGGATCATTGGGAGTCATCTTAGAAGCTGCCCCCTGCTGGGAGAATGTGGTGTTACACACAGAGGCTGAGAAAGGAGAGTGGTTCCAGAATGCAGAAGTGATCAACTGTAGTCAATGTTGCTTAAAGGGTTAGAAAGATAAGAATGGAAAAGTATTTATTAAGTATAAGGAGATGATATGAAGAATGAATTGCAGGAGACTTAAGTGGAGACTTTATAAAGGCCACTTTCAAGAATTTTTGCTAGAAGGAGTCTAAAAATGAAGTAGTTGCTAGAAAGGTACATGAAGTAAGGAGGGGCTAAGAAAAGAAAAGAAGGCAGGCTATTCTTGAGCATGCTTGTATACCAATAGGAATAGTTCAGTAGAAAAAGTGAAATTCTTGATGCAAGGGAGAAGAAAAACTGAAGGACTGTCCTTAAGAACAGAAGTGATGGAATCCAGATTACTCGTGGAAGGATGGTTCTCTGATGGGAGGAGGAGTGCATCCTCTGTTGTAACTGCATAGAAGAACATGGGAAGAGATATCAATGCGAGCAGTTTGTTGATTTGGTGATGGAAAGATAAAGGAGTTCCTGGATGGCCTTCATATATTCAGAAAAGTGTGAGATGGTGCAAACAGGTATAGGAGATTTGAGGATGGAGGTGTAGATATGAAATAGGACACTATTTTTTGGCAAATAGGGAAATAAACTTACTAGGAACACATTTTAGATTGCCTGGCATAATTGAGCTTTGTGTTCATGTTTTTAATGTCAATTAGTCATCCTGCTGGTTTGATTTTCTATAGTACCTTTCAGCTGCTCAAGTTTGCATAGGAGAAAATGGATAGTTTGAGGTTTTGCTGACATGTACAATGAGGAGGAGGAGTAGAGGCAATGATTGTATTTAAAAGTAGTAAATAAACCATAGAATCAAGGTGAGTCCATAGAGAAGTGAAACCAGGCCAGTCTGATAGTGAGAGAGTGGTGAAATAATAGAATAGAGGGGATGCTTCTTTACAGAAAATTGAGATTCAGAGGAGAAGTTGACCACTTAAAAATGCTTGTCATAAATAAAGTCTCCTTAATAAGAGGATATTTGATGGTGAAATCCACATTCAACTTTGAATTAGTTTGATTTGGTGATTTTAAATCACTCAGATGGAAAGGGGGTTTTCTCCTTTAAGAAATATGGCACTAAAATGAAGGAGAGTGATCTTTAAAAGGAAAGGGAGGTTTGACCAGGAAGAGTAGGAAAGGGTTGATGCTGATGAACCAGCTGGAGCAATCAGTGTTTCTCCTGTAGCTTCCTAACCCTATAATTTCGAAGCCTGGATATGCAAAAGCATCACCTGTGTAGAGCTTGCTGAAAATCAGATGGCAGGCACCACTCAACACTTTCTGATTCAGAATTAGCATCAGAACCTTAACAATCACCTCAGATGTTGCTGATGGACAGTGGGGCTGAGTGTAGCCTTTAACCGGCTGGAAACTTCTGCTTCCTGCTTCTTGGAGGCAAGTCACCATAGAAGTGCATCTATCCAAAGACCATCATGCTGAGACAAGCCCAAACCACATGAAGAGGCTCTGGAAAATGAGGTGCCACTTAAAGAGAGAGGGGCTGACAGGGGGAGTATCAGAGATAGACAGACAGACACTAAGACACATAAAGGCAATAAACATGTGAATGAGACATCTTGGATATCCAATTAATACGTCCCTCTCTTTGGGTCTTCCCTATCTGTATTTAAACATGCTCAAGTTTCTCCCAGCTGGCAAAGCAAAACTCATTCTTAACTCCAGAGATTCTTCTCTAGCATTTCTCTCTCTTTTTTTAACCTTCAAGTTTACCTTCTAGAAAGGGTTGTCTGCTTTCTGTCTCTCCTCCCCATTCACTCCTCAAACTACTATAACATGACTTCTTCTCTCATCCTACAGAGACCTGCTCATGCCTGAGTCATCCGTGATTTTTTTTTTTTTTTTTTTTTTTTTTTTTGCCAAACCCAGTGGTCACAGTTGGTCCTTCTTGAAATCTTGATTTCTCTTAAGCTGATGATGCCTATAACCATTTCCTCTTCCTTGAAACAGTTCCTTCTTTAACATTGGCTCTAGTCTGTTCTAATTTTCCTCCTACTTTTTGAACATCTCTTTCTATATATCAGTGTCCCTTCCTCTGCCTGTCTCTTAAATTTTAGTGTTCCATAGGAACTTCTTTTCTAATATTTTACAAACTCTCATTGGTTGCTCTAAATATCCATCTCTGTGGCTTCGACCACTACCTCCATGATGAGAATCCTCAAACATCTCTAGCCAAGATTTCTGTCTGAACTAGAATTCTTAACCTGGGGTTCACAGACCCATTGGGGGTCTGTGCAGAATTCAGAACAGCTTAGGTGGGAAAAAATTGTATCTTTCTTCTCATTATTCTTTAACTGAAATTTAGCATTTCCTTCAATTATGAATGTAGGCAACAAACCACAATGGAACAATTAGTACCTGTACCAATAGAAGCCACAAATACTTTTATATCAAAATGCAGTTGTTGCAGATATCTTGAAATATGACTTACACTTATTGCCACCTCAAAATTTTGGTAGTTATTAGACCTACCACTGGATCCTCTTATTATTTAACATATTAATAGGAAAATTCAAATATTACTAAATCACAGATTTCCTTTTCTGTATTTTGATACTGCTTTTCAATATAGTTATTTTCCTTTTTTACTCTCTATATTTTATTTTATGATTTTAAAACATTTTTCTGAGAAGGGGTCCATAGGCTTTATCTATGATAGACTGATAAAGAGATCCATGAGACCAAAACTACATTTAATTCCTGAGATAAACTCAACTCTGTCATATACATGGCTAGATTTAGTTTGCAAATATTTTGTTTAGAATTTTTGCATCTATATTCATGAGTCAGATTGGCCTATGATTTTGCATTCCTATACTGTCCTTTTTAGGTTCTCTTTTCTTTTTTCTATTTTCTGGAGATTATATAAATTGAAATTATGTTTCAGGAAAGTTTGGTGAAGACTTTTCTGTATAACTTAATAGATCAGGTGTTTTGTGGGGGAGGGAGATTTTAGCCACTGATTCAATTTCTTTAAAGATTAAAGATTACACTGATTTTCAGTCAGAATGGCCATCATCAAAAAATCTGCAAACAATAAATGCTGGAGAGGGTGTGGAGAAAAGGGAACCCTCCTACACTGTTGGTGGGAATGTAAATTGGTACAGAGTTACCATATGATCCAGCAGTCCCACTCTTGGGCATATATCTGGAGAAAAACATGGTTCAAAAGGATACATGTACCCCAATGTTCATTGCAGCACTGTTTACAATAGCCAAGCAATCTTGGAACAATGGAAGCAATCTAAATGTCCATCGACAGATGAATGGATAAAGAAGATGTGGTACATATGTACAGTGGAATATTACTCAGCCATTTGCAGCAACATGGATGGACCTAGATATTATCTTACTAAGTGAAGTAAGTCAGAGCAAGACAAATATCATATATCGCTTATGTGAGGCATCCAAAAAAACTGATACAAATGAACGTATCTACAAAACACAAACAGACTCACAGAGTTAGAGAACAAATTTATGGTTACTGGGGTGGGGGAAGGGTAGGGGAGAGGAATAGACTGGGAGTTTGGGATTGACATGTACACATGGCTATATTTAAAATAAAATGCCTTTCCATTAAAAAAAAAGATTACACTGGTTTTCTATATTTTTCTTGAGTCACCTTTGGTAAGTTGTATTTCCTAGAAATGTATTAACTTCAAATTTATAGACAAAAAAAGATAATATACTTTTTCTGTTTATGCTCTATGGAATTTCTAATTATATCTATTTTTTATTCATAAAATTATTTGTTCTTTTTCTTTTTTCTCTTGATTAGTCTTGCTAAAGTTTGCTTAGTCAATTTTATTAATTTTCACAAAATGTCAAATTGGTATTTTTGATCCTATTTTATGTGTTTCCTATTTTCTGCTAGTTGTATTTTTATCCTTTTCTAATTTTTATTTTCTTTGGGTTTATTATGATGTACTTTTCCTAATCTGAGGGTAAAGTGCTTAACCAGTTAACGTTTATTCTTTCTTTCTAATATAAGCATTCAAGACTAAACTTAAGTACAGTTTATAAATCCCATTAATATTGGCAAACAATGTTTCACATTTCAGGAAATGGCACCACCATCCGCCCACATTCAGGGTACAATCTTCAAGTCATACTTGATATTTTTCCCACTCCTTCATACGCATATCCATTCACTCACTAAATTTTGTTGATTTTCATCTTTTAACTATTTCCCTGATCTGTTGATTTCATCTTATCATCATCTGACAATACTCTAATCCAAGCCTTGGTTATTTTTGCTCATTCTACTACAGTAACCACTATAATTTATGTTTACTGAGAGCAGAGTGTTTGTTTCTTGTTCATTGTTATATCCTCAGAGACAAGAAAAGTACCGTGTACTTAAAAGTACTCAATAAATCCTTGTTGAATGAATGAATGAGAACAATTCTAACTAGCCTTCTCCTATTTACTTTTGGCCCTCCAAGATGTTTCTTTTTCTTCTTAATAATGAAATACTTTAAGCTTAATGTCAGAGCAGGTAGAGATCCAGATGGCAGAGTTAGGAGGACACTGAGCTCATCTCCCTCCATGAACACATCATCAAAAATATGACTACATGTGGAGCAACTCTTGCTGGAACAACCTGAGACTGGCAGAAAGGTTCTTCTACAACCAGACTGTAAAGAAAGATCCACAAAGGGACTTCCCTGGTGGTGCAGTGGTTAAGAATCCACCTGCCAATTCAGCGGACACGGGTTTGAGCCCTGGTCCGGGAAGATCCCACATGCTGCGGAATAACTAGGCCCATGCACCACAACTACTGAGCCCGCGCTCTAGACCCCATGAGCCACAACTACTGAGCCTGCACGCCTAGAGCCCATGCTCTGCAACAAGAGAAGCCACCTCAATGAAAGGCTCATGCACTGCAACGAAGAGTAGCCCCTGCTCACTGCAACTAGAGAAAGACTGCGCTGAGCAACGAAGACCCAACGCAGCCAAAACTTAATTGATTAATTAATTTTTTTAAAATAGAAAGATCCATATGGAGTTTGGTAGGAAAGGAGGAGAAGCAATCTGATTGGGATCTGCACCCTGGATGGAGGACCCAGGAGAGGAGGGGGATATCACAGGCTAAGGGATATTCCCTGGGGAGCAAGAGGTTCAAGCCACATATCAGGCACCCCAGCACTGGGATCCAACACCAGGAATGCCAATCCCCTTGGCTGGATTGAAAACTAGTGGGGCTTACCAGAAGGCTAAAAGAAACAGAGACTCTGCTCTTGAAAAGCATGCACATGCTTGCTTACTCCCAGTCACAGCACAAAGGCAGCAAACTGAAAACTGCCTGGGGCTCTAGCTGGCTTGCCAGGACTGCCCCAGTATACCCCCAAGCCTGCACCAGGCACCCACTCCAGCCTGTATTGCTCCAGTGCTGCTCTCCACTAGAGCAGGGGCTGCCATTGCCAATGACAATGCACACACTTAGAGGGAATGGAGCCAGCTTGGACATGACCCTATCTCTGATCAGAGTGAAGGTAGCCATTGCCAGGACACGCATGCCTACCTACATTTAGGAGGAGTGAAACTAGCTCCAGGACAGAGACCCACATTGCCAGCAGGAGCAAAGCCATCTCAGTAGTGTGAAACCACCCCTCTGTCCTTGACCCAGCCTCTAACCAAGGCACACACAGGGAAAAAGTAAAAACCAACACAAAAGTGAAGCCCCAAACCCATAGGCCCCTGTCACTAAACCAACCAAGGTAGAGACAGCCATCACCCACACAAGAGAAACCCAATTCCTTCAGGGGTTCTGCTTCAGCACCTTGAGCCCTGCACTCATACCTGATAGGGTAGGGACTGCCACGAGCATCAGAGAAGCCCTGGATTGCACCTGGCTATAGCTCTAACCCCTCCACCTTCAGCCCTGTCTCCCACCAAGGTGATAGCTGACAGCACACCCTGGGGGAAGATGTGACCATGCTCACTTCAGACCCAGCTTTCCCACCAAAGCCAGTGGGCACACACAGACTGCATAGAAAGCTCCCACACAGGGACACCCCTTCAAGATTAGGATAGGTAACTGTTTCATGTAATTTCATAGAGACAGAAATTTAAACAAAATGAGAAGACAGGAGAGTATGTTGCAAATGAAAGAAAAAGAAAACTGAAAAAAACCCTAATGAAATAGAGATAAATAATTTACCAGATAAAGAGTTCAAATCATAACAAGAATGCTAACTGAACTTCGGAAAAGAATATATGAACACAGTGAGAATTTTAATAAAGAACTAGAAAATGTGAAAAAAAGAACCAGAGTTGAAGAGTATAATAGCTGTAATGAGAAATAAACTAGAAGAATTAACATCAGGCTAGGTGATACAGAAGAATGAATAAATGATCTGGAAGATAGAATAATGGAAATCACTCAATCAGAACAGCAAAAAGAAAAACAACTTTTACAAAATGAGGAAAGTTTAAGGGACCTCTTGGACAGCATCAAGCATACCAACATTTGCATTTTAGGGGTCCCAGAAGGAGAAGAGAGAGAAAGAGAGAAAAGGATCAAGAATGTATTCAAATGAAATTATGGCTGAAAATATCCCGAACCTGAAGAAGGAAACAGATATCCAGGTATAGGAAACACAGAGAGTCCCAAACAAGATGAACCCAAGGAGACCCACACCAAGATATATCATAATTAAAATGCCAAGAGTTAGAGAATTCTAAAGGCAAAAAAAAGAAGTCACATACAAGGGAACCCCCCTAAGGCTACCAGCTGATTTTTTTCTGCAACAACTTTGCAAGATAAAAGGGAGTGACTCGAGGACTTCCCTTGTGGCACAGTGGTTAAGAATCTGCTTGCCAAGGCAAGGGACACAGGTTCGAGCCCTGGTCCAGGGGGATCCCACATGCCACAGAGAAGTTCAGCCTGCGTGCCACAACTACTGAAGCCCACATGCCTAGAGCCCATGCTCCACAACAAGAGAAGCCACTGCAGTGAGAAGCCTGCATACCACAATGAAGAGTAACCCCCGCTCGCCGCAACTAGAGAAAGCCCCATGCGCAGCAATGAAGACCCAATGCAGCCAAAACTAAATAAATAAATAATTTTTTTAAAAAAAGGGAGTGACTTGATACATTTAAAGTGCTGAAAGATAAAAACCAACAAACTAGGATAGTCCACCCAGCAAGGTTATCGTTCAGAATTGAAGGAGAGATAAAGAACATCTCAGACAAGCAAAAACCAAGAGTTCATCAATACTAAACCAATGCAAGAAGAAGTGTTAAAGGATCTTCTCCAAGTGGAAAAGAACAGGCTGCAATAAGAAGTAAGAATTTGATCACAACTAACTGCTGAACAATCATCGACAGGAAGACACTGGAACTCACCAAAAAAGATACCCCACATCCCAAGACAAAGGAGGAGCCACAATGAGATGGTAGGAGGGGCGCAATCACAATAAAATCAAATCCCATAACTTCAGGGTGGGTGACCCACAAACTGGAGAACACTTACGCCACAAAAGTCAACCCACTGGAGTGAAGGTTCTGAGATCCACATCAGGCTTCCGAACCTGGGGGTCCAGCGATGGGAGGAGGAATTCCTAGAGAATCACACATTGAAGGCTAGCAGGATTTGACTGCAGGCCTTCGACAGGATGGGGGAAACAGAGACTCCACTCTTGGAAGGCACACAAAAATTAGTGTGTGCATCAGGACCCAGGGGAAGGAGCAGTGACCCCATAGAGACTGAACCAGACCTACCTGCTAGTGTTGGGGGGTCTCCTGCAGAGGCAGGGTGTGTCTCTGTCTCACTGTGAGGACAAGGACACTGGCAGCAGAAGTTCTGGGAAGTACTCCTTGGCATGAGCCCTCCCAGAGTCCGCCATTAGCCCCACCAAAGACCCCGGGTAGGCTGCAGTGTTGGGTCACCTCAGGCCAAACAACCAACAGGGAGGGGACCCAGCCCCACACATCAGCAGGCAAGTGGATTAAAGTTTTACTGAGCTCTGCCCACCAGAGCAACAGCCAGCTTTACCCACCACCAGTCCCTCCCATAAGCAAACTTGCACAAGCCTCTTAGATAACCTCATCCACCAGAGGCAGACAGCAGAAGCAAGAACTACAATCCTGCAGCCTGTGGAACAAAAACCACATTCATATAAAGATAGACAAGATGAAAAGGCAGAGGGCTATGTACCAGATGAAGGAACAAGATAAAACCCCAGATAAACAACTAAATGAAGTGGAGATAGAAAACATTCCAGAAAAAATAATTCAGAATAATGATAATGAAGATGATCCAGGACCTCGGAAAAAGAATGGAGGCAAAGATCGAGAAGATGCAAGAAATGTTTAACAAAGACCTAGAAGAATTAAAGAACAAAGAGAGATGAACAATACAATAACTGAAATGAAAACTACACTAGAAGGAATCAATAGCAGAATAACTGAGGCAGAGGAACGGATATGGTGGAATGGTGGAAGTCACTGCTGCGGAACAGAATAAAGAAAAAAGAATGAAAAGAAATGAAGACAGCCTAAGAGACCTCTGGGACAACATTAAACGCAACAACATTCGCATTATAGGGGTCCCAGAAGGAGAAGAGAGAGAGAAAAGACCCGAGAAAATATTTGAAGAGTTTATACTCGAAAACTTCCCTACCATGAGAAAGGAAATAGCCACCCAAGTCCAGGAAGCACAGGGAGTCCCATACAGGATAAACCCAAGGAGAAACCTGCCAAGACACATAGTAATCAAATTGGCAAAAATTAAAGACAAAAATTATTGAAAGCAGCAAGGGAAAACGACAAATAAGAGACAAGGGAACTCCCATAAGGTTAACAGCTGATTTCTCAGCACAAGCTCTACAGGCCAGAAGGGAGTGGCATGATATACTTAAAGTGGTGAAAGGGAAGAACCCACAACCAAGATTACTCTACCCAGCAAGGATCTCATTCAGATTCGATGGAGAACTCAAAAGCGTTACAGACAAGCAAAAGCTAAGAGAATTCAGCACCACCAAACCAGCTCTACAACAAATGCTAAAGGAACTTCTCTAGGTGGGAAACACAAGATAAGAAAAGGACCTACAAAAACAAACCCAAAACAATTAAGAAAATAGTAATAGTAACATACATATCAATAATTACCTTAAATGTGAATGGATTAAAGGCTCCAACCAAAAGACACAGGCTTGCTGAATGGAAACAAAAACAAGACCCATCTATATGCTGTCTACAAGAGACCCACTTCAAACCTAGGGACACATACAGACTGAAAGTGAGGGGATGCAAGAAGATATTCCATGGAAATGGAAATCAAAAGAAAGTTGGAGTAGCAGTACTCATATCAGATAAAATACACTTTAAAATAAAGAATGTTACAAGACACAGGGAAGGACACTACATAATGATCAAGGAATCAATCCAAGAAAAAGATATAACAATTATAAATATATATGGACCCAACATAGGAGCACCTCTATACATAAGGCAACTGCTAACAGCTGTAAAACAGGAAATCAACAGTGACACAATAATAGTGGGGGACTTTAACACCTCACTTACACCAATGGACAGATCATCCAAACAGAAAATTAATAAGGAAACACAAGCTTTAAATGACACAATAGACCAGATAGATTTAATTGACATATTTATATGACATAGCATCCAAAAACAGCTGACTACACTTTCGTCTCAAGTGCACACGGAGCTTTCTCCAGGATACATCACATCTTGGGTCACAAATCAAACCTCAGGAAATTTAAGAAAATTGAAATAATATCAAGCATCTTTTCTGACCACAATGCTATGAGATTAGAAATGAATTATAGGGAAAAAAACGTAAAAAACACAAACACATGGAGACTAAACAATACATTACTAAATAACCAAGTGATCACTGAAGAAATCAAAGAGGAAATCAAAAAATACCTAGAGACAAGTGACAATGAAAACACGGCAATCCAAAACCTATGGGATGCAGCAAAAGCAGTTCTAAGAGGGAAGTTTATAGCTATACAAGCCTACCTCAAGAAACAAGAAAATTCTCAAGTAAACAGTCTAACCTTACACCTAAAGGAACTAGAGAAAGAAGAACAAACAAAAACCAAAGTTAGCAGAAGGAAAGAAATCATAAAGATCAGAGAAGAAATAAATGAAATAGAAACAAAGAAAACAGTAACAAAGATCAATAAAGCTAAAACCTGGTTCTTAGAGAAGATAAAGAAAATTGATAAACCACTAGCCAGACTCATCAAGTGAAAGAGGGAGAGGACTGAAATCAATAAAATTAGGAATGAAAAAGGAGAAGTTACAACAGACAGACACCACAGAAATACAAAGCATCCTAAGAGACTACTCTAAGCAACTCTATGCCAATAAAATGGACAACCTGGAAGAAATCGACAAATTCTTAGAAAGGTATAGCCTCCCAAGACTGAACCAGGAATAAATAGAAAATATGAACAGACCAATCACAAGTAATGAAATGGAAACTGTGATTAAAAATCTTGCAACAAACACAAGTCCAGTACCAGGTGGCTTCACAGGTGAATTCTATCAAACATTTAGAGAAGAGTTAACACCCATCCTTCTCAAACTCTTCCAAAAAATTGCAGAGGAAGGAACACTCCCAAACTCATTCTATGAGGCCGCCATCACCCTGATACCAAAACTAGACAAAGATACTACAAAAAAAGAAAATTACATACCAATATCACTGATGATTATAGATGCAAAAATCCTCAACAAAATACAAGCGAACAGAATCCAACAACACAATAAAAGGATCATACACCATGATCAAGTGGGATTTATCCCAGGGATGCAAGGATTCTTCAATATATGCAAATCAATCAATGTGATACACCATATAAACAAATTTAAGAATAAAAACCATATGATCATCTCAATAGATGCAGAAAAAAGCTTTTGACAAAATTCAACACCCATTTATGATAAAAACTCTCCAGAAAGTGGGCATAGAGGGAACCTACCTCAACATAATAAAGGCCATACATGACAAACCCACAGCAAACATCATTCTCAATGGTGAAAAACTGAAAGCATTTCCTCTAAGATCAGGAACAAGACAAGGATGTCAACTCTCACCATTATTATTCAACATAGTTTTGGAAGTCCTAGCCACGGCAATCAGAGAAGAAAAAGAAATAAAAGGAATACAAATTGAAAAAGAAGAAGTAAAACCATCACTATTTGCAGATGACATGATACTATATATAGAGAATCCTAAAGATGCCACTAGAAAACTATTAGAGCTAATCAATGAATTTGGTAAAGTTGCAGGATACAAAATTAATGCACAGAAGTATCTTGTATTCCTATACACTATTGATGAACAACCTGAAAGAGAAATTAAGGAAACACTCCCATTTACCATTGTAACCAAAAGAATAAAATACCTAGGAGTAAACCTACCTAGGGAGACAAAAGACCTGTATGCAGAAAACTATAAGACACTGATGAAAGAAATTAATGATGATACCAACAGATGGAGAGATATACCATGTTGTTGGATTGGAAGAATCGATATTGTGAAAATGACTATACTATCCAGAGCAATCTACAGATTCAGTGCAATCCCTATCAAATTACCAATGGCATTTTTTATGGAACTAGAACAAAAACTCTTAAAATTTTATGGAAACACAAAAGACCCCGAGTAGCCAAAGCAGTCTTGAGGGAAGAAAACGGAGCTGGAGAAATCAGACTCCTTGACTTCAGACTGTACTCTAAAGCTACAGTAATCAAGACAATATGGTACTGGCACAAAAACAGAAACATAGATCAATGGAACAAGATAGAAAGCCCAGAGATAAACCAACGCACCTATGTGACAAAGGAGGCAAGGATATACAATAGAGAAAAGACAGTCTCTTCAATAGCGGTGCTAGGAATACTGGACAGCTACATGTAAAAGAGTGAAAGTAGAACACTCCCTAACACCATACACCAAAATAAACTCAAAATGGATTCGAGACCTAAAAGTAAGACCAGACACTATAAAACTCTTAGAGGAAAACATAGGAAGAACACTGTTTGACATAAATCACAGCAATACCTTTTTCATCCACCTCCTAGAGTAATGGAAATAAAAACAAAAATAAACAAATGGGATCTAATGAAACTTCAAAGCTTTTGCACAGCAAAGGAAACCATAAACAAGATGAAAAGACAACCCTAAAAATGGGAGAAAATATTTGCAAACTAATCAAGAGACAAAGGATTAATCTCCCAAATACATAAGCAGCTCATGCAGCTCAATATTAAAGAAACAACCCAATCCAAAAATGGACAGAAGACCTAAATAGACATTACTAAAAAGAAGACATACAGATGTCCAAGAAGCACACGAAAAACTGCTCAGCATCACTAATTATTAGAGAAATGCAAATCAAAACTACAATGAGGTATCACTTCACACCAGCTAGAATGGGCATCATCAGAAAATCTACAAGCAACAAATGCTGGAGAGTGTGTGGAGAAAACGGAACCCTCTTGCACTGTTGGTGGGAATGTAAATTGATACAGCCACTATGGAGACCAGTATGGAGGTTCCTTAAAAAACTAAAACTAGAATTACCATATGATCCAGTAATCCCACCACTGGGCATATACCCAGAGAAAACCATAATTCAAAAAGACACATGCACCCCAATGTTCATTGCAGCACTATTTACAACAGCCAGGACATGGAAGCAACCTAAATGCCCATCAACAGATGAATGGATAAAGAAGATGTGGTACATATATACAATGGAATATTACTCGGCCATAAAAAGGAACAAAATTGGGTCATTTGTGGAGACGTGGATGAATCTAGAGACTGTCATACAGAGTGAAGTAATCAGACAGAGAAAAACAAATATCGTACATTAATGCATATATGTGCAACGTAGAAAAATGGTACACATGAACTGGTTTGCAGGACAGAAATTGAGACAGATGTAGAGAACAAACATATGGACACTAAGCGGGGAAAGCAGTGGGAGGTGGGGGTGGTGGTGTGATGAATCGGGAGATTAGGATTGACATGTATACACTGATGTGTATAAAATGGATGACTAATAAGAACCTGCTGTGTAAAGAAATAAATAACATTAAACTAAACAAATTTTTTTAAAAAGAAGTAAGAATTTATAAGAAAGAAAAAATTCCACTAGTAAAGGTAAACATACAGTAAAGGCTATGGATCAACCACTTTAAAAAGCTAGTACAAAGATCAAAAAATAAAAGTTGTAAAATCAACTATAACTACAATAAATAGTTAAGGGATAAATATGAAGATGTATAATATTACCAAAACACAGAATGAGGGGGAGGAATGTAAAAAAGGTAGATCTTTTAGAATGCGTTTGAACTTAAATGAATATCAGTTTAAAACAAGTAAATATTGTTATAGGTCAGCATATATGAACCGCATGGTAACCACAAATCAAAAACCTACCATAGACACAAAAATAGAGAGAAAGAAACACAAGCATACCACTAAAGAAAATCATCAGACCATAAGGGAAGAAACTAAAAGAAGAACAGAAAGAACTACAAAAACAACCAGAACACAAGTAACAAAATGACACTAAGTACATACCTATCAACAATCACTTTAAATATCAATGGAATAATGCTCCATTCAAAAGACATATGGTGGCTGATTGGATATAAAAAAGCAAGACCTATCTATGTCCTGCTTACAAGAGACTCTTTAGAGTTAAAGACAAATTTAGGCTGAAAGTGAGAGGATAGAAAAAAACATTTCATGCAAATGGAAACAAAAAGAAAGCTGAGATGATAGCAATACTCAGATCAGACAAAGTAGACTTTATTTATTTTTAAAATATCTTTATTGGAGTATAATTGCTTTAAAATTGTGTGTTAGTTTCTGCTTTATAGCAAAGTGAATCAACTATACATATACATATATCCCCATATCCCCTCTCTCTTGCATCTCCCTCCCACCCTCCCTATCCCACCCCTCTAGGTGGTCACAAAGCACTGAGCTGATCTTCGTGTGCTATGTGGCTGCTTCCCACTAGCTATCTATTTTACCTTTGGTAGTGTATATATGTCCATGCCACTCTCTCACTTCGTCCCAGCTTACCCTTCCCCCTCCCTGTGTCCTCAGGTCCATTCTCTACATCTGCGTCTTTATTCCTGTCCTTCCCCTAGGTTCTTCAGAACTTTTTTTATTTTTGGATTCCATATATATGTGTTAGCTTACAGTATTTGTTTTTCTCTTTCTGATTTACTTCACTCTGTATGACAGACTTTAGGTCCATCCACCTCACTACAAATAACTCAATTTTGTTTCTTTTTATGGCTGAGTAATAAATATTCCATTGTATATACGTTCCACATCTTCAGACAAAGTAGACTTTCAAACAAAGTCTAGGGCTTCCCTGGTGGCGCAGTGGTTGAGAGTCCGCCTGCCGACGCAGGGGACACGGGTTCGTGCCCCGGTCCGGGAAGATCCCACATGCTGCAGAGTGTCTGGGCCCGTGAGCCATGGCTGCTGAGCCTGCGCATCTGGAGCCTGTGCTCCACAATGGCAGAGGCCACAACAGTGAGAGGCCCGCATACCACACACACACACAAAAAAAATTCTATGACAAAAGACAAAGAAGAGCATTATATAATTACAAAGGAAACAATACAAGAAGAGGATATAACATTGGTAAATATATATTCACCTATTAAAGGAGCACCTAAATATATAAAGCAAATATTAATAGACATAAAGGGAGAAACTGACAATAATACAATAATAGTAGGGGACTTTAATGCTCTACTTATATCAATGGACAGATCCTCCAGGGAGAAAATCAATATGGAAACAGTAGTCTTAAATGACACATAAGACCAATTAAACTTAATAGATATCTACAGCACATTCTATCCAAAAACAGCAGAACACACATTGTTTTCAAATGCACATGGAATGTTCTCCAGGATAGATCACATGCTATGTCACAAAACTAGTTTCAACAAATTTAAGAGGATAGAACTAATATCAAGCATTTTTCCAACCACAATGATGTGAAACCAGAAATCAATTACAGAAAGAAAAATGGGAAAAACACAAATGTGGAGGCTAAACAACATGTCACTAAAAAACTAGTGGGTCAATGAAAAAATCAAAGAGGAAGTCAGAAACTACCTTGAGACAGATTAAAATGAAAACACAACTTTCCAAAATCTATGGGATGCAGCAAAAGCTGTTCTAAGAGGGAATTTTATAGCAATACAGCCCTATCTCAAGACACAAGAAAAATTACGAATAAACAACCTAACCTACTTTTTAAAAGAATCAGAAAAAGATGAACAAACAAAGCCCAAAGTCAGCAGAAGGAAGGAAATAATAAAGCTCAGAGAGGAAATAAATAAAAGAGACTGGAAAACAATAGAAAAGATCAATTAAACCAAGAATTGGTTTTTTTAAAAGATAAGAAAAATTAATATGCCTATAGTCAGGCTCATAAAAAAAAAGAGAGAGGACCCAAATAAACAAAATGAGAAGTGAAAGAGGAGAAATTACAACCAACATCAGCGAAATACAAAACACGTAAGAGAATACTATAAACAGTTATACACCAACAAATTGGACAACCTAGACATGCAGAAGTATTTAAGACTCTGGACAAAGATATCAAACTATGAGACAAATAAATATATGTAAAAGTATTTAAGAAGGGACTAGAATATTCTCCAAAACTAGGCCTAATAAAGGAAGTAATGCCCAACAATTTCCTATGTCCATCTTAAATAGCCAGGCTACCTTTTATTTTAGTTAAGAAATAGATTGTTTTACCAGACTAAAAGGATTACAGGCACACCTTGGAGATATTGTGGATTCAGTTCCATTGTGGTGACAATAAAGCAAATAGGCAATAAAATAAGTCACACAAACTTTTTGGCTTCCCAGTGCATATAAAAGTTATATTTACACTACACTGTAGTCTATTAAGTGTGCAATAGCATTGTCTAAAATACTGCAAAATTTACCAAAATGTGACACAGACAAAAACTGAGCAAATGTTATTTTTAAAATGGTGCCAGTAGACATGCAAGGTTGCCACAAACCTTCAATTTGTAACTCTATACTTAATAGACTACAGTGTGTAGTGTAAAAATAACATTTATATGAACTGGGAAACCAAAAAATTCATGCAACTCACTTTATTGTAATACTTGCATTATTGCAGTGGTCTGGAACTGAACCTCCAGTATCTTCAATGTATGCTTATAATCTGTCTTTTCTTTCTTACTTGCTTGTAAGGTTTCACTATAATATGTCCAATGATTACTCTTTTCCTTTTTTGAGAAATACTCCTCAGAACTTGTAGTGCTTCCTGGATATGATGATTCATATATTTGATCAATTCTAAAAAATTCTCAGGGCTTCCCTGGTGGCGCAGTGGTTGAGAGTCCGCCTGCCGATGCAGGGGACTTGGGTTTGTGCCCTGGTCTGGGAAGATCCCATATGCCGCGGAGCGGCTGGGCCCATGAGCCATGGCTGCTGAGCCTGCGCGTCTGGAGCCTGTGCTCCACAACGGGAGAGGCCACAACAGTGAGAGGCCTGCGTACTGAAAAAATAAAAAAAAAAAATTCTCAGCTATTATCTCACTAAATATTACTTCTCTTCCAACTATTCTTTAATCTCTCTCTTCTAAAATCCTATTAGACCAGTTCCAGACATTTTTTGCTTGATTTTCCATATCTCTTATCTATATTTTCACCTTTTCATCTCTTCAGTCTTCCAGGTAATTTCCTTATATCTATATTCCAGACATTATTTCTATCCTCAGCTGTTCAATCTGGTATTTAATTTGATTTAGTGGAATTTTTACTTAAATGATTACATTTTCAATTTTAATTTTAAAAGTTCTATTTTCAAATCTTTGTGGCCATTTTTAATACTTTATTGATCTTTTCTTATATTTTCATTCCTTTTTAAACGTTTTTAAACAATTTAAGAATACTTATTTTATGGGTTCTACTAATAATTCTGTTATCTGAAGGTCCTACGGTTCTATACCTGTTTTTAATGTGTCACATGAAATTTGCTTCTGGTAGATTGCTTCCTTATGTATTGCAATTTTTTATTGTGAGATCTTTTTTTAAAAAAACATCTTTATTGGAGTATAATTGCTTTAAAATGTTGTATTTGTTTCTGCTGTATAACAAAGTGAATCAGCTATATGTATACATATATCCCCATATCCCCTCCTTCTTGCATCTCCCTCCCACCCTCCCTATCCCACCCCTCTAGGTGGTCACAAAGCACCGAGCTGGTCTCCCTGTGCTATGCAGCTGCTTCTGACTAGCTATCTGTTTTACTTTTGGTAGTGTATGTATGTCAGTGCTACTCTCTCACTTCGTCTCAGCTTACCCTTCCCCCTCCCCATGTCCTCAGTCCATTCTCTACATCTGCGTCTTTATTCCTGTACTTCCCCTTCCCCTAGGTTCATTAGAACCTTTTTTTTTTTTTTAGATTCCACATATATGTGTTAGCATACGGTATTTGTTTTTCTCTTTCTGACTTACTTCACTCTGTATGACAGACTCTGGGTCCATCCATCTCACTACAAATAGCTCAATTTTGTTTCTTTTTATGGCTGAGTAATATTCCATTGTATATATGTGCCACATCTTCTTTATCCATTCATCTGTTGATGGGCATTTAGGTTGCTTCCATGTCCTGGCTGTTGTAAATAGTGCTGCAATGAACATTGGGGTGCATGTGTCTTTTTGAATTATGGTTTTCTCTGGGTATATGCCCAGTGGTGGGATTACTGGATCATATGGTAATTCTAGTTTTAGTTTTTTAAGGAACCTCCATACTGTTCTCCATAGTGGCTGTATCAATTTACATTCCCACCAACAGTGCAAGAGGGTTCCCTTTTTGAGGTCTTTTTTTTTTTTTTTTTTTTTTTGCGGTACGCAGGCCTCTCACTGTTGTGGCATCTCCCGTTGCGGAGCACAGGCTCCAGACGCGCAGACGCAGCGGCCATGGCTCACGGGCCCAGCTGCTCCGCGGCATGTGGGATCTTCCCAGACTGGGGCACAAACCCATGTCCCCTGCATCGGCAGGCGGACTCTCAACCATTGTGCCACCAGGGAAGCTTTGTGAGGTCATTTTTAATGGTGTTGTATCTTAGAGAATCCCACTATGATCTGACTTTAATGTGTATCACTCCAGAGATATTTTGTGGCTACGTCTTCTAATCTTTCCAGCCTTGCTAAAATGAGGTCTTGAGAAGATGCAAATTGAGCAATTGAAACTGAAACCCAAGCTATATACTTCATATGAATAAGTCATATTTTACCCTTTAATTTTTAATTGTTTATAGCAGTAGGGATTTTAAGTCCTCATATTACGAAAAATGGAAATACTTTATTTTTCAACAGGAGCCAGATTAATCTTTTTATAAAGTATAAATCTAGTTATATAACTCACTTGTTTAAAAATCTTCAATGGTTTTCTTTTCTCTTTTTAGAATGGTATAGAATCTAAAATCACTAACATGTTCTTCAAAGCCCTGAATGATCTGCCTCCTGGCATCTCAATCCTGGCATCTCAATCCATTTCCCCTAGGTTACTGCTCTTTGTTAGCTGCCTTTGAGGGTGTTATGTTACTCCCCATCCCCAAGACTTTGCACATTCTATTCCTGCTGCCAGGAAAGCCTCATTCTCAGCTTCACCTGGAAAATGCCCACTTGCCTTCTTTGTTCCCAGCTTGAGTTTTGCTTCCTCAGGAAACCTTCCCTGAGTCCCCTAATCTTACAGCCAGCTGAGGTTAGACTCCCATGTTATTCACTTTCAAAGTACCCCAAGGATTGTGTTATGTATAATCAAATCATTTCTTTTTCATTTAATGGCTGTCCTCTGTACCTGAATAAGCTCCAGGTGAACACAGCTGGGTCATCAGTTCTGTTCATTCCTAGCAGTTAGTACGTTGCCTATGTTGAAGAATAAACAAACAAAGCTTACCATTGTGTTTTTTATTTTGAAACAGACATACACGTTTTATTTAATATAAACTTGCTGCGAAAAGCTGTATCAGGAAATCAAACTCCTGTTTCAGATAAAAGGAATTGCATGGAAGTTTTTAGAGTGTTGGAGACTGAAGAGCTTAATTCTAGGCAGGAAAGTAATTTTTATAAAGTAATTTATGTTAAATTCCATTGTTTCTGAAGTAACCATTCATGAGTAAGTTTAATTTATAGATTATTACTATTGCCTATAGTAACCATTGTTATTACTTTTTCACTATTTATGTTTCTCAAGTCTTGGCATCTATTAAAAAACTAAGAACAACAGTTTATAAAAGACAAGCTCTGTTATAATGATGATAACATCTAATAAAAAAAGTTCCTTTTTCTTTACATTGAATGGCAGGAAATTCTACAAAGAAATATGTCACTTATGATAAAGCACAGAGCATTCAAATTTAATCTTAAAATGTGACTAGTTAGCTAACCAAATTTAGCCTCCTTAATATATAGACATTTTATAAGAAAATATCTGAATAAACAAAGTACTCTATGATTCAAGTAATTCTTTTCATCACCTCCTTTTAATTAAAGCTGATTTGCTTCTTAAAGGGAGACTCCGATTTCTGGTTTCCTATTTTTTCTTTCTCAAAGAGGGAACTTATATTATTGTCTCCACATGTGCCACATTATAGAGGGTGATAAATATATGTTGAATAAAATGGCTAACAACTTGAATGTCATTTCATCATGATTGATTGAACCTCATTCAGCTTGTTACTCCCAAGAGGGTATCAAAATGACTCTTCTTGGGTTTTCAAGCTTATATCCTTTTTCCTGCTTCCTTTTAAAAACTATTTCCAAGGCACTGTTTTAGCAATGATTCTTATCCCTGACCCGAATTATTGCAAAAAGCATCCCAGCTACATTCTTTGCTTCTTAACCTTATTTTCTCCAACCACACCACTATGCCAATGTATCATATAACATTTCTTCATTCCAAATTAACTAAACAAACATTTACTGAGCATCTGTAGCCTGGTATTGTTCTATGCACTAAGGACTTAGAAGTGAACAAAACAAGTGCTCCCCACATCTCATAGAACTTACTTTCTCAAGGGAAGACAGACAACAAACAAAGAATAAATATAAATTGTGTTGGCAGGTAAAATTAACTGCTACTAAGAAAATAAAGCAGGGACTTCCCTGGGGGCCCAGTGGTTAAGGCTCCGCACTCCCAATGCAGGGGGCACGGGATCCAACCAGGGATTCGATCCCTGGTTGGGGAAATAAAATCCCTCATGACTCACAGTGAGGCCCAAGAAAGAAAGAAAGAAAATGAAAATAAAGCAAAATGAGGGGATAGAGTGTCAAGTAAAGTTATTTTGGTTGGGATTTTTGAAAAGGCCAGTCTAAGGAGGTAATAATAATCAGGCAAAATTCTGAATGGACACAAGTCATGAAAATACCTAGGACAGAGGATTAGCAGCTGAGCAACAGCAAGTACAAGGCCTGAGTGACTGCACACTTGGTGGTTTTGAAGGACAGTAAGGAGAGGCCAGTGTGAATGAGGCATGGTTAGCTGGGGAGAGAGAGGAATTGATGTTGGAGCAACAGCCTGGAACTAGATCGTGTATAGCTTAATAAGCCATCCAAGTACTTCCAATTTTATTCTAAGTATGATGGGCAACCAATGGAAGGTCAAGAGCAGGGCAGTTAGGTTTTGGTTTACATTGTACAATAGTCACTCAAGCCTCTAAGTAGGGAAACTGGAAGGGAATTGCAGGGGTCCAAGTGAGGATAATGGTGGTGTGGACTAGGGTGAGGTAATGGAAGCCATGAGAAATGGTCATATTTGGGGACTATTTTGAATTTAGCTCCCAGATTTGCTGATGTTCTGGGGAATCAAGGACTCCTCCTTTGTTCATTTTACCTGAATGCCGTGAGGTGCTATGAGATCAATTTTTGGTATTTTTAGTTTGGGATGCCTGTATGTTAGACATACAGGTGGAGATGTTGCTTAGGGAATTGGATGCAGGAGTTTGGAGTTCAGGGGAAAGTTGGGGCTGGAGATATAAATTTGGAAATCACCAATATAGAAATGATATTTAAAACTAAGCAATTGGGTGAGATCATATAGAACAGTGCTTTCCAATCATTTTCATGTTGTAGCCCACATTGAAAATCATACTATTTGTACACTCGAAGAGGCAAATAGACAAAACTGCCTGAAGCCAGAGGTGATGACCCAGAGCCTCCAGGAATCACATCTTGGGAATATTTACAATTTGTGTGTTCACAATGGTTAGGACAAGAGTGAAAAAGCATGCCGTGGGCACTCCAACAATTACAGGTAAAGAAGTAGAAGAGTTTTTAGCAAAAGAGACTGACTAGGAGTTGCAGGTAAGGTAAAAGGGAAACCAGGACCATGTGTCATCCCAGAAGCCAAGTAAAGAAAGCAGTTCAAGAAGGAAGGAGAATCAACTAGTCAGCTGCTGCAATAAGACTGAGTAACATGGGGATCAAGAATTGACTATTACCCGTTTTAGAGATAACTGATGCTCAGCGAGGTTGCCCAAGATCTGGGATGGGACCTGAGAGTCTACATTTCTAATAAGATCCCAGGTAATGTAGATGCTGCTTATTCATGGATTGTGCTGAGTAGCAAGACTCTTCTAGACCAAACTCTCCTGCCAAGTTCTTTTTTCTTTACTTTTTAAATTGGAAATACATTTTTAAAAGAACTGACTCTTAGATCTGGCAAAATTGAGATATTTAGGGACCTTAACAATTATTATTTTAGTCCAGTCAGGAAAACTAAAGCCTGATTGTAATGGGTTCAAAAGTGTATAGGAGCACTATTTATAGTAGCCAAGACATGGAAGCAACCTAAATGTCCATCGACAGATGAACGTATAAAGATGATGTGGTATATATGTACAATGGAATATTACTCAGCCATAAAGAAGAATGAAATAATGCCATTTTTCATTGGATGGACCTAGAGATTATCATACAAAGTGAAGTAAGTCAGACAGAGAAAGACAAATACCGTATGGTATCATTTATATGTGAAATCTAAAAAAAATTATACAAGTGAACTTATTTGCAAAACAGAAATAAACTCACAGATAGAAAACAAACTTATGGTTGACAAAGGAGAAAGGGAGAGAGATAAATTAGGAGTGTGGGATTAACAGATACATACTACCATATATAAAATAGGTAACCAGGGCTTCCCTGGTGGCGCAGTGGTTGAGAGTTTGCCTGCCGATGCAGGGGGCACGGGTTCGTGCCGCGGTCCGGGGGGATCCCGCATGCCGCGGAGCGGCTGGGCCCGTGAGCCATGGCCGCTGGGCCTGCGCGTCCGGAGCCTGTGCTCCGCAATGGGAGAGGCCACAACAGTGAGAGCCCCACGTACCGCCAAAAAAAAAAAAAAAAAAAAAAAAAAAAAAAAAAATAGGTAACCAACAAGGCCCTACTGTATAGCACAGGGAACTATATTCAATATCTTGTAATAACCTATAATGGAAAAGAATCTGAAAAAGAATATAAAGAAACAAATCACTTTGCTGAACACCTGAACCTAACACAACGTTGTAAATCAACATTGTACTTCAATAAAAAAAGAATATAAGAGATGAAGAAGGAGTGGCAATGCATTTAAGGAAATCTCCTGAAGAGTTTTATTTTAAAAGGGAGCAGAGTGATGGAGCAGTACCTGAATGGAAATGAGTGAGGTTTTCTGTTTTGCTGCATTTTCTAAGGGACTAACAAGAATAACCCAGTGTTAAGGAAAACGTGCTATTTCAGGAAAAAGAAGGGATAATTACAAGAGCTAAGTCCAAGGATGAGAAGGTGAGAAGATCCTCACCTGCACAACTGGACTACTGGGTCCATGTACGACCAGGTTACTTGGCCTTACATAGGAGTCCGGACAATTCATCTGTTTCAGCAGGTGGAAAGGCAGAAACTGTGAATACAGACATAAATTGATTAGTAGATTTGTTGGTGGGAAAATAAGTTCTTAGCTAATTACTTTTCTATTTAGTGAAATAAATAAAGGTATCAACAATGAATGAGTGGAGTAGGAGTTTAATATTATATTTGAGGACAAAGGAGACAGTGTTTTTCATAAAGTAGTCTCAGAGAATAAGAAAGTGAAGTGGCTAGACAAATGTTGGATATTCCACTTGAGATCTGTGGTCATAAATTTAAAGTGAGAGCATTCTGTATGATTGTGGGTTTAGCTGCACCAGAGCAGGAGCAGAGCAGATGGAGAATTGGACTTAAACATGGTTTGCGTTTCGCCACTGAGTATAACAGGGGGACAGAAGGGCAAGAAGCAGAGATTAGAGGGAAAGGAGTGATTATGATTATTAACAATGGAACCTAAGCTAGGTAAAAAGAGGTATGAGTATATAGAGTGGGTGATGAACTGAAAAAGTTGGTGAGGTCAATGAATCGGGAGTCCCTGTGGGCTCAAAGAATTGTTAAAATCTTAGCGTTTGAAGCACTGAGCTAAAAGTGGTCCTTTCTAGAGAGTAGGATGCTTGCTATTAGGAGTGCTACAGACTGAATATTTGTTTCCCCTCAAAGTTCATATGCTGAAATCGTAACTCCCAATGTGATTATATTAGGAGGTGGAGACTTTGGGAAGGAATTAGGTCATGAAGGTGGAGCCCTCAGGCATGCAATGAGTGTTCTTATAAGAAGAGACTCCAGAGAGATAATTTTTCTCTCAGCCATGTGAGGATACAAGAGAAAGATGACTGTCTGCAAAGCAGAAGGAGTGCCTCCACCAAACACCGGATCTACTGGTGACTTGATCTTGGACTTCCCAGCCTCCAGACTATGAGAAATAAATGTTTTTTGTTTAAGCCACCCAGTCTATGGTATTCTGTTATAGAAGCCTGACCTGATTAAAACAGGGAATGGGTGATGGTGGTGGTTGTTTTCGTTGTTTGGCAATGAGAAGTTCTGTGGAAGTAGGTTGCCAGGGTGGAGTAAAGACAAGATCACAGGTGGGAAGGAGGTCAGGAAGGAACTGAAATTTCAGGGTTTGGGATGAAACAGTCAGGTGGAAACAGAAATGACCAAGAATGATGACAGTTCATTGAGTCACGTGCAGTCATCTGAAAAGAAGTAAGGGATGTGTTAAAATCTTCAGTGAATAAAGAAAAGTGACCAGAAGGATCGTGGATGCCTGCAGTGTGGAGTGAAGGTTGATAAACCAATATAGTTCTTCAAAAGAAGGTTGATAAACCAATATAATTCTTCAAAAGAAGAGAATTTTTTTAGGCAAGGAGGTAAGAACGATTGTTAGGAAACAACAGAAAGGAGTAAAAGGGCAACTATCCCACTTTCAGGTCCAGTGGTTTTCAAGATGGAGGTGGAAGCAGCCATCACTTTGAGAAGGCTTGTGTGATGCTCTGTTCTTAGGGAAGTACAAGATTTTGGTTAGAGCAAGGTGGCTGGAGCCTTCAGAGAAGGAATTTGAGGATGGATGGGACTTTGCTGATGACAATGAAAAGTTCCAAAGGGCATAGTGGAAGGATTTGAGGGTTAAGGAAGGGTGGAATTTGGGTTAGATTATTGGATGTACAGTGACAGCAAGGGTCTAGGCAATGCAGGAAGATTTTAAGGGCTTAGACTTCTTGTGATGATTTCAGTGGGGAAGTATGGCATAAAAGGGATTTGGTAGGGAATTTGGTTCCTACTTTTCCAGTCTGATCTCAAGCATACTTCCCTGAAATCCTCTACCTGTTCAATTTAAAATCTTCCACACACTGATATACCTATTGCTCCAACCTGATCCTTCTACACAATATGGCTTTATCACTATTCTCTCCTGCTTCCTCTAGAAAATTTCCCCATATTCTTACCAAGTCAGGATTCATCCCTTCACATACCTCTATAATTGTCTAACGTAATCTGCCACTTACCTATTCATTTATGTATAATACTTCTCGCACAATAGATTATGAGCTCCTGAACTGCAAATATAGGGTGGCTCCTATTCTCCATAGTACCCAGAACTGTTGTCAAAGGTCAATAGAAATGTAATTAATTAAATTCTCCCCTTTATTCACCCTGAGGCCTCCAGACTTCAGCACTATATCTATGACGGTGGTAAATAACCTATGGAAGACCCAGGTAGAGGTAGTCCTGCTGCCTCTACCTCATTCTCCTCAATCCCAAACAAGTCTGGCCAGTGCCTTTTGGGCATTAGACAGCATAGAGCAGTGAAGAGTCATTTTTGATTTGTAAACCATGGAAATACCCACATGAGATGCAAAAATAAAATACTGCCCAAGTTGGGCTGGAAATTGGAAAAACTTAGCATTTACGTGGTCTTGTTTCAATATAAAAATACAACTATGGAGTATGGAAGCTAAAAGACTCTGGTCTCATAGTAATGATTAGGGCCAAGAGTAACTTAATTTCACAAAGTTATTTTGTTTACCAATTTTAAATATACACATGCACACACACGTATGCTTATAAAAACTAATTTTTATGTAATTAAAATGACTTAAGAACATTTTAAATCAATTAACTGTATCTGTTATTATTACAACAGGTGATCAATAGGTATAAATGTTCTGTTATAATGCAATTTAATAGTATTCATATAATTTATGTGTATTGTAAATGAGAATATGATTTCACAATTTTAAAACTTTTTTCCTGCATAAGCATATTCTATTTTAACTTTGCTGAAAAGATTTATTTTAAGATGTACCCATTTTATTTTTAAAAGTGTCCTTGTATTTTGTGTTTCTTTTTCTGCTTAGTGATATTTAATCATCTTATTATAAACCTTTTATGTGATTTGTATGCATATTACTGCTTTTCAAAGTTGATGAGCTGTTCTCACTTTCTTTCAAACACACATAATAGATTGATTTTAAAATTCCCAAATGTTATAAATAATTATTTCCAAAAAAGTTCTCTGTGAAATTAAAATTTTTCTGTGGAAAACAGATGAATTTTAGCTTATTTAAGCTTTTCAACGATTGTCAATTAATTGCCGTGAATACTGTAATAGAGTACTACAAAGACTTTGAGGGTGGCACTGAGAGTCAATGTATTCAGATAATTTTATGGGTTCTGGGTGGAGAATTAAATTATAGTTAAAATACATTGCTTTAAAAGTCATATACTAGGCTAAGAATGTATAAGCTTTCATAGTGTCATCTCTCTGGAGTTGGGCTGCCTCAGTTCAAATCCCAGCTCTACCACTTACTAGAAATGTGACCTTCGGTGAGTTACTTCAGCTGTCTGTGGCAGACATTATTGTTCATTATACAAAATACATTCTCTACCTATTCTCCTCTGCCTTTTTTTCTGGCTGACAGAGCCTTCACACCCCTATAGAGACCAAAAATACCAATGCTTCTTGTGGCTTCCCTTGAAGTTAAGTACTGGCCTGTGGTCCAATCCTATCCAATGGGATGTAAAGAAAGCCTGCCAGAGATATCCTAGGACAGGTTTCCCTCCCTGTTAAATGGAGAATAGGAGGCAATGCAATGCAGTTCTTCTTTGGCCAAATATTGTTCTGTCTCTGATGCCTGAAGCTGTGGCAGCCATCTTGTGAACTATGAAAGGATATGCCAAAGAGCCAACCTGAGGGGAACAAAGGAGAAATAGCCTGGGTCCTTGACAGCATCACTGAGCCACTGGGCAAGTCCAGGAGCTTTTTATCAGAGTTCCTGTTATGTTAGATTTTAAAATTTTCTCATTATTTAATCCATATTTTATAGGGCATTAGGCCATTCTGTTACATGCATATAAGAATATCTTAGTATACTCTCCAGTTCAATACTAGATAGATACAATGGTAGCAGATACCCTTGTCTTGTTTTTTATTTCAAGGGAAGGCTTTCAACATTTCACCATCATCAAGTTTGATGATATCTATAGGGGTTTTTAGAAACCCTTTATCAGTAAACCATTCCCAGTTTTCTAAAAGCATTTTTAAAATTATAAATGGAGGTTAAATTTTCTGCATCTATTGAAATGATCATATGTTTCTCCTTTACTTTGTTAATGTGACAAATCATATTAATTCATTTACAGATTGTATCTAACCTAGAATTTTTGGAAACCCAACTTGTTTATGATATAATTAAACTATTATCTACTTTGGATATTATTGTTGAATTTGATTTGCTATGTTCATCCATGTTTATAAATAAGATTGACCTTTAATTTTCCTTTCTCATAATGTCCTTGTCAGATTTTTGGATTGAAGATATGCTAGCTTGTTAAAACAAGTTCATAAGTCTTTTTCAAATTTGCTGGAAGAGTTTTGCAAGAGTGGAAATATTTCTTTCTTAAATGTATTTTAGAAATTGTCAGTTATACTATGTGGGCTTGGAGCTTTCTTTGTAGGAAAAATTTTAATTTCAAATTAATTTTTTTTAATAACTGTAAGAATATCCAGATTTTCTATTTCTTTTTGGGTTAGTATTGGACCAAATATATTTTTCAAGAATGTATCTATTTCACCTTATTTATTACTATACTGGTATAAAATAATTTTTAACATCCTTTTACTATCTTTTTAATATGTGCATGATTTGTAAAAATGTTCCCTTTTTATTCATAACATATTATTCATGTCTTCTACATTTTTTTCTTAATTAGTCTTTTTGCTTTCTATTTCATTAGTTTCTGCTTTTATATTCATTATTTCCTGCTATTTGCTTTCTTTGAGTTTATTTTGCTATTCTTTTTCTAACTCCTTGAGATATATACTTGGATCGTTAATTTCAGACTTTTTTCAAGTATTTGCCTTTAAGGCTGTGTATTTTCTAAGCACTGCTTTTACTACACGTTTTAAATTTGTATTATTTTCATTCTCAATTAGTTAAAAATATTTTCTAATTTCCAGTGTAATTTCTTCTTTGACATATGGATTATTTACAAGTGTATTTTTAGTTGCCTAATATGTTGAGATTTTCAAGTTATCTTTTTATCATTTTTTTTAGCTTGTATTTTGGTGTGAAAACATCATTTGAAATTTATTGACACTTTGTTTATGGTCCAGTATATGTTCAATCTTTGTAAATATTCTGTACACAATTAAAAATAATGTACATTCTGCAGTTGTTGGGCAGAGTGGTACATCTATTTCCATTATGTCTAGATTGTTAATGGTGTTGATCGATTCTTCCATATCCTTGCTTTGTTTAGTTTTATGTTTGGTTTGCTTTTTTTTTTTTTTTTTGCGTTATGCGGGCCTCTCACTGTTGTGGCCTCTCCCGTTGCGGAGCACAGGCTCCGGACGCGCAGGCTCAGCGGCCATGGCTCACGCGCCCAGCCGCTCCGCGGCATGTGGGATCCTCCCGGACCGGGGCACGAACCCGTGTCCCCTGCATCGGCAGGCGAACTCTCAACCACTGCGCCACCAGGGAAGCCCTGGTTTGCTTTTTTATAACACTCATTGTAATTGTGGCTTTGTCCTTTTTTCCTTGTTGTTTTGTCAATTTTTTTCTTTGTATATTTTGAGGTCACATTATTAATTTCATACACTTTTACAGTTGTTTTATCTTCCTATAAAAATGAGCCTTTTCTACCCTTTTACCTGGCATACGTGCTTTAGATGAATCTCTTATAAAGATACATGGTTGTATATTTTGATCTGGTCTGACAATCTTTGTCTTTTAATTGGGGTATTTAATCCATTACTATTTAATGTAAACATTGGTTTACTTGAATAAAAATATGCCATTTTACTAAGTTTTTAAAATTTATCTCTTATATGTTCCTTCTTCTCTCCTTTCTTCCATTATTTTGGATCAATTGTTTTTTATTATTTCATAGTTTTCCTCAGTTAGCTTGGAAATTTGTTGTACTATCTTTTATCATTCTTTAGTGATTATTCAGAGATTTCAATATGCCTACTTAACTTATCAAAGTCTAATCTTAGTTGATGCTTTTACTCCCTTCTGAGACAATGAAATGATCTTGGAATACTTTAACACCATTAACTCTGTTCCCAATTTATATGCTATCATTTTCATATGTTTCAATTCTATATATGTATTTAAACTACATAAGTCATGATAACTATTGTTTTATACAGTTGGTATTTATTTACATTTACCCAAATTTTCACCGTTTCTATTATTCTTTTTCCCTTCCTTAATCTCTTTCTATTTACCATCATTTCCTTCTTCCTGAAGAAAGTTTCAGGTTTCATATACTATGGATCTGCTGGTAATGAGTTTTCTCCATTTTTTAAATTTTGTCTTTACTCTGGAAGGATATTTTAATTGGGTACATAATTCTAGATTGGCATATTAGAGGTTTCATACAATTGACTTCTGACTTTCACTGCTACAATTGAGAGATCAACTCTCAGACTGTTATTACTTTAATGGTAATCTCTTTTTTCCCTGGGTGTTTTTCTTCTTTTTAATTGTCTATTTTTTTCAAATTTACTATGATGTATCCAGTTGTGGATCTCATTTTATTTATCCTGAATGCAGTTATATAGTTTCTTTTTTTAAAAAAAAATAGTTCTTTATTTACTTATTTATTTGGCTGCTCCAGGTCTTAGTTGCAACATGCAAGATCTTCGTTGCCACATGCGGGCTCTTAGTTGCAGCACGTGAGATCTAGTTCCCTGACCAGGGATTGAACCCAGGCCCCCTGCATTGGGTGCACAAAGTCTTAACCACTGGACCACCAGGGAAGTCCCTATATAGTTTCTTAAACTTGTGATTTGTTGTCTTTCAGCAATTTTTGGAAAAAGTCAGCCATTATCTCTTCAAATATTGCTTCTGTCCGTTTTCTTTGTTATCTTTTCTGATACTGCAACTAAATATAGATTAGATATTCTTATGTAATAATCTATTAGAATTCTTACATTCTTTCCTTATGTTTCTTTTCTCCTTTCTCTTTTGCCTCATATTTTGCCTTATTTCTCCATCTGAAGTTTGGATATTTTCTTCTGAACTCTTTTTTCAGTTCACCAATTCTCTCTTCATTTGTGTCTGATACACTTTTTAATCAATCCATTAATTTCTTAACTTTGATTGCTGTATTTTTTGCTTATAAAATTTATATTTGGGTAAGGATATTTTGTAGGTGTCAAATGTGCCATGTCGTTTTTTTTTGGTAGTTTCTAGCTCTCAACTGAATTTTTTTAATTTTATTTTTTATCTCCTTGAACTTGGCAACCAAGTTATTTTAAAACCAGTGCCTTATTAATTTAATATCTGAAGCTTCTGGGGTTCTGGGTTTTTTGTATGTTGTTTCTGCTGATTCTCTTTATGCTAACTAGTCTCCTTATGTGTCATGTTATCTTTCATTGTGTACCACACATTGTATATAAAAATTTGTTTGTGAAATGATTTGAGACCTAGGATAAAGTTACCTTTCTCCAGAGAGGACTTTCCATTTGCTTTTGCCAGGCACCTAAGGATTTTAGCAATCCAGAATTACCTTTAATCAACTTCAAGAACTGAGATTTTCTAGGACAGATAGATGTGAGGACTAGATTGCTTATGGTTCAACTTTGTTAGTAAAGTGTATCCCTTCAGGGTCCCAAGCCAAAGTGTTCACCTAAACCCTCAACCTTAACAGGTCCTTGACTCCAACTTTTGTTGCTCTAGCCCTGTGAACCAATCAAAAGCACTCCTCTCAGCCATCTTTTGCAAACTTTCAAGTTCCAACAGGGAAATGTTCCCCTCTTCCTGTACACTCTTTCCTCAGATACTAAACTCATATTTCTCTATTTCTGTTTTCTTCTGGATTGGGGGCTATAATTATTCACTACCTCATCAGTAATCTGGTATGTTCAAGCAAATGTTTTTGGGGTTCCCCCCACCTTTTCTAGTTGTCTGAGATAAGTCTAAGTTGCCTTATCTTCCATTTCCTAAAACCAATGATATGCTTTCTGGGCTTCGATCTCCTCAGTTATAAAATGAGGAAAACAATTATATCTCTATCTTATAAATGAAAGAATTAAATAAAGTTATATAGGTAAAGTGCTTAGCAAAGCACTTACATGTAATAAGAACTCAGTAAATGCTAGCAATACTACTACTAATAAAATAAGCATAATATTATCCTGATTAATATATTTAGGAAATGTGTTTCTTTTTAGCTGTGAGCAGTCCAAAACCAAACTACTAAGGCAAACAGAACTTTAAAGAAATGCTTTGTACTGACCAAACCAGATAAAAACCCAAGTCCCCAACATGCTCCCCAGATGTCTGGCAGCATTCAATTCAAAGTCTTATGCCAATAATTCTATATAGTTTGCCAATCAATGATTTTACCATAGACCAGATGGAGAATTTATCCAAATCATAAACACTCACAGGTTCAAATGATACTTAATGATCAAAAACACATACCCAAAAGGAAAATTGCTGAGCATAAAAATTCCATCTGGGTTAAGCTGTCTCTTTTCCTTTGTGACCTTTTTTTTAAAATAGTTTAGTAAGTTTCTGCTAATCATATCAAAATCTCCATTTAAAAAAAAAATTTTCCTGTACTTCAGTCAGGTGTATCCATTAGGATTATTTCAGTTGTGTGTAACAGAGAAACCTAATACTGCTCAGGACTGGAAGCATAGCTCCATAAATTTATCCAAGGCTCAGGATCCTTCCAGTTTACCATTCTGCCATTTTAGGATGTGATTCTAATCCTCAAGGTCCATATGGCTGCTAGAGCTCCAACATCACATGTATATTCCAGGCAGTTGGATTTAGGGGTGAGCACAGGGGCTAGAGGAAGAGAACTCCTTTCTCTTAGAAGGACTTCTTGGAGGATCCACACAATACTTCTATTTACCTTTTATTGGCTGGAACATAGTCACATCATCACACCTAGACACAGAAGACTGGGAAATGTAGTTCTTTACCTATGCATAAGTGTGTTCATTCACTGAAGAGAAAGGGGTGAATCAACATTAGGAGTTAACAGTCTGTGCCTCAAAATGGACTAAGAAAGAGAATTGTGATGAATTTCCTGAAAGACTAAATTAACTTGTTGTGAAAAGATAATATTTTCCAGGTTACTTTAATCCCTAGTGCAACCAAGAGCTGGGTGGGGGCATCATGAGGAAAGGAATCAACTATTGAGAACTTGGGTTAGAGAAAACAATTATTTGAAAAAAAAAGACTCAAAATTTATAGGCAAAAAGAAAGAGGTAAAGAGTGAATTTCTGGGCATTTTGATATAATTTAGAAAACTTGTAAATTAAATGTCAAGGTGGAATATTTTTGTACTATACCATTGGATGTGCAGGAATTTAAATCAGAACACACCTAAAAGTGTGTCTGTCACTTTCATGATTAATACTTTCAGAAAAGGCCCTTAAACACTTTATTCTACCTCTTAATTAAAACATGACAATTTGATTTCTCACTCATGAAGTATTTTCTCCAGGCCATGTCCAAAACAGCACCTTGGCTGGCTGGGTTTGTGAGGAATTATGCACAGCATCTGCCTCTGCTGAATTACATGGGACTCCAGCAGATTTTACCCAGTGATGTCAAAGGAAAATACAAGTTATTTTTCAAAGTAGGTTAGCATCAATATTTCCAAATAACTACTTGGTTTGGGGACCATCTATTCATTTAAACTATTTTCTGGGAATTCCTATTTTTGGTAAGCTCTCCTCCTGAGCATCCAATTTTAATACATATTTATTCTGTTAATTTTCCAGTGACTATTCTAAAATACATCAGTGTTGATCATTGGATCTAAATTCTAAGTGCTGTCATGTTTTAAAATACAAATCTACATTGTACAATGCCCCTTCTTTTTCCTTCAAGGCATTCTTACCTCTGGCCTGGGCTTTAAAATATTATAGCTTATTATAATCTGTCTTTGATGCTGGAAACCAAAGTTAAGAGAAACCATTTAATTCAACAACAACAAAAAATTCTTGGAGGAAAATTTGTACTTCTGTCTTAGTTTGTTTAGAAGCAAATGAAAGTTTAGCTTTAAGGAGGGAAGAGAGATAGGTCAAACTGTTCCTTTTGCCTGCTTGCCAGATGATGCTAACACGTCATTGTCTTTTCTCACTCAGGCATAAATGCCTGAAAACTCCTTTTTCTTCTGCTTACCATTGCCTTAACCGGTAATACTCTTCCCAGACAGCAAGACACCTGAATGTCTAAACATTTATCTATACTAATACAGGCTCATTTCATGTGAAAGCCTGCCAGGCAGGAACTAGGCTGTCAGCTTCATCCCATCAAAAAGACTTTCAGTCCCCAGAACTGATGGCAGGTTCCAATTGTTAAGTCATTCTTGCTTGAACTGAATTTTAAAGTCAGGCTTCTACTGTTAAAGAATGGAGCTCAAAGAGGGTATTTAGCCAGAAATGTTGCGATTCTAAATATAATTCTCTTGGCTATGGATTTTGTTCTTGTCATCATTATTTTTTAAATTTGGGTACTGAGCAAAACTCCAAGGCAACAAATAATGTGTAAGGGCAACCAATACTGCATAATAGTTCTTGTTTTGGTACATTCGCTTTGTAGTGATTTATTAAGGGAGACTGAAAAAGCCTGATTAAAATGCATAAACAGCGCTGAACAGTACACAACCATGTCTAAGGATGAAAAAATGGGACCCACATGCTGTGCATGGAAATTGCCCTTAACAACATGGCCTATTGTTGAACAGATAGGAAGCCAAAGGTTGCTTGTAATCAAATTTGAAGTTTCCCATCACTTATAAAAGCAACACTTCCTTGTGCAAACATTTCAATTTGTTGTAGTTAAAAACTGCTTCCTGACTTAATCCTTATAGAAACCAGGAGTTCTTTTGACTGTCAGGTAGATAGAAAAATTTAGACAGAGAGCCCACTAGACTCGAAAAGACTAAGTGAAACCAAGTTTTTGTGTTGAGGGAGAAATAAAAACTAAAGACTCAACAGGAGCAAATTAAATCAGCAATAGAACTCAAGATAATTTTTTTGGTATTTCTTTTAACCAAGGAAAAAAGAATTTGATGAGTTGGCTAGGTGCTCAAATCTCTTCTATTTTCTCATTCAAAAATAAGACAAATTTTAAAGAAAAAAAAATTTTTTTTAACTGTCTCACTACAGCCTGAATTGAGCATATGGAAAAAGACTCAAAGAGAAAAAATCATTAATAATATGACAAGACTTATCTGATGGGCTGAATTACATAAGTACAAATACTTATTACATAATAATAATTCCTAAAATTTATGATTTGAAGAATATTCATTGCTAATTGAAGAGACAAAAAAATTAACTGCTAAACTTTTAAGCCATATTTATTCTTCCACTGTATGGATATAGTAGAGAATAAAGAATAATAAGTTCAGGAAATTTAAATAATTTCTTTAAATTATAATACAAATTTAATAATATTTGTATTATGATCTATAGTGTCTTAGTTAACATGAAGGGCATTTTTAAACGTTTTAATACCTTTTCCAAAGAAATACAAAGAAAGAAAAAAAAAGTCATCACCTTCCAGTCTCCAATATCCTTGTAGCACAATTAAAAAAACAATTCTCAAATCTCTTATTGTTAAGCAATCAGGTCTTTTTCATTTTCCAGTACTAACATTGTAATGAACATCCTTATACGATAATCTTTGTATACATTTCTAATTATTTCTTTGGCACAAATTCCCTCACATGTAATTTAGAAATTGTGGGGCACAAAAATTTCACTTACTGAAAAATGGCCTTCCAGAAAAGTCTTACCAATTTTCATCCTACCAGTAGTACATAAGACTATATCAAAACCATTTAGTGTTATTTCTTCTTAATCTTTACCAAATTAATAAGTGAAAATGGCATCTTTTAATGGCATCTTAATACAGTGCTAAAAAATCTTGTGTCCAATAATTGTTAATGAGTTTTAGCTATAATTATGGGTATTGATTTGTTTTATTTCTTGTTACAGATATAAAGGTGGTCAATACAAAAACTCAAATTAAGGTAGCATTACCGTTGCTCTGAAGATACATGCTTAATTGTAAAATAAAATTAATGCTTCTATAAAGAACCTGAAATCACACATTTATGGAGGGAAGATGTTCTTGGAAAGTAATCTATCCATGCCTCTCCCATTCCCTGTAACCATCACAAGCACTTCCCTTTACTTGGGAACAGGGCAGTGAGTCCAGAGAGGTCCAGGAATATTTGTTATCCCAGGAACTGGCCTGTGGACCACTTAGATGTGTAGGGGAACATTGTAGCCTGTGATCCACAGAGCTGCCAGCTACAGGGAGAGAAATGCTGGTCTGGGCCAAGTGTGACCTCAGAGGCCAGGATCAACAACAGAAGGGGCATTGAGGGGGCTCTTACCCCACTTCAAAACCAGAAAGTAGGCTTTTCAGTACATTAAAGAGAGACTGGGTACTTTTTACTAAAATCATAATTCCTCATTCGACGATAATTGCAATCATCCTGCTAAGCTAACTCCCTGCCTCTAAACTCTTGCCTCACCAAACCATCATTACATTGCTATAGATTTCTCATCCGGAAACACAGGATGGATTATGCTCTTCTCAATTTAGAGTAAATACTTAGGCCTCCTACACCTCCACACCTTTGCCATGAAAGAAAAATCTTAACTGTTAGCATAAGTTTGAGAGCCTTCTTCATTCAGCCCTACCCTACATTTTTCAGCATCAACTCCTTCTCATTTCTCTGTACATTCTGCGCTATAGACACTGGTCTGTTCGCCACTTCTCAAACTTGCACTATGACTATTCATTCCTTCAAGCTTTTGCTCATATTTACTCTTCCCTGAGCCTGGAATACCCTTCCTCCCTTCTCTGTTCACAAAATCCTATACAGATTCTTTCTATCAAAGTTAATCATTCCTTCCTCTGAAGTCTTAATACACTCTGTTTGGCACATTTCCTTCTGCCTTGTAATATTGATGGTTATTCGCACCCCTGCTTTCCCCCTTAGACTATAAGCATATGAGAAACGGTCATCATATTTTACTCGTTTGATTTCCCCAAAGCCTACCTTGCACAATAAATATTTCATAAAAAGGAAGTGCCTGCTCAGTAATTGTTTTGTGAATTGAATTGGATCTTTAATTACCAGTTTTAGTTGCTTTCTATATAAATATGACAAGTTTATGAGAAAAAGACACTCCCCATTAGTTCCAAAGTAGAGTTGCCAGGTAAAATGAGAACACTCAGTTAAATCTGAATTTGACTTTACAATTCACATTTAACTGAAGGTCCTATATTTTTATTTGCTACATCTGGCATCCCCAATCCAAAGACATGCCAGTTTCACCACTGTCAGGGTTAACTTCTGGGCAATAGTGAATTAGTGTGGGCATAAATCTGTTTGTATCCAATTCTACTGTAGCAATATGTATATAGCCACCATGAATACCCTTCATGTAAGGGGAAGGTAATGTTTTGAGAGAAAAAAGAGCAGAAGAACAAAGGTAGTCATTTATGATTTGATCCTTATAGTCTCACAATGATAGTGGCTATTTGAGGAACCCAGGAGAATAATTTCATGTATTAATATAAATTCTTCAAATAGCTAGTTGTTCTGATCAACAAGATAGCCAAGGTAAACCTTTGAGGTATTTGAGACATTCTGCTTTTTTATCCTCACCCAGGACATTTCTTCATGCTGCCCTTGGTCTCTTTCATTGTCTCTGTAGCATCCCAACCACAATGGGGTCATTGTATGGGCACTGCTTGTGCCAACCTTTCATGCTTGGCCCTGAGGGGCCATGTTTACCTCAAGTTATTTGATAACATCCTCTCACCTTATCCCTCTCCCACACTTTTCACCCCACCTCTTCTCTTTTCTAGTTTCCTAGGCAACAGTTCGTTAGTCTAATAATAAACCAATGCTTGCCATTGTACAATGAGATCAATAAAACCCTCAGGATTCTCCTTTGCTCCCAGATAACATCTGCAGTTTAACACTAACCTTCTGGGGACAATTTCTGGCTCTCCTTAAATTCTCTGATCAAAGAGGGTTGGAATTTCCTGTAGGGGTGGGCGATGTCCTCTGTGAGGAAGTTATTTTTTGGAGAAACCTTGCAGTATCCTTCAGATCAAATTATGTGAGCAGCTGTCTGCTGATGAGTTAAGCAGAATTTCTTATTTGCCGAAGTGTAACTAGTATGTTCAGACCTCACCATTCCGAATACAAAGTAATTTCCTATTTATCCACATCACACCTAAGTTGAGCTCCCAGTTGCCCATAAGGAACTTATTGCTCCTCAGAAGTGTGCTGTCATCACCATCCTATAGGACATTAGAGAAGAAACCCTTATGATCTTCAAGCCTGGCCACTGTCCAATCTCTGTTTCTCTACTTCTGCAGAAGAAAGCTCCCAGGAGCCCACGGCTTCACTGGAAAAACACTCCTGCAGAACCCCAGACACATTTAAAGTAATACAAATGGTTTAATTGCAGAGAATAAGTTTCTGGCCGTGCAATACACTGAAAAGTAACTGTCATCAGGATAAAAGCCAGTGACTTTGGCCGCTTTAGCAACTGCAATCTAGTCAATCACACAAACTATTAAAAGATATGTGAAGGACCCTGTAGAGAAATTGTGACTGCTGAATTAAGCGGAACAAAGGCCACACTCGGATTTTCAGCGTGACTTCTGTTGGAAGAGTGAACAGCCTTCTACCTGTCAGCATATTTTTCCACACTTTAAAGCTGTGAAGGCCAAGATATGCGTAGTGTACTCCTCAGGACTCTGCTTGCTGGTATCTGAAACCAATCGTAGCTAGCTTTTTTTTTTTTTTTTTTTTTTTTTTTTGCGGTATGCGGGCCTCGCAGTGTTGTGGCCTCTCCCGTTGCGGAGCACAGGCTCCAGACGCGCAGGCTCAGCGGCCATGGCTCACAGGCCCAGCCGCTCCGCGGCATGTGGGATCCTCCCTGACCGGGGCATGAACCCGTGTCCCCTGCATCGGCAGGCGGACTCTCAACCACTGTGCCACCAGGGAAGCCCCCGTAGCTAGCTTTTAAAAAACAAAAATAAAGAGGAATGTATTACAGAGACGTAATGATTCAAGGGAATTCAGGAGAATTCAAGGGAATTATCAGAATTCAAGGGAAGACGGGGCTAATGGGTACTGAAAATAGGAATCTCAAGAATTCGAGAATCTCAGCTCTCCTTCTCTCTGTGTGTTGTTTCATTCATTTTCCTCTTTTGTCATTAGTTTCCGCTTAATCTTCATGGAAGAATATGGCTTCCCACCATGTTGTGGTCAGCACCATAAAGAAAATAAAAGCTTTTCTTGAAGGATAGGGTCATAGTTCTCAACATGGCTACCAGGGGCCCAGCCTCAGTGGAATGAGAGGGAAGTAAAGCAGTCGTTGTAAGCTGGACAGACACTACAAAAGGGACAGACTCAAGGCAGACACAGCTACCATTTTCCCTAGTTTCCTGTGACAAACTTGGAAGAAGGAATGGCAGAAATGTTGGATATCTGGTTATATGCTGATGTCAGACTTGTGATAAAAGAAATTCAGAAGTGATAAAAAATTGTAATTCACAAAATGCCACGTACTTAGTAAATATCAGAAACTCCTATCTCATAAGCCTAACTGTTCATTTATTTGTCTTCTTTAATTGCTAAGCAGGACATCTCTTAGAAATAAAACTTAGTTGAATTGTTTAAAATAACATCATTCTGTTTGGGCTCATAAAGGTTTTTTGCTCTAAAATTATTAATGATTCACCATTGGCAGAGTTCAGACCTCCTGCCTGAGTAAGTTTCCTCAGTGCAACCAGATTTCATTCATATACTCTTAAAAGAAATGAAAAATAATCTGACAGAAAGTAACCTTTGAATGTCATTCAGCTTTGTGAGGACTAACAGATAGGAATGAAGCCCTACTCAGTGCTACCTTCATTTTTACTCTTTTCTTTGATGCCCCTTTAACGCAACGGTCATACTTCCCAGTCACCTCTTACAGTCATTTCCAAGGCATTTTTGTTCTCCCTTATCATTAAAAAAATTAGTACATTCTTCCAATTGAAGTTTATTTATTTACTAAAATATTATATACATAATATTATATAATAATAAATAATGAAACCTTTAAAATGCGATCAATACTAAATGTAAGTGGAAGTTATATTTTCTTCCCATACACCAGTGATCACCTTGTGCACTGGTCTGCTGTCACAGGACCGTCAGTTAGTCTGAGCTGAGTTGTTCTTAGTGCATCAGTTTGGGTGTCCTAAAGAGCAGTCCTGAACTTAGCTATAAGGTGTGCTTGATAATCATATCTTAAAGTGAATTCTCCAAGGCTCAACTTTCCATTGTGTAAGTGCCACAAAAAATTACCTGTAGTGCCAAAAATCACAGAATGAGTATAAAAGTGGGCAGAATCAAACAAGCAAAGCGAATTTTCTACAAAATGAAAAATTTGGAAAAGACGTGCTGGCCCAGCTGGACTTGACAGTAAGGCTACACACACTGAAGCAGTTAGAACAGGGCTTCAGTCTATGATTGGCTGAAACACGCAAAACCCTAGCAGGGAAGAAAGGAAGCCAGTTGGATAATGCTGCTCTCCAATGATCAAATTCTCTTGCTTTTTCTCTGCATTCATTCCTTTTGTCTTCTCTGCAAATACTGAGACCCTGAGGTGATGTTGACCCTGCCAGAATGTTTCGGACCAAAAGAAATCATAAGATATAGTAACATATAATAAACGAGCAATCTTATTCTTGAGTAAAACCTCTCTCACAAAAAAGAACAACCAAAATTTAACAATAAACTGAAAATAATATTTATTAAAATAATGGCAGGTAAAGGATTCATATCTCTGATCTATAATAAATGCATATAAATTAATGAGAATAGTAAGACCTTCCACTAAATAAATCAGCAAAGGCTAGTCACAAAAGAATAAGTGATAGATTGGCAAATATGTGGGGAAATGTTGAATTTTTATTTTTTAAAAAGTCATCTTATTTGTTAAATAAGTATTTGTTAAATACTTATTTTTTTAAGTATTTAAACAAAATTTTATTTACTAGATTAGCAAAGATTTTAAACTGTCGTAAAGGTACTGGCCAAAGTGGTGAAATGAGCACTTGAATTCATCACAGGTAGAAGTACATATTAACCTTACCCTTTGGAAACCAGTTTTTCAAAACAGAGCAAAAGCCATAAGATATCTATTTCCTTTGACCTAGTAACTCCTTTTCTATTCATTTATCCTAGGGTAATCAAAAATGAAGATATAGAGACCAGCATGTTTACTGATACATTATATAAAGCATTGGAAAATTTTAAAACAGCAGATTATTAGACAATATGAAAGTAGATAAGCGAATTATGATACATCTGCATGATACATCATTGTTCAGCTTTAAAATTTTTGTTTATTAGGGGAGTTTGGGGTATGCTGGATGCTTATGTTAAACTCATCAATGAAACAGTAGGATATGCAGTTGTCCTAAGTAACGACAACAACCAAAGGCTCTAGGTAGAAATGGACAAAAACTCTATGAGTTATTTTTCTTGGTCAGTGGATCTATGAATGATTTTAATTTCTTTCTCTCATTTAGTTTCTATATTTATATGTCTTTTCAAATTTATATTCATGTAACAAATATTTATTAAGGACCATGTTCCACATACTGTCCTAAGTGCTTGGGATAAAGCAATGACAAAAACAAATTTTCCACTCTCAACAGGGTTGCCAAATTTAACAAAAAATACAAGACATCCAATTAAAATTGAACTTCAGCTAAACAAAGAATTATCTTTTAGTATAACTATAGTATTTCATCTGGCAACTTTAACTCTCAAGGAATTTAATTTAGTTGGGGATAAATTTCCTATAAAGAGCATGAATTAATTTTTTTAATTTATTTTTTGTGGGAAAATAGACATAACATAAAAGTAACTTTTTAACCATTTTAAAGTGTACAATTCAGTGGTAGCAAGTTCATTCACAATGTTGCACAACCATCACTGCTACCCAGTTCCAGAACTTCCTCATTGACTCAAAGGGAAAATTCTGTACATATTAAGCATTCACTCCCCACACCCCACTCTCCATAGTGCGTGAAAACCACTAATCTGCCTTCTGTCCCTATAGACTTGCCAGTTCTGGACATTTCATATAAATGGAATCACACAAGATGTGGCCTTTTGTGTCTGATGTCTTTTAGTTAGCATGATGTTTTCAAGGTTTATCCATGTTGGAGCATGTATCAATATGTCATTCCCTTTTTTAAAAAAAGATTTATTTATTTATTTTATTTTATTTTGGCTGTGTCAGGTCTTAGTTGCAGCACACGGGATCTTTGTTGAGGCATTCGGGATCTTTTATTGCAGTACGTGGGCTTCTCTCTAGTTGTGGCGGTGGATTTTCTCTTCTCTAGTTGTGGCATGCAGGCCCCAGGGCACATGGGCTCTGTAGTTGTGGCGTGTGGGTTCCAGAGTGCGGGGGCTCTATAGTTTGTGGCAGCAGGCTCTCAGTAGTTGTGGCGTGCAGGCTTAGTTGCCCCATGGCATGTGGGATCTTAGTTCCCTGACCAGAGATCGAACCTGCGTCCCCTGCATTGTAAGGCGGATTCTTTACCACTGGACTACCAGGGAAGTGCCTGTCATTCTTTTTATGGCTGCATAATATTCCATTATATGTGCATACCACATTTTGTTTATCCATTCATCCGTTAGTGGACAGATGGGTTGTTTCCACCTTCTGGCAATTGTAATGTATGCATTAATTTTATACTTTAAAAAATAAGTTTTATCTAAACTATAAAAACCATTAAGCGATAATGAAAATCTATCTCAGAGCTTCCTCTATGTCAATGTTATATACTTAGGTAACTCTGAGTAAAGTAGAGGGCCAGGCCATATTCAAACAACACAGAATCATGTATTAAGCAAAGTAAAATAAAATGTGGCAGATATAAAGAAGCATAAAATAAAGATTTTGTCATCAGGAAGCTGATACCAAATTCTGGGAAACGAAAGTCAAAAGTCCAGCATTTAATCTAAGCAAGGCTGCACTGCCTCTCAGTCAGAAATAGCTGAGTTTAGATTACCAATTCAGGGCTGCTCCTAGAACAATAAGTAGAACACATCACATCTGCCTGATTAAAAAGCTTACCAAAAAAAGAAGAAAACAAACAAAAAAAATGTGCTTCCCAGGAAAAAGAAACTGAGACCTTTATCCAAAGACAAATCACATTTTCCAACCATTAAAGCCACATAAGTTCAGAAATATTGGAGTCTCTCCTCCAGCACCTCCTCACAGCACATGTAAGATAACTAATTCCTGTCTTCCCATTTTTAGTGAGTGGTCCTTTGTTTTAGGTCCTTTGAGGTTTTCAGACTTACATCAGTAAATTCTTCCTTCCAACAGCTGGGGGAAGCTGGCTTACAAAACCTTGTGCCGGCATCAGCAAAGCATCATGAAACGTGAGAGATGGAAACAGACATGGGGGCACCTTCGCATTTTTCTCTCCTTTGGCAGGAACCCAGGCAGCCAATGCCTGACCCAAAGCCAAAGGAGACACAGAGGGGTGATCTGAGTAAGATGGGGAGGTAAAGAGGAGTCAGAGATTCAGAATTCCTCAAGTGTCTTCTCTGGCTCAGTGGGTTCATTCCCTCTTCCAGAACTTGCCAGACTTTTTTTCCTTTGCCCTCACTCAAATGACCTGCCTTGCCTTATCTTCTACCGCCCATGGACTAAAATGCGTTTTTCCTTTAAGACTCAATGCAAATCCTATCTTCTCCAAAGAAGCTTTTCAGATCGTCTTCCTTCCTGCAATAAAATCGATGTGATTTCTTCCTTCCTTGGACTTTACCTCGCCCTATGGATTACAATTGCTGAATATTCTAGTTATTCGTGTTTTTGTGTTGGCACTTGCTTCCGTACATATACCACCATCCAGCAGATGTCATACAGTCCCAAAAGGTTGTCTCCTCATGGTAGCAACTACAGTCCACTTGTTTCTAAACCCCGCCATCCTTTTGTTTACCCCGCCACACACCCATAACAGGTTGACCAGTGTCATACACAGGTTTGATACTTTGGAAAAAGTATGAATGGATGAATGGTTAATTATTTTTAGGCTCTAATTTCAAGGGCAAAGTCTCTTCAAATAAAAAATACCTGGGGCTTCCCTGGTGGCGCAGTGGTTGAGGGTCCGCCTGCCGATGCAGGGGACACAGGTTCGTGCCCCGGTTTGGGAAGATCCCACATGCCGCGGAGTGGCTGGGCCCGTGCGTGAGCCATGGCCGCTGAGCCTGCGCGTCCGGAGCCTGTGCTCCACAACGGGAGAGGCCACAACAGTGAGAGGCCCGCGTACCACCAAAAAAAAATACCTGAATAGCAGAGTAGTGATATTTACCTACCCACTGCAAGCTACAAGTATTTGATTGAATCTCTGTATTATCTAGGTAGGTGGAGCATCTTCCTTTTATTCTTAAAAGAATTTGTCTTTTAGGGTGTAAAAGAGAAAATTTAACTCACTGTTCTCTGGATACCTCCTAAAGAGTACCCTTCCTTCCTTTCCATTTTTTCCTTAACCATTATTTTCTACACTTAATTTCTCAATTTAATTTTCTACATCAAATCATACAAGCTTTTCGCTGTTACTATTTTGATGATTTGATAATTATTCCAAATATTCCAAATGGTCATGCACTAGAATAATTTCCATCTTTATGTGAAAAGTGGAAAAATAGCATGCTCTTATGAAGAAATTAACCGAAGCATTAATTTCTTTAACCAATGGTACCTGGCTATGTTGCTATTATTGTTATGGATCATGCTGCTGATTTTTTATGTTGCTCCAATTGCAGAAGAGTTGTCAACACTTCACTTTATTAATCCATCCGTTCCTTCAACAAGTATTTATTGAGTATGATGTCTGAGATACTGAACTAAGTACAGTACTATGTTCTGGGTCATTTTTCTCCTAACTCTTGACAGTGCTTTTTCTCTTTTGCCAGCACAAGTTTCCCACCATCCCTGAAGGACTGGTGTCCTTCGGGATGTTGTTCTTGAATCTCCTCCTTCAGTCACTGGGGATGGCTAACATCTGGCACAGGTGCCATCACTGCCACCTCTGGAACCAATGATGATCCTACTCCTCGTTCATGGCACTCTTTCCCACCATATCTGAAGGTGACCTTAAATTGTTTCTCAACACAGCACCTCAGCAAGCTCTGTCATTTCGATGATATGCAATAGGAAATCTACTTCCTTTTCACCTCTCTCCTGAATTACTTCATCTGCTCCTATGACTTCCACTTTCACACCTATGAAGATGGGTCCCAAACTCTACCTGACATTTTTCCTGAGTTCGAGTTTCATGTTTCCAATAACCTAAAGTCCTTCTTCACTTAGTGTTTCAAACTCAGCTTCTTCAAAACCAAACTTATATTCTCCATAAAACCTGCTCTTGGAAATTACTTGGAAATCATCCAGCCTAGAGATTTTAGGCTTATCTCTTTTTGTTATCTCTCACTGCTCATTTCCATATGAGGTTGATCATTAAGTTACGTTAATTCTACTTCATAAATGTCTCTTAAATATGTGATTTCTTATCCTTTTCCACCTTCCTAGGTTAGACCATCAGGGATTGCCTACTGGATTCTTGCAATAACATGTAGCCATGAATGAATTACTCTCTTCTCCAAATCATTTTCCTCCTTGCCATCAATTATCTTCCTAAAGCACGGATCTGACCATATGAGTGGTTTCCCTCATCTCCATCAATGGATCCTTAAAATCCTTCAATGTCATCAGCAGAAATAGCCTTTCATACTCTAGCCCCAAATTACTTTTCCAAGGACATTTCTCATCACTTCCCCAATTCCCAGCTTTTTGCTTCACGCATTGAGTATAAGCTACTCCCTAAATACACCATGAACTTTCATACCTGTGTGTTTTTCCTCATGCTGTGCAATCTGCTTATAATGCCTTTCCCCCCATGAACTGCCTTTTTCAAAACTTAGTTCTCCCCTTCTCCTTCTGTCCTTACCTCTCCCCTCCCCAGCCAAGCCTCCATCATTGGTGCATGTTGCTGTGTTGTGTGATGGTTAGTTGAGTCTATCCCACCAGGCTGTTGAAACCTAGAGTAGTCTTATTCATTTTTGTACCTATAATATGAATAGCTGAGTTTCTAACACATAGTAAAGGATTAGTGAATGTTCTAGGCATATGCCAAAGCAAAGCATACCCCATCTTCTGAGTCCATTTCCTCTTTAAAGAGTAGCTGGTTGGTAAAAGAAGATGATTCATTTGGTTTATATTTGAGTCTTAGCACATGGTCTTAAATTGGAAATTGTTGCGTTGCCAATATTTTTTCCAAGTCTCTAGTGAAATTTTCTTGGGAAGTTATGCAGTGAGGTGATTCATCCAGACTTTGTAAAACAAAATTGTCCCTTCTTTTCCTTGTTTTAGAAACAAAAACAAAACCATCAATGCTTGATTGACATCAGTGGAAAAAACCCTTTTGTTTCCTATAATCCAGTGTTTTCATTAAGTAATTTGCAATGTAGCGGGGGGAGGAAAAGAGTCTTTGTAGGGGGTTCCAAAGGCATTCTGCCTAAGAAAATCTGATTAATTTGAATAGTGGATTTGGAGTCTCCAACCATACCTCATAAAAGCCATCCCTAGAGAATGGACTTCGCAGTAACAAGCTGCTTCTACTTCTGGATAGAAATCCCATTTCGTTCTGCCTACAACCCTGTGGAAGACATTTCATGACAGTTTCAGAGTGAAATATATTTTAAAGAGGGAGACCTGCTTATGGTAGTGGCTTGGCATAATAATATGATATACTCAAATGTTGACATCTGTAATGACATAACTCTTCACTGTAAAATTAAAAATATTAGAAGGCATATCAGAGAGTTAATGCAACTAGACTGTAAAATTAAAGCTAAAGACCTGCACCGTGGATGGCAGGTCTCCCCTAAACCAATCTAATAATATTTTCCTGCATTATAAAACTGTGTTTAATAAGACAAATGGTACTAATGAATTAAAATATAGTTTATGAGAGAATGAAGGCCTCCAGTCCACACATTGCTGTCAGCAGTTCACATTGGAATTCTTTCATGAACTGTGGGGTCCATTTTGCAATCCAAAATGTAAGTGGAAGCATTAAGAAATGGATCAAGACAGAGAAAGATTCCCAAAAAATCCCACAAAGCTAGGATACCAGTAAGTGAATCTTTCCTACAAAGAAAAAAATGCCAGATTACGAATGAGTGCTCTCTTTAGTTAGCAGGCTAAATTAGTGTGCAGGCCTGGATAAAGGGAACAATGGACACCTTCTGACACCAGGCTGTGTGTCTGGTGAGCATCCCTCAGTGCAAATGTTAGTACTGTGTGAGTATTTATTGTGTTTCTATAAAGTCCTAATGAGCTCCTTGGGTGAGAGTGAAACCCTTTGCTTTTTCACACTGTGCTCAAGACCCCTAAACTTCATGGGGTCAAATCTAAAGAAAGGGTAATGGACCATGAGGTCCAGCTTAATAGACCTGATATTAACACAGCAGCAAGAATGTCACCAAATGCAAAGTTTAGGGCAAGCAATGAATGAAGTATTTGTTACACTTAAAGAATATACAAAGGTTATAACAGAGTAGCGGCACTATATCAATGTCATCATTGCAGGACTTTGAAAATCTGCCATGTATGAAATAACCCTGCAACACATCTTTAGGTTGGTTACAACACATGAATTTGCTTTCCAGCAGCAAATAATACATTAGAATAGAAAATTATGCAACTGCAGCAACTACCTATAATTACTTTTAGATATTGACAATTTCTTGCCCATAGAAATAATCAGGATACTCTCAGTATCTAATATTCATAGAACAGAAATACAGTGTACTCTTCATGTTGCTTATATAGTTGATACAGTTAAATGTACACTTTCCCTAAATGAAACAGAAAGATTTTTCTCCTCCAGTAGTCTGGTTTCTTTAAGATAGGACAGATATCCCTTGGTTTGAAATGAGTAAAACATAACAACACCGAGTATGATGTCATGAAGCAGAGCCACTTGTGTAAATAGAGGACTCTTTAACCAGATTTGTTAGTCCGTGTAGTTGCTGGCTCATCACAAGCCTGGTCTGTTATTACAGTGAATTTCCGTTCAAATGATGCAATGTAAGCCACAGACCTGGGGTCTGAAAGCACTGTACTCCATGGTTTTGTTCGTAAGTTAACATTAAAAGCTCCATCGCTCTCTCCCATGGGTAAGAATGGGAAGATCTGAGGGTAGGAGCCAGTAAAAATATTTATGTGGTTATGCACCTTCCATGTTTTCATTTTCTGCTGGGTTAAATAGTTTTCTTTGGCATTGACTCAAGCAGGCTGAAAATTATTTGAGGACAAGGACTCTATCTCTACTTCTGTTGTTTTATGTTTCTATTCCCAACACCAAAGATAAAGCCACGATATTGTCCACATATCCTACACCTGATAGATACAGACAAGAAATGTTGTTCATTACTTACCAACTCCTCTTTTTTCCATGACTTGATCACACAAAAGTGGAAAATTATATTTATTCAGGAAATTTAGGCAGTATATTGTCAAATTAGCTAGCTAACATATGCCATCATGAACTTTCAGCAGATTATTAATTGCTGATTCTCCATTTCACTTTACATTATTGATTTGATTTTCAGTCATCTCCCCTATCCACTAATTTTCAGAGGTTACTTGAATGTCACTTTCATATTTGTAAAGTTAGACCAGGTTCAAATAAATGAAAAACCTCATAGGTTTCAGACAAGTAATTTCAAAGTTCAAGGCCAAAAAGCAGGGACATTTACAAACCAGAAATGCTCCTGGACTCTTTAAATTCCACAATTAACTGCTGTCATATCTCTTTGACTAATAGGAAGGGAAAGAATTACATAATCATTTTACTTTGATGTTGCTATTTTTAAAGGACATGCAGAGAAATGTAGAAGTGGAAGCCAATTAATTTTTATTAATAAAGAAAAAGCCAGAAACATTTATCTGTTCATGGGTTTGACCCTAAAGAAGGGATATTACAAGCCAGCTGAATGTGTGTGATCCAGGAACATCAAAACTCTGACCTAACTAAAAGTACCACTTCCAAATTCTAGCCTGCCAGAATATCTAGAATTTCTATCATTGGATTCATTGCTGTGCATAAAACATCACTCACAGAAGGCCCATTAAAATGCAGACACAGTATATTTACCCAATAATATCCATTCTCTCTCTGGTATATATTAGCCAAAACCAGGACATAGTCCAGAGCAGATTGTCTGAACTGAAAGAGAGTGCAAACTCGAATAAAGTAGGATGTGAAAGGAATTCTGGGGTTCTAAGGCACCCCCTGCATCTCCAGAATAGTAAGAAGTCACCCTGGGGTGGAGGAATATTAAGACTGCCTTTTATGAAACTAGGCATAAAGCCTAGTTATGTCTATTAGTGAACTGTTTCTAAAAGTTTCTCTAAAATTAGCAGCTCTTAAACCAATTTACATTTATACTCCCTGGCTTAAACATACAAAGGTGTAATTTTTACACCAAAAGTAAGTGTAATTTGTTTCTTCTGATCTAATTTTAGAAGTGAGACCAACACAGATGCTGGAAAAGAGATACTTCCACTTCCAGCTAACAGGAAGTAACAGGGGCCAGATTTACCCTCCCATCATAAATATATATGATTGAAACAATGATTTTCTAGACACTGAACATCAGGGAGTCAAGGACAGTGATACCCCAAATTATGATTTTTTTAAAATAGACTTTATTTTTAGAGCAGTTTTAGGTCCACAGCAAAACTGAGGGGAAAGTACAAAGGTCCCAAATACCATTGTCTCCTTCCAGACACACAGCCTCCCCAGCTATGAACATCCCACCCCAGAGTGGTACGACTGTTATAACTGATGAGCCTACTTTGATGCATCATTATCACCCAAAGTCCATTGCTTACAGTAGGGTTCACTCTTGGCGTTGTACATTCCGCGGGTTTTAAACAGTGTATGATGACATGTATCCACCATAATAGTATCATACAAAGTAGTTTCACTGCCATTAAGATCCTCTGTGCTCTGCCTTGTCCTCTCTCCCTTCCTGTTAACCCCTGAAAACCACTGATTTTTCACTGTCTCCACAGTTTGCTTTTTCCACAATGTCATACAGTTGGAATCATACAGTATGTCGCCTTTTCAGATTGGCTTGTGTTACTTAATAATATTCACTTAAGATTCCTCCATGTCTTTTCATGGCTTGATAGCTCATTCCTGCTTAGCACTGAATTATATTCTATTGTCACCATGTACCGCAATTTATTTATCCATTCACCTACAGAAGGACCTCTTAGTTACTTCCAAGTTTTGGCAGTTATTAATAAAGGTGCCATGAACATCCATGTGTAGGTCTTTGTGTGAACATAGGTTTTCAGTTCATTTGGATAAATACCAAAGAACATAATTGCTGGATCGTATGGTGACAGTATGTTTAGTTTTGTGAGAAGATGCCACACTGTCTTGCAAAGTGGCTGTCACATTTTGTATTTCTACCAACCATCAATGAGAGTTCCTGTTGCTCTACATCCTCACCAGCATTTGGTGTTGTCAGTGTTTTGGATTTGCACCATTCTAATAGGTGTGTAGTGGTACCTCGTTGTTATTTTAATTATGCATTTCCCTAATGACATATGATGTTGAGCATCTTTTCATATGCTTATTTGCTATCTATATATCTTCTTTGGTGAAGTGTCTGGTTAGGTCTTCTGCCTACTTTTTTTTTTTTAACATCTTTATTGGAGTATAATTGCTTTACAGTGGTGTGTTAGTTTCTGCTTTAGAACAAAGTGAATCAGCTATACATATACCTATATCCCCATATCCCCTCCCTCTTGCATCTCCCTCCCACCCTCCCTATCCCACGCCTCTAGGTGGTCACAAAGCACCCAGCTGATCTCCCTGTGCTATGCGGCTGCTTCCCACTAGCTATCTGTTTTACATTTGCTAGTGTATACATGTCCATGCCACTCTTTCACTTCGTCCCAGCTTACTCTTGCCCCTCCCCATGTCCTCAAGTCCATTCTCTATGTCTACGTCTTTATTCCTGTCCTGCCCCTAGGTTCTTCAGAACTTTTTTTTTTTCATTCCATGTATGTGTTAGCATACAGTATTTGTTTTTCTCTTTCTGATTTACTTCACTCTGTATGACAAACTCTAGGTCCATCCACCTCACTACAAATAACTCAATTTCATTTCTTTTTATGGCTGAGTAATATTCCATTGTATATATGTGCCACACCTTCTTCATCCGTTCATCTGTCGATGGGAACTTCTGCCCACTTTTTAATTAGGTTGTTTGTTTTCTTCCTGTTGAGTTCTTTGTATATTTTGGGTAACAATCCTTTACCTAATATGGCTTTTGCCAATATTTTCTCCCAGTCTTTGGCTTGACTTCTCATTCTCTTAACATTGTTTTTCACAAAGCAGATGTTTTTAATTTTAGTAAAATCCAGCTTGTCAACTATTACTTCATAGATCGAGTTATCACCTTGCCCAAGGCCATTGAGATTTTTTCCTATGTTATCTTCCAGGAGTTTTATAGTTTTGCGCTTTGCATTTAATTCTACAATCCATTTTGAGTTAATTTCTGTGAAGGATGTAAGGTCTGTGTCTAGATTCATTTTTTTGCACATGGATGTCCAGTTGTTTTAGCACCATTTCTTGAAAAGCTATCTTCTCTCCATTGTATTGCCTTTGGTCCTTTGTCAAATATCAGTTGACTAAATGTCTGTGGGGCTATTTCTGGGCTATCTGTTCTGTTACATTGATTTATCTTTTGTCACTACCACCCTGTCTTGATTACTGTAGCTTTATAGTAAGTCTTGAAGTCAGGTAGCATCGGTCCTCCATCTTTGTTCTTCTCCCTCAATATTGTGTTGTCTAGTTGGGATTTTTTGCTTCACCATATAAACTTTAGAATCAGTTTGTCATTATCCACAAAATACCTTGTTGGGGTTTTGATTGGGATTACATTGAATCTATAGATCAAGTTGGGAAAAACTGATGTTGTGACAGTATTGAATCTTCCTATCTGTGAACATGGCTGAGATGATGGAATTTTTAATGTTTTGCATGTATATTTATCTAAAGATAAATAAGAGATACTTTAGTTGGGAAAGTTACTGATATCACTATTAGAAAATAATAATAAAATCAGTGGGTTTTTTAAAAAGAAAAATTTTTGATGCTCTTAATTATAAAAATTATTAAATATTTCAAAATTTTCTTACAAATCCCAAAACAATAGGTATACTCAATTTTTTTACAAATGCTAAAACAATTTATTTATTCAATAAATATTTATTAAACACTAGTATGTGCCAAATACTACACAAGGTGCTGGTGATACAACAGCAGGCAAGACAAGGTTTCTCTCCTCTAGACGCTCACAGTCTGGAGGGGGATGAGAAACAGGGTGTTTCAATCAATGCACTTTCAATGGATGCAGGCAAATAATATAGGGTGTAAATAACCCAGGGTGATTTGGGATCAGCTGAGAAGGACAAAACTTAGCTTGAAGGGTCAGGGAAACCTTCCTGCAGAGGGTAGCAAGTAAGGTGAGACTCCTTCCCCTCTTCCCAGCTTTTAAATATTGAAGGACTCCAGTCTTCACCTCTACCTACATCTAGTCCCTAGACAATTGCATCCATTCTGAGACTTTAAATAACATCTTCAGCTCCTGAGTCCCAACATTGATTCTCCAGCATCCTCCAACATTGATTCTCCAGCATCCTTGACTTCTTTTGAACTCTAAACTCGGATATCCAGCTGCCTACTAGATATCTACATTTGGATGTCTAAGAAGTATTTCAAATTTAATATGAGAATGTTCTTGATTTCCTTCTCCAAACCCAGTCTTCCCATCTTAGTAACTTGGGTCCTTCATCCAAAAACCTTGGAGTCACCCATGACTTCCCTCTTTCTCTTACATTCCACAGTCAACTCATCAGTAAGTCCCTTTGATTCTAATTTCAAAATAAATCCCAATGCCAATGACCTCTAACCACCTTTCTCTCTATCTCCCTAGTTCAAGCCAGCATCATCTCTTTTCTGAACTATTCTAATAAATCACTGGCTCCCCTCCTATTTCCAGTATTGCCTCTCCACAGCAGCTTGCATAGTTTTTTAAAAAAACATACTTTGTCAGTTTCCTGCTCTCAATTCTCCAAAGGCTCCTATTAGCCCTAGACTAAAATCCAAATTTCTCACATTGGCATTATATGTCCCCTGCCTACCTCTCTTGTTTGTTTCCTGCTGCTCTACCTTTTGCTCACCTCACTCTAACTAAAACTGGCCTTTTGGCTGATCCTCAGAGATACGTGGTTGTTTTCACATTAAGGCCTTTGCACTTGCTCTTGCCTCAGCCTAGAACATTCTTTCCTTAGGTCTTCACAGGGTTCTAAACCTGCCCCTCACATTTCAAGGGCCTAGGGCAAAAGTGAAAATAGAGGCTCTATATCTTATTTTTAAAATGATAAGATAACAAACTGTCAAATAAAATTTATTCTATCCTCTTGCCTTGACAAATAGACTTTCCTGGTCACAATTTTTTTTAGGAGGCATTATATGATATAGTAGGCAAAATAACAAAGATTATTAAACTTAAAAATATCTAGGTGTTCTGTTGATGGAGCAGCAATGTTTAGATGAGTAATGTAATATTTACATAATTCATAAATTGTTACATGTTTTAATCTATTAAACTTAATTAAAATCACTATTTTTATAATCAAGATTTTTATGTGTGTTGTGTTGACAATATTGACCTAAAGATTAAAAATAAAATGAGCTGTATTCAAAATGCACAAAATTTGAACATACTTTAATGAAAAAGTTAAATTATATGTAAAATAACTAAAATTATTTTTCAGGTTTTCAAAGAAGTTATTATAAATATTTCAAAATTGTGTATTAAAACTAAAGGCCCAAATGTAAATATAACTAAAGACTATCAAAATTATAATAAAAGTATTTAAATGAAGAGGAAATTTTATTTCTTTTTGGAAAATTTACTTAAATTATACTGAAAATTTTTATACATATAGAATGAGCCACAATTCCAGGGTTCATTTCTCATCTGATTTTTCAATGTAAAAAATTGAATAAATTCATATATTCAAAAACCAAAAATCACAACATGAGGAGAAAAAACTAGATGGACATTTAGCACTAAAAGGAAATTATTTTTTGTTACGCAAGAATTTCTTCCTTTCTGAGAAGAATTTTATGATTCATTTAATATTTCCTTTATTTCAGCACCTCTGTTATTCATATCTTACGTGAAAAGCAGCCCAGATCACCCACCCTGACAGCGTTAAGATGGACGCAGTGGCCTTTCGTGCTGAGGTCACAGCACAAGAGATTTTTGACAAGAGTTTCCCTGGGGCCTGAGCAGTTTAATTCACGAGAAGAGATGGTTAGGGTCACTAGCTGTGCTGGGCCAGCACTGAGTGCCAGACCCTGTGTAAGAGAAGCATCCATGTGTTCTTTAATGGATTTGTTTTGTATGGGGGGATATGTGGCTCCCTCTAACGAGCAGAGCCCAGGGAAGCTGCTGTCTTGCCAGAGTTTCAGGGTGGTATTACAGACTGCCCTCCTTTAATTCTTTCAGGTTTTGACTCAAATGTCACCTTATTAGATACTGCCAACACGGACACACACAAACACATGTGTACACACATATACATGCATGCACACATACCTGCCCATACATACTTGCATGTGCTCTCATGATTCTCTAGTCCCTCTTCCAGATTTAATTGTCTTCAGAGGACTTATTCCTACCTAACATATGTTAGGTACTAATTTTTTATTGCCTATCTCCCCAACAAGAATGCAAGCTCTGTAAATAAATACTCCTTTCCCCTTTCCTCTCTAGGTCAGTGCTGGGAAATGTGTGATGTGTGTGTTGGAGTGGGAAGGGGAACCTAAGCTAGAAAGAAAGAAATACAAGGAATGCAGGAAAATTACCCAATTTGCTGTTAACCAGGGGTCTGTCTGACAAATACCACAAAATACAAGTGTTTTCCAGATTCATATGTATACATTTAAAATGAAGAGAATCTTCTGATTGGCTTTTAGTTTGGGAGCAGAGAAATTGACTATTTGCCGAAGGTCCCCTTCAGTTTTCTGTAATGAGAGCATGAGAGAATCCTGTGAAGGCCTTTCTCACCCTCTGTGCTTCACCTCAGCTTGTTTCCTTGAATGAGATCATGTACACATTACCAAAATCAGGTCCTTACCCTTACAAATATGTTTACATGATAATATAATTTGCTAAATAATAAAATGTAAAATTTTAAAGGTAAGCTTATTGTCCTAGCCCAATAAGAATAAAATGGAAAAACAATTGGCAAGACAGCTACAGTCTAAATGCAAACCAAAAAAAAAAAAAAAATGGTTTTCTTGATGAAGAATTCTCATAAATATAAGGCTATTGTGTTTCCTGGGCTTTTCTTTTTTCTTGCTCTCTTCTTTTCCATTCCGTTGGTATCTTTCTCTCAAACCATCACTTGCACATTATACCAGTAAAAAAAAGTACATAAAGGAAGTCATTGTAAAAATAAAGTTACTATATCATGACTGAAGCCAAAAATCTCTAGTTTCTGTATAATAGCAGTGAAGGAGGAGAAATGTAGGATTCATCCCACTAAAAGGGTGATTAATTACACTTCACTAATACCATCGACCTCACTAGGTCAGCAGTTTAGCTGAAACAGCCCAACAGTGATCACCCTCATCAAAGTTTGGCTCCTTTTCTCTATTGAAATGTTTCTTCACTAAATTGTTTGTGTGTCCCATGCCAATGGCTTCAAAGCATTTCTTTTCTCTCTTTTTTTAAACTTTAAAATGTATGCTCTCCCTACAGAAATTTCATACAGTCTTTTAAGCAGTTGGAAATTAAATCTTTGAATGGCAGTAATGATGATCAGTTAACTGATGTAAATATTCAGTAGTTATGAAAAATGTCTGCATCAAACGTTAAGTACAAATATGAGATTGCAAGTTTTATTCTAAAGGCATAGAATCCTCTGTAAACAGACATCAAGAATTAATAGTGATTTGTGGTTTCCTGGGAATATTCTGTCACCTTGAATTTAAATATGGGAAACTACAGTTACAAAAATGAAATAGGCCTGATAGTTTTAGGGAAAAAACATGTACAATTCTGTGTACAATTACCTATGGAGAAAAGGAGAAAGAAGGAAAGGAAATCAGAATTTAGGACACAAATTATGTAAAGTTCACAACGCAACTTCAAGTTTGAATAGTTCTCAGGTTACAAATTGCATACAGTTAGTAATCATAGCTCTAGATCTTTCTTAGATACAACCTCTAGTTATCTGTGGGGTATGCTTTGTTTAATAAGCCTTTATTGAAGTACTTTGTATCAGGAAATATGCTATCCACTGAAGATGCAAAATTTAGTTCACATTCTAGTGGGGAAGAGCTACCTTTTAAAAATATATATTTTGCAACCATAGTTACTTTGACTATATCTTGACCTAGGGCTTGCAGTGCAAAGCCAGGCCAGTGTCATGCATTACTTACAATAGGAGGGATCATTTATAAATATATATATATATATGTATATACTTAATGCCCAGAAGAATTAAAAGCAGGGTCTCAAAGAGATGGTTGCACATCCATATCCATAGCAGCAATGTTCACAATACCTAAAACATGGAAGCAACTCAAATGTCCATGGACAGATGAATGGATAAGCAAAATGTGGTATATACATACAATGGAATATTATTCAGCCTCAAAAAAGAAGGAAATTCTGACACATGCTACAACATGGATGAAACTTAAATACATTATGCTAAGTGAAATAAGCCAATCACACCAAAAAACTAATAGTGTATGATTCCACTCATATGAGGTATCTAGAGTACTCAAAATCCTAGAGACAGAAAGTAGAATGGTGGTTGCCATGGTCTGGGGAAAGAAGAAATGGGGAATTTTCGATGAACGGGTACAGAGTTTCAGTTTTGCAAGATGAAGAGTTCTGGAGATGGATAGTGGTGATGGCTGCATAACAAAATGAACATACTTAATGCCATTGAACTTAAAAATGGTTAAAATGGTAAATTTATGCTACATGTATTTTATAACAATAAACAATTGAAAAAAATACTTTTAAAAACTATGAGTATATAATGGAAACATAAACAATGTACTGTAGTCACAGAAGAAGAAGTGATCACTTCTGTGTCTGATGGGGAGGTGCCCAGAGATGGCTTGCAGTGGAGGGAATAGTTAAGTGAGGCCTCAGCAGACACAGAACACGTTAACATTTGGTCAATCAACTCCACTTCACTGACACTCCCTCCCATCCCCTCTATAAACATACTGCCTGATGGTCATGGCTACTGGTTGCTGGTTGTAGTAACCACTCTCTGGAGTGCCTTCCCCTCTCACCTGATGACTTGTGTGCTTATCAAGAATCGGTGGAGGGTGCTTCCCTGGTGGAGCAGTGGTTGAGAGTCCGCCTGCCGATGCAGGGGACACGGGTTTGTGCCCCGGTCTGGGAAGATCCCACATGCCGCGGAGCGGCTGGGCCCGTGAGCCACGGCCGCTGAGCCTGCGCGTCCGGAGCCTGTGCTCCGCAATGGGAGAGGCCACAACAGTGAGAGGCCCATGTACCGCAAAAAAAAAAAAAAAAAAAAAGAGTCAGGGGTGTTTATTCCCCAGTGTTTATGCCAATTGTACTTATTATTGTAATTACTCAATCGAATTAAATATTATGTAAACAAATTCTATTTCTTCATGAAAAGGAAGAGAATGGTTGGTCTATAAAAATGAATGCTTTGGAAAGGCTTCATAAATTAGTCACTATAAAAAAGTGAAATTGTTGCATTAGGTGTAAGTAAGACACCTATAAATCACTAGAAGAACACTGTAAACATCCACATGGATTTTGAACCCAGATTACTTTGCAAGCGCACTTAAATTTCTCTTCCTCTTTAAAGAAATCAAAACTAGAAATTATAGAACAATGCAAAAAGGACAAAGATAATGCAAGGTGAACCATAAGAAACTTCAATCAGCAATCTCATTCTCACAGAAAAAGTCTTGGCCCTATACTAAAGTTTGACAATTAAAAGAAACAGTCATATGTTTTAATTTTAAACTGATAGGTAGATAGATAGAAATAGATGGGACAAATCTGTTATTAATTCCCTTTTTCTACCACATTAGCAATTACAGGTATGATACTCTTGGTAAAGACATAGTGGTTTAGAGCACAGACTCTGGAACCAGATTGCCTGGGTTGAATTATGGCTCTGTCACTTATGAGTTATGTGACCTCAGGCAAGTTAATCTCATTGTCCTTTGGTTTTATCATCTATTTTAAATGAGGCTAATAATAGTACCTATCTAAGAGATTTGTTCTAAGGGTTAAGTCATTTAGCACAGGTAAAGCACTTAGGACAGTACCAGACACAATGAAAGCTGTGTAAGTGTTAGCTATTACCAGTACTAGTAATGATACCGATATTACTACTACCAACTGATTTTGCCAAGGAGAGAAGAGAAAAAAGAAGGATGGGAAGAAGAGAATACATTCTGAGGAGGGAATGCAAACCACCAAGCTGTGGAGCTGTGATCATGCCAACTGGAGGTGAAGTACATGTGAAAAATGAACCATGAGGTGGTCTCAGGCCCAGATGGTGAAGGCACTTCTCGGCGATCCCATTGTTAACCCACCCTGTATCTTTAATTCCCTCTGCTCTCATGACAGTTTTTTTTTTTGTCCATTAATTATGTTTATATCTCTTTTATTGCGAATTTTATCATTTTAGTGTTAATAAAATTAATTTTAATCAGGCACCAATCTGTGAAGTATCTCTTAAACCCCCAAAATACTAAACTAATTCCTTAAAACAAACCCCACAGCATCTGAAAGAAAAAGTGCCTAACTGAAGAGTCTGGCACCTAGGCAAAGTATCTCAGAGGAACCTGAAATTTACTCTTATGAAGGAACCCAAATCATCCCAACTCCAGGCACACACTGTAGTTTGCAGAGACTACTAGCAAACTTTCCAGCACCGAGGTACACAGGAAGAATTAACTGATGCTAATGAATGTTATTACTATAAAGGCAATAGCAAGCATATAAATCAAAGGTTTTCATCCCTGGAGAGCTTTTCAAAAGTAGACTTCCTGGGATCCACCCCAGACTCGTCCTTCTGGAATTTCTAAAATTCAGACCCTGACACCAAAATTTTTTCACAAGATTTCCAGGTGATTTTACACGCACCCAGGGATAAGGATCATGGGTGTAAACACAAAGGAGGTAAAAGAGGAAAAGGAGAGGGGGGAAGCATGAAGACCTTCAGAGAATAGGCACTAATCATGATTACCAATTTCTGTGTTTAAAGCATCAGCTTTTCCATTTAAACTATGTTCATTAATTTTACAGTACCTTCTACTGGTCAGGAAGAGTATCTATTATTCCTAAAACTAACTAAGGTACAGAAATCTCCAACTTTGTTAATTAGTTGAAAGAGAACACATTTAGAAACAAACCATTAGTGAACCTTCATTATTTCTATATTTTCTCATAATTTAAGTGTAAAGTGGGTTGGCAAATATTGTGTTGGCAAAGACAGTTTTAAGCTCAATCTCAACGGTCAGGAGCAATTTTTACCGTAGGATGTTTAGCAGCATCCCTAGCCTCCTTGCACTAGATGCCAGTTGGAAACCCTCCCCAAAGTTGTGGCAACCAGAAATTTCTCTAGACATTGTTAAATGACCCCCCAGACTCTCAGTGGGGAGGGGAAACATTGCCTTCAGTCATAAATCAGTGACTTAGACAATAAGAATACTCCTGAGAAATTGATAATCTTTAATTTTGTATACTAGGTCCATAAAAAAATACCTTATTAACAAAGAACAACCATAGGGAAGATTTATTTTTAAATAAACTATTATGGAATTTGTTCATGAACAGTTGTGTGTGTACATGAATGTTCTTTTTTCTTTTTTTAATTTAAGCATCTTATATTAATCTATGCAGTAGTACAGTTTAATTGACATCTGCTGATTGTTTAATTTTTCACTTTAAAGACAAGACCAAAATCAAAACCTCTGAACTTATACTTTTCAACCTGAAAGAATCAAAGAATGTAGTTATAATTCTAAAGTAGCATCAATAAAGCAAGTGTTATTCTTATGAGTATTAATGGACTATACTGAAACAAGGTAAAATATAATACTCTTAGTTTGTACTTACTTTGAAATGCTGCCACTGAACAGATGTTTATTCTGAGAGATGCTACTATGAAGTTTGCAGGCTCAAATACCAATAATGGTTATTCAAAATTAAATTTATGAAATAACCAGGAAATAGGCTGAATTGGAACCTGTGCATAGTTTTATGATATTAATTAGCAACATTTTTTAAAGACACAGAAGCCTATTGTTTTAATATAAATTAGAAGTTTTTAAACCACCTCCCTTTAGTGCCTTCAATTATCACATAAACCAAAAACCCAAATAATTTCAAATGATCACAGATACTATTTAGGCAAAAATTCTCATGTGTCAGTACTTTTAATGTTGTGCACGTCAAATTATAGTAAAAAACGACTATAAACAAGATGCAGCCCCTCTATTTCCATGAACAGCACACTGCATTACAGTAAACCGAGCTTATATTCAACCATCAAATGTGGTTCTCCCATTAGTTCACTTTGTGACGGGTCATTAAGAATATCTTCAAATCCAATAGTCTCATCATTACCCCTCAAAATATCCAATGAAAGGTTTGAGCTTGGAAGAAATGGAAGACGCTGAACCTGCTGCACTGCCTTGAATTCCATTTGTAGTTTTAATGGAGCAAATAGACCCTGGATGTTTCTTAGTGTGGAAAAGTTCATTTTATCTTGGTTGAGCTGGAAATTTTTTTCTGATAATTCAAGAGGATGACTGGGCAAAAGTTCATTTTTCACATAAGAAAAACCTTTTCGAAGAAGATCATGACTTTCAAAAGGTCCACTTGCTGAAAGTTCAGTAACTGGAATACTGTCCTTTAGCTGAGATCCCAGTCCTCTGGCATTCATCTTCAACTCGCTCTGCGAACAGCTTCTCAGCCCGTTACCGTCAGCCGACCCCGCGGCTCACTTCCGTTTCCGGGGTTGCCCCCACCCACATCCTCATGACAGTTTTTGAGATGCTAATAAACACAGAGATTGAGTGGCCTCAAACCCTAACGAATGTGTAATTTAGCAAGAGATTTGGATACATAAATAGCACAAGAGAATACATGTTGTTAAGAACACATTATATATTCTGTATCTAAAATGTGTTACTAGTGCAAAGAGGAGGGTACAGCAAATTGACCTGAGAAAGTATGACCCAAGTGATAATTGAGCTGGATGTTAAGGGTGAATTAAGAGTTTCTCTGTAAATGATACAATAAAATAATAAGCATCCAAACATGCGTAATTGCTATCACTAGAATTGACAGACAAGGTAATCAAAGTGCCTTTTCCAAGCAGTTAGAGTAACAAAGAAACCCTACACTAAAAGATTTGGAAAGTATAACATCTGTATCACAAGGTCACAGTTGTTTTCTCCTTGACTTATCCTTAATTAAACTCTGAAATAATGTCATTGAGCCAAACCACATATCTATTGTGGTCTTATGATTTCTGAAATATTCCTTTCTTCCATCTTCCTTTATTTCAGCTCTATAGCTTAGACAACTGGCAAGATAAAAATGAACATGAAATGTTGAGAACAACCGAGAAAAGGCTATAACCATTGTTCATTGTCTTTCCCTTCAAGACAATACAATAAAAGGAGATGCCATAAAATCATTCCACTTTGGTATCATTTATTATGGGCAATGTCAATCTGGCATTTTTATTCTGTGCTTCATGTTGACATTATAGAGATGTGAAGGGGAGAACTAACTTTTTCCTGAATGCTCACTAAAGATTTGAAATGGACAAGGAAGAAATCAAGCCCTCAGCAGTGGGATTGAGCACAGAAAAGCAGCTGCTCCCCAGGCACTGAATTCAGCCAGACTCCTACCCACAATTTATTCACTGTGTGACACTGGGAAAGTTATGGAGCCTCTGTAAAATGTGGACACTAATTCTTCTCCTCTATCACTTCTGGAAGATTAAGTGAAAGAATTAATATGGAATACCTAGCACATTATAGGTATTTAATAAATGTTTCTTGAATGAATAAACTTTTTATTCCTTGCCTTTTCAAAAATACTGTATTGGTTTTTTGTTTGTTTGTTTTGTTTTGTTTTTTGCGGTACATGGGCCTCTCACTGTTGTGGCCTCTCCTGATGCGGAGCACAGGCTCCGGATGCGCAGGCTCAGCAGCCGTGGCTCATGGGCCCAGCCGCTCCGCGGCATGTGGGATCTTCCCGGACCAGGGCACGGACCCATGTCCCCTGCATCGGCAGGCGAACTCTCAACCACTGCGCCACCAGGGAAGCCCCCTGTATTGGTTTTTAATTTCCACAGTAATTATATTCATTTTCTAGGGCTGCCATAACAACATACCACAAACCAGGCATCTTAAACAACAGAAATTTGTTGTCTCATAAGTCTGGATGCTACAAGTTCGAGATCAAGGTGTTGGCAGCAATAGTTGGCTCTTTCTGAGGCTGTGAGGGAAGGATGGCTTTCAAGCCTCACTCCTCGGCTTGAAGATGACCATCTTCTCCCTGTATCTCTTTGTGCTGTCTTTTCTCTTTTACGTGGTTGACTCTATCTAAATTTCCCCTTTTTATAAGGACAGCAGTGATAAGGACACCTACTCCAATATGATCTCATCTTAGCTTAACTAATTACATCTGTAACTAATTCCAAATCAGGTCACACTCTGAGGTACTGGAGGTTATGACTTCAACTTATAAATTTGGAGTGGGGACACAATTCAACCCATAAGAGTCACGAAGTCTTGTGTAATCATTCAAGCAACATAAAAATATAAAACTTTAAGGTTCTCCTCCCATAATACAATTCCATTCCTCTGCTTTTAACATTTTGTAATGTTTCCTTCCATAAGTCTTTTGATGCCTGCACACACACACACACACACACACACACACACTTACCCACACCACATATTAGTCTTATATTTAGACACACATGCGTAGTCTTTTTCTGTTATAAAAATTCAATCATACTACACATTATTTAGCCCCTTGCTTTTTTCATATAATGGACATTTTCCTAAATCATAAACCTATGTAAATATTTGTATAATATTCTGTAGTATGTATAAATAATAATCTATTCAATACTTGTCCTATTGGTGGATATTCAGGGTATTTCCAGGGTTTGGAGATATCCATTTTTTAAATACAGCTATACGCAGTTTCACTCAGCTTTTTCTTTAAAACTTCTGCTTTGATTTATGTAAGTTAGATTCCTAGAAATGTATTTCTAGGTCAGAGATATGCACATTTAAATTTAATTTTACCAGATGACTCTCAAAAATGTTTCAACAATTCACACATTCACCAAGAGTGCCTAAGAGGTATCAATTTTCCCCACACTTTTGCCAAAGTAGATTTGATCAGTGTTGTTTTAAATTTCTGCCTCTCTGATACATGAAAAGTGATGTACCTCTTATTTCTTTAATATGCATATCATTCACTACCACTGAGGTACAGCATCTTTTCAAATGTTTTTTTGGCTATTTTTATCCTTCTTCTGAGAATTGCTAGATCATCTTTTACCTACTTTTCAATTATATTTCTTGTCTTTTACCCATTCACAGGAGTCCTTGTATATAAGGGAAATTAACCCCTTGTCATATATGCTGTAAATATTCTTTCCCAGTCTATCATTTGTCTTTCAATTTTGTAATAGTGCCTTTTGCCATTCAGAAATTTTAGGCTTTTATAGAGTCAAGTCTGTCCATTTTTTTTTATGATTTGTGAATTTTTCTGTCTTGTCCATAAATGCTTCAACCGTACCCCAAAGATTCATAATCACCTTCATTATATTCTTATATCCTCTCTATATTTGTTGTAAGATACAAATCTATTATTTCCTTTTCCTTCCAGGTGAATATTCCATTACTTTAACACTATTTATAAGGTAATTCTTCCTTTTCTCACTAAATTGAAATGTAAGGATCACCATATACTAAGTTCTTATTTTAAAGAATACTTGAATCAGTTTCTGTGCTCGCTGTTCTGTTTCATTGATCATTGTTCATTCCTGAGCCAATATTCATATTATTCTGATTGTAGTAGCTATATAAGAAGTTTTGCTATCTGGTATGGCAACTTCCCCTTCACTATTTGTTTTTTATCAATATTTGTACATTTTTTCTTCCATATTAACTTTAGAACTATTTTGATTAGTTAAAAACAACAACAATAACAACAACGGCACTCTGACCCAAATTGCTTGAAATTTATGCATATATTTGGGAATATTAACAATTTTCCCTATTCAGGAATCACACACATTGACTACATGTGTTTAATATGAAAGCTACGGGTTAGCAAGGTTCTGTAGCTTGCCCAAGGCCATGCAATTGGCAAAAGACAGAAACTGCCTCTAATATCTCTCTGGTGCAAATTCCAGAATGTTAATCACCTCCTTTGTTCATATCAGAGAAAGAAGGTGATAAATTAAATTACTGATATTCTCTTGACTAAACTACAAGGCAGCGTAACCATTTACAAGGCTGTCAGGCCCAAGCAGAAGTTGACCAAGCATGGCACCGGTTTAAAGCAACTCATTAGCTTTTATCCCAATAAACTGTTTCTCATTCTTTAAAACATCTGGATAGAATAAGAATGAGAATAAACTTCCACTTAATAAGTACCTGGACGATTCCTGGCTTAAACATGTCTTTACTGATATGAAATTCTGTCATTATAGCTTTATTTTTTGGTTTAAAAACTTATTCTTCTAAAATGTTAATACCCTTATAAAGATTACTGTACATATTGATATGAATTTGTTTAATTGCTACTCTTTTAACAACCAGCTAGCAAAGTCTCTGTTGAAATAAAATTTTGATCTTGGGTGGTGGGACATGGAGATGGGAATGGTTTTGGAAAATGGGACACCACTTCAGAGTAGCCAAGGTTAAGTAGAATGTGAGAGGCCAGGAGAAGCCTGGAAAGGTGGACAGATGGACAAACAGATGGCTCAAGAACTGGGAGACAGGGCAGAGCAAGAAGCGAGGGGCCACATCAGTCACACTTTCTTTTGGGTTAATAACTTCTACCCAGACACCAGGTGACAAAAGAAGCAAATCACCTGGGAGAAACCGGCAGGCTGGCCTTGGTGTACTCTGCCTTCCTACAGTGATGCCGCTGATATACCTCCTAGTCCCAGAGCAGCTACTATTTTTCCTAACAGGAAATCTGGTCACAGTTGCCATCTCTGCTGCTCAAAAATAAAGCTCTTTTTAAGGTCATTTTAAAAAACTGAAACAATAAAAAGGTTTGTTTCAAGGGAAAAGCCTAGCCTGAAGCTAGTTGATAAGAGATGGACCAACCAGGCAGCAAATAGGAAAACAGATAATGACTAAACCAGCCAAATCAATAACCTATCAAAGTCAGCTAACTGACCAGTCAGTACTGTTGAGCTCCAGCTATGGGCAAAGCACTGGTTACATAGAATTTTTTAAAAGCACTCAGTTTTTAACAACTGATATTGGAGACACATCACCTGAGTGTGCAGTGCTTTTGCATGTCTCCACCCCCTTTTTTTCTTGACAGAATAAGATTAGCCGCTGCCCCTCGTATAAAACCAAAGTGGTGACGTTGAGCACAAATTTTCTGCTCATTCTGCTTGTGTGTTATGCTTATTTCTTTAAACTATTGGATCAAAGTCACGCTTATACTATTTCCTCAAAAGAAATCAATGAGCATGGCATAAACTGATGAGTGAATAATTTTCATTACACAGAGAAATAATGTCAAATTATTACTCCAGAATGTAGGATAAAATATCAGTAAAATATTCATTAACTTTTTAAGAAGATTGGCATCTATCCTAAATTTACCATATGTGGATATAATAGATTTGCTTAAAACATTTTCAAATAAAAGGGAAATAACTTTAAAATGTGCTACAAAATGTCCATTATTTAAGAGTTCAAATACATATCTCAATATTCTGCTCTAAATGCACAATATTTTAATGCAGCCAGGTGGTCAAAACAGTTTTATGTTATTTTCAATCGACATATGCCTCCACTAAAAATATTAAGAGACAAAAAAACCAAAATAACACCTTTGTAGGAATGGAGTTTTGTGAAAGCGGTGCTGAATTAGAAGCTACAGGTTCTATACTAGGTTGTGTTTCCTGTGCTGTAGAATATTACACATAGTCGGTAGAAGAAGTAAATGAGATGAGGCCTAGTCATAGGCTTTGAGAACTGCAAAAACCTACCAAATGCAAAATATTCTATTATCATACAAAATAATTGTCATACAAAATATTCTATTATCATACAGTACTTTCCTGTGGTATGCGTAAGTAAAAATTTTAAATGCGTATATCAAAATGTAAATTTAATAGAAAAGCTCATTATTTGAAGAATTTTGCAGTTTTTTTGTAATGTATATATATCATCCCTAAATCAATTTTTTTGTGAATTTAATTTATTTGGTTTTCTTAAAATGAAGTTGCTTTACTGTACATATATGATAGTTTCATTTCTGTTCATCTGATTAATTCAAAACATTCTGTACTCAAAGTTCCCTTAAATGCTCAATTTAGTGTGATTGATTTCAATTCAGGCCCTCCTTGTACTGGACACAGAAAGCAAAGGCAGTGCTGCCACCACCAGGAAAATGCAAATCCCAGTATCTCCAGTTAAACCATAATTCTCCATTTTCTCTACACAGAATTCTTATTAAATAAACTAAGGCATAATATGGGCAACAAGAAAAAAATGGAAAAGAGCTCCTTAGATGAATGAAACTTAAATTTAAAACTAAACAAAACTGCATCTACAACAGCCACAAAAAAAAGGAAGAGGCATCCTGGAATAATAGACATAAAGGCATGTGCTCTGGGTGTAAGGTGCAGTATGGGCATCACTGGTAGTGATTAGTCTCTATTAAATATTTAGTAAGGCGTCTCCATGAAAATATTCTTCCTTATTTACATGACTGAAATACAAAGAAAAAAGCCAAAGAAAATACTAGCATGCATTTAGTAAAGAATTGGGTTGGCATAATATAATTTTATACTGTTGTTTAAGAGTACAGATGTGTAATTTACACTCCACTTGCTGCAAAGTTTTGCTTGTATTGCAAAAATGAAGGTTTCCTGTTACAAAATTATCATTCAAAATGACCAGGAAAAATGAAATACTAATATTTTAAAATTATATAATGTGATTTTTCTTAAAACTAAAAGGTTTATATAATTATAAATTATAATTACATAGTGATATATGTATAGATTATAATTTGTGTATTAAAATTTAGACACAGGATTTACCTGGTGGCACAGTGGTTAAGAATCTGCCTGCCAATGCAGGGAACATGGGTTTGATCCCTGGTCCGTGACGATCCCACATTCTGAGGAGCAACTAAGCCCGTGTGCCACAACTACTGAGACCGCGCGCCAAGAGCCCGTGCTCTGCAGCAAGAGAAGCTACCGCAATGAGAAGCCCGCACAGTGTAATGAAGAGTAGCCTCCACTTGCCGCCACTAGAGAAAGCCCGCACACAGCAACGAAGACCCAGCACAGCCAAAACCAAACAAACAAACAAAGTAAATAAATAAATATTAAATTTTTTTTAAAAAGAGAAAACAATTTGGATGCAATGAAGGGGTGGGGGGTATGTATCCATAAAAGTCTTTTCCAGCTCTTACATTCAAAGGCTCTCACAGTCCTTGATCTATAATCACCTCTGTGAGCATTAGAGAAAATTAGAAAATGTTCTTTCTATAGTCACAGCCATGAGAAGAAAATTGTGGGGCACACTTAAATCCCCAGCTCCTCCAATCCATTTTTTAAACTATTCAACCCTTGTCATTTCAAATAGCTCAAAATTGCAAAAGACCAAATTCCTCACTCAGTTACACCCACTCAATTTCCACTGCTTTTTCGTAAACTGTATTAAACACATCTGAAGCTGTATTCATCACCAATGAATATGGTATTTATTTATTTTACTTTCAATTAATATTAGTTTGATGTTAAAGAAGTTTCTTAGAATTTTCATGAAAACCATCAAAGGTCCTAGAAAAGCAATTCTAGTCAATGTGTTGTGTTTTTTTTTTGCGATACGCGGGCCTCTCACTGTTGTGGCCTCTCCCGTTGCGGAGCACAGGCTCCGGACGCGCAGGCGCAGCGGCCATGGCTCACGGGCCCAGCCACTCCGCGGCATGTGGGATCTTCCCGGACTGGGGCACGAACCCGCGTCCCCTGCATCGGCAGGCGGACCCTCAACCACTGCGCCACCAGGGAAGCCCCGTTTTACTTTTTTAATGATTAATTTATACTCATCAATTGAAGTTTCTTTTCCTACCACTGGGAACCCAGAAGCCATCCCTGTGTGTAAAAAGATAGCATACACATCATGACTTGCCACAATAATGTAGTGTTAATTCCATTCTCCTCCTTTCCTGTTCTATTTCTTCTCCTCATTCTGCTGTTGGTTTATTGATCCTTAGACTGTGACATCCAACTTACTCTCCCTTCCTGTTATCTGCACTAGATGGATCGTGAGCACAAGATCATGTATGTTCCCATCATTCCCACAAGGAGGAGAGAGGGACCAGGAAAAGCTGATGGTTCTGACAGTCCCAAAAGAAGATAGCATCAGTTTTTGCTTCTTGTTCTAAATTATCCCTGATCCTTCTATTGTATTCCCAACCTTCCTAACCTCCTTAGTTTCTTCCTACAACATGACAGAGTCCCATCAGAGCTGCCCTTCCAAGTTTTCACCATCCTACCCCAAACCTTAGTTCACTTGAACCTTAAAGCAACCAGATGTGTTCAGCCAGATTTATTATCACTGTTTTGCAGATAAGGAAACAGAGGCTCTGACACATTAAGTGATTTTCCCCATAATCAGGTGCTTAGAGGGATGAAATCCAAGTCTTCTGGTTGCTTTTCCAATGCTTCCCCACTACATTTTGATGCCTCTTTACAGTAACTTTATAACTACAGATCCTGTGTAATCCCCTGGCATGGTGGCCCAAGGCACAGCACACTGAGATTAATCTGCCTTTTTTTATGGAAAATGGTAGAGATGTTCTTAGATGACACATTTAGGGCATATAATACTTAAACTCTTACTTAAACTTGAAATTTGGCAAAAATATAGAAATACATTTGTTGTAATATGCATTTAGCAAATTTGAAAGAAATATATAGTTCTGAGAATTTTCTAGAAATATGCATCAAAATTAATCTGAGAGCTCAAGAATAATAGCTTTTAAGTGAGAAGTTCAAATTGTGGGGATACTAACTTGCAAATATATACAATCATGAAAAACATCAAATAAGAGACAGAGAAGGAAGCTAAGTGATCCTATTCAGCTTCCCTATTAACAGTATAACACAAGCTCAATGAAGAAAATTTAGAAACACACAAAGTTTTAAAAGGAAACCACCTAACAAATGTGGAAACTAAGAACGATTGTGTCTTGTATGTGGCCACACTGCTTGTTAGTAACAGACCTGGGATCACTCCTCGGATCTCCTGGCTGTTGGTCCAATGCATTTGCCTACATTTTATGAGTAATTTATGATACAAAATTTCAAAATTTTTCCAATCCTCTCATACAGAACAAAATATGCTCTAAGTTATATAGAGCCAAGATAAACTTTTAGAAAAATTAAATATTAAATATGGCAAATTCTTTTTTAAAGAAAGAAAATTCATTATTTGGGGCTCTGCTGAAGAAAATACAGGTGAGAGATCTTTAGCCTCAGGTGAGTAGGAGAGAGTAAGGTGTATTAGAGTTGTCTTGTTTCTTCAAGGATTTTCTCAAATTGGGCAGCCAGTTGAGGCTTGAGGTATCTGTGATAATCACATCCCTTTCAAGTTAATTTTTGTATATGTGGCAGGGTAAGAGTTGAGGTTCATTTTTTTGTATACGGATGTCCAGTTGTTCCAGAACCACTTATTTGATGTTCTGAACAATAAGATAGGTTAAATCTAGAAAATCTGAAACATCAAAACTACACATAGGCAACGTGTATCAGTTAGGGACTGATTTCTTATGTAGCGTTTCATGATTCTTAAACATGTGGTCATACCCTTTAAGTACACCTCTTTAGGAAATAGAATTAACCTTTTAAAAGTTCACCCAAAGGTAATGAAGAATGGATTTTCTCCCAAAATATAGTAAAATAAAAGATAAGTACCCAAGATATTGTATGTCACAATGCTTTCATTAGGAATTTTCTTAAAGAAATCAAGTAGGAGTTAAAGAGAATAAAATTTCAAGAAGTTGAGTGAAGCAATTATTAGAATTCCTCAAACATCCAAGGTATAGGAATGCAGAGTATAAGATCTGCAATTCTGTAAAGGAGCTGGCCACACATACTCCAGCTCCAAATTGATTTGCCAATTCAAGATGAGTTGAATTGTTCAAAAACTGTCCACTTGGTGGCACAGTCGTGCTGCTGCAGGAATGAGCCTGTTGATTTGGGTAAAGGTTCATTTAGGGACTGATTTCTTATGTAGGGTTTCATGATTCTTAAACATGTGGTCATACCACAATGTGTGCCAACAGCAGACAATTGCCCTAGTATTTGTGCAAGGGAAGAAAAAGAAAAGAGCATTTGTAGGTTGTTCAAGCAAAGAGAATGGGCAGGATTTAAGAGGACTTGTAGGGCAAGTTGAATGAGTAGATGGATGAAAGCCAACCCAACCTGCCTTTTATCTATGTTCTCAGACAGAAAGGCCTCTGCAGGTTTCTTCTTCTCTCTCCCTCTCTCTTCTTATGACTTGATGCTGAACAGAAAAATTGATACTAACATCTTCAGCCCAAATGAAAGCTGAAGTTGAGTTTCACTTGCTCCTTAATAAATATTTATTGAGTACCTGCTCTGCTATCATTATTGAGCACCAGAAGTCATGTGGTAGAAGAAGAAACATGGTTTTTACCCTTGATGGCGTTGCAGTCGACCTGAGAAGACAAGATGTATGCGTGAAACAGTAATGGCTAGATTGTGTGTTGAAGAGAGCACCAACTGGAAGCCATAACTATGAAAGTCTCGAGCGAGCAGGTTGGACTCTAGCTGGTCTTAAAGAATGGCTTCATTGTGGCAGGCAGCCTGTTGCTGCACAGCTGAGTAGACAGCGCAGGAGGGGGCGGAGCTCTCATGGACAGTCGTTCTGGTGGCGTGGCTTGGGAAGGGAGGTCAAGGCCTCCTGCTCTGCAGCAGTCAGTTGGGAAGTAGCCATTCCAGCAAATTTCCCTGCTTCTCCATCTAAAGGAGCCGTTACTCAATGGATCCGTTGATCCACTGATCCATTTCTTAAAATTATGTGGACTTTTTTCCTTACAGATATTGAGGTGAACACAACCTATTCATTTAAATTATTTTATATAGTTGAGTTAGAAATCTGAACACCAAATATGTGGGATGTTTATGAAATAATTTGGTGAATCATGAACCTAGAGAATAAGACCCATACTTCCTAGAGGAGTGTTGATAACATTTAACAACTTGACTTCAATCCATACTGAAGTATGTAAGAGTGAAATGACATGGAGCCTGGCGTTTAACGTATTTCAGCAAAGAAAAAGCAATATATATAGCAGTGTTGTATCATTTCAATACTTGTTGATTCTGAATGATGGATATATAGGGATTTATTTTACTATTCCATCTTTGTGTGTGTTTGAAATATTTTATGATACCTTTTTCTTAAAAGATCAATTGATGGTTTGAAAAGATAATTCTGGGACTGGGCAAGATGCAGCCTGAAGTTACAGGAGGTGGGTCCAGTTGAGGGGGTAGATGATGAGGAAATGAAGCAGAAGTTAGTGCTAAGACCTTCCAGCTGAGAAGAGTGCTATTTACCAATTTATTCTACCCAACGCATGATGGAAATCATGTCTGTCTTCCCAGAGAGATTTACCAGTTAAAAAAAGAATCTTTAGGAAATGGACTGTGCTACTTGCTCCAACCCACTTGTCCAAATGTGACACGTGGGAGTTAAAGAGATAATCAGTCAAATGTGGATTATCAGGGACTGTGCATTGGGAAGATAATAGCACTGACTAAACAAGGAATACGTACACACTTAATTGTTAAAGTACTTTTATACAGATTGTCTCAAACATGTAAGAGAAGCCATTCTCATGTATGTCTATCCTCTAGAATTACTCTGGCATTCTCTTCTCTTATCTGCAGGCTAAAGAGAAAGAGGTTAGCAAATCAAGAAACACTGAAAAAGAAAAAGAAACACTTTCTTAAAATGAGCCACTGTATTATAGCAGACAGAGCAAAGGACCAAAAGTAAGAAAACTTAGGTTAGAGTTCTGGTTCTTCCACTTTGGAGTTATGGGGTTGAGGACAAGTTATTTAACTTTTCTAAAATTCAGTTTTTGCCTCTATAAAATAGGGGTGCTAATAATGTCACAAGTCTGCTGGAAGGAATACACAGTGTAGTGAAGAGATTTTTCAAGTGTTTACTTGTGGCCATTATTTACACTGTAGATACTCTCTCCTCTAACTTCCCTTGTATGTACCACACAAGTCCTCAAGTCCAAGAAGAGGAAGATAAATACACAAGATTACGAATTATGAGTTCTATAGAGACCCGACCAGATATGAGATGAGAGCCACATGGGAATGATAGGAAAATTAGAAGACCCTGGTTGGTGTCCCCCAAATGGAAGACAGCATACTAGAGCAAGCCAGAAGATTGGAGAGAGAAGAAGGAAGGCGTGAGAAACAGCCTCAAAAAGGAAAACGATATAAGGAAAAGCACTTCTTACTCCCAATGTTTCCTGTCCTGTGGAGGGAATTTTTCTAAAGTAACACTCCTGGCCTCTCTTTGCCCTCTCACTTAACTCCTCCACCAGATTATTAGAGGATGTATCTGATTAGTGAGTTTGGAATAAGACACAAGACAAACAAACTAGCCCTTTTCTCTTCCTTTCTCTTGTGGCATCTGCCTACCTGCTGAGAGCGTGAGTTCTGGTCTGCTTATTACTGATAGCACTGCTGTAAATACAGCATGGGGACATGAGAAAAATGGGCTTTCCAATACTGAAATCCAGGATTAGATAGAATTACACCCATATTCCATAGATGCTAGAAAATTGTAGGCCTACCCCATAGAGGGCAAATCTCCATTCACAGCTAAGCTTACCAGATGCACCCCCCCCCAATCTGCCATGAAATATACTTATACCATTGTAACATTTTGAATGATGTTGATTGGTTGCAATATTCAAATCAACCTATAGACAAAGCACAGGTGGTATATCCAGTTATAGCATAGAACATAAGTGCTATAAATCTTGATGATGTAAAAGTAATGGTGTTATTGACCTATAGTGGGATGTAGAGGAGACAGTATTATGTGCTGGATGTTTGTGTTCCCCCAAATTCATATGTTGAATTCCTACCCCCCAATGTGAAGGTATTATGAGGTAGGGTCTTTGGGAGGGTCCACTACACTACAACTCTGCTTCTGTCCTGACATGATTTGAGGGACATCACAGATGGAGTCCCCAGACAAGCAGCTTAGCCCACATTCTATTTGCTCAACTGTCTCATCTTCCCTTACCTCCCCATATAAACCACCTTCCATAAATTATAAAGCTCTGGTAGATGTCATAGCTCTTTTTTTGGCTTACCTTTACAGTCCCCAATAACATATGGAGCAAATGTTGCCAGATCTTGGTTGTTGTTTTTTCAATCTGAGAGTATCTGAACTATCATCAGTTCAACCCATTTATATTTATTTTAATTTGTGCTGTGTTAGAACTTATTATGTTATCTTATTTTATACTTTTTATTTACTGTATTTTATTTTTGATATTATATCTTCCACTCGGTAGGTAAAATTTTGTCTAATGTGAAAATTGTACATTCTATTCTTATTCTTCTTGTTAGTACTCATTCTTATATTTATTTTTCCTTAAATTTCTTAAACTTATGAATGATCTATTTTTCCCTGAATAAGACAAGTTCTGTAACATACTCTAACTTTCCTTTGATCTCCCCTACCACATCCTGGATTTTCATGATAATATCACCTAGAATTTTTGACTTCATTAAGGGTTGTCAGACACTTTTTAAAAATCTGGTTTTGTATGTAAAAAATACTTAACTAAATTATTAAATCACTTATTCAAATATTTCGGTATCAAAATTAATGAATGTGGAAGAATTGTGCATTATATGTTTGAATTTGAATTTGATGGAGACTCTTCTAATTTACTTGCCAGCCTACAAGGGCAATAAACTAAGGATCTGAGGTATCAAAATAATGGAAAATTTTATTAAAAGTGCTAAGTATGCAGATTTAAAAGGCACACTATATCCCAGACAGAATAAATGAAATTAATCATCAACTATTCTGGCAAATTCCTGAACATCAAGGATAATGAAAAATTTCTATAGCCTTTCAGACAAAAAATTTAGTTTCCTACTGAGGAACAAAGCCTTCACTTCAAAGTTTCACTTCAGAGTTCCACTTCAAACTTTTCTTGGGTACCACTAATGCCAGAAGACAGTGAATCAAAGATCACAAGTTACATAGGTGAGAATGTGAGACTCAAGAATGTAATAACCTGATTAACTGCTGATCATTTAGTTAGGCCACAGATATGTTCTCTCAGATATGTAAGAACTTATACACAGAGAAAATAATCAAAATTTAGAAGAGGAACTATGTGATATTTTAAAATGTGGTTATAATTTTAAAATAAATTTAAAATGGTATTCATTCTAGATAATAATTGAAAATATAGTTGCAAAATCAAATGCATATACTAAAAATAATTCAAAAGAGAAGGTTTGTAAAAATCACAATTTAATAAATGTAATCTGGACCCCAGATTATAGCAACAACATAGGTAGATGTGGAAGGGAGAGAGAAATCTGTGCATATGGGACTGGTTCTTCCCCCTTTCTGACATGAAATTTAAGACAATTTGCCTGATTTTTCTCATTACCTTAAGGTGGTAATTAATATGTCAAATAATAATCAAAATTTAAATGCTATTTAAAGATAACCCCCTTTCCCAATTCAGGCCTTTTACAAATTAACCCTCTGTGAGAAAAGTTTGTTTTGGCACTGCTATTGCTCCTCCCCATCTTCTAATATAGTTTTTTAAACTCAATTTTGTTGGAACTTAGAGGAGAAAAAGAAATCAGCACAAGAAAGAACTAACTCCATGAATAGATTTGAAGGGATGCCAATAAATAAAAATAAAGTTGCTCAGTGATTACATTCCATGGGTCATAGTTGTTCAATGTATGTAATGGTCCCACAATTACACCCTTTGTTTTGTTTTCTGTTATCTCTCCAGTATCAAGAACTGCCTGGCACACCATAGGAACACCATTTATTTGTGATAAATGAGGAAGTATATGATGGAAATAAGAAATACCCTAAAACAAAATGACCAAGGTTAAAATACAAGGATGGGCCAAGATTTTCCAGCCAAGGGAAAATTAAAACAAAGCAGAGGAAGCAAGATAAACTGTATAGATTCCAATTAAAAAAGAAATAAATAGTATAAAAGGCATCAGTCCATAATAAAAAACGTATCATTAAACTGCAAGCACTAAATAAAATAGCTTTCAAATATAGAAAGTAATGAGGGGAATTCCCTGGCGGTCCAGTGGTTAGGACTCAGTGCTTTCACTGTGGAGGGCCCCGTTTCAATCCCTGGTCGGGGAACTAAGATCTCACAAGCCGCGAGGTGCAGCCAAAGAAAAAAAAAAGAAAGAAAGTAACTATTATTAAAAATAAAAGCAGAAACAAAAAACATGCTATTCTAGAAGACCATTTTTAGCCTTTGACAGATAAGTATGCAAAAATAAACCATGACATAAAGCACTTGAAATACAGGAAAAAAAGGAACCCTATAAAAAATACATAGTTCCTTGTTGTCATTTGCAGCAATATAGATGGACCTAGAGATTAGCATACTAAGTGAAGTAAACCAGGCAGAGAAAAGCAAATAACATATGATATCACTTATGAGTGGAATCTAAAAAAATGATCCAAATGAACTTATTTACAAAACAGAAATAGACTCACAGACATGCAAAACAAATTTATGGTTACCAAAGGGGAAAAGGGGAGGGATAAATTAGGAGTTTAGTAGGATTAGCACTACTGTATATAAAATAGGTAAATAACAAAGACTGCTGTATAGCTCAGGGAACTGTACTCAGTATCTTCTAATAATCTATAATGGAAAAGAATCTGAAAAAGAATATATATTTTTTAAAATAAATTTATTTATTTTATTTATTTATTTTTGGCTGCATTGGGTCTTTTTTGATGTGCACAAGCTTTCTCTAGTTGCAGCGAACGGGGTCTACTCTTCATTGAGGTACGCGGGCTTCTCATTGCGGTGGCTTCTCTTGCTGAGGAGCACGGGCTCTAGGCGCACAGGCTTCAGTAGTTGTGGCATGTGGGCTCAGTAGTTGCGGCTCATGGGCTCTAGAGTGCAGGCTCAGTAGTTGCGGCACACGGGTTTAGTTGCTCCATGGCATGTGGGATCTTCCCAGACCAGGGCTCGAACCCATGTCCCCTGCATTGGCAGGCGGATTCTTAGCCACTGCACCACCAGGGAAACCCTGAAAAAGAAATATTTTTAAATCAATTTTTATTGGAATATAGTTGATTTTCAATGTTGTGTTAGTTGCTGCTGTACAACAAAGTGAATCAGTTATACATATACATATATCCACTCTTTTTTAGATTCTATTCCCATATAGGTCATTACAGAGTACTGAGTAGGGTTCCCTGTGCTATACAGTAGGCTCTTATTAGTTATCTATTTTATATATAGTAGTGTGTATATGTCAATCCCAATCTCCCAATTTATCTCTCCCCTCCCTTTTCCTCCTTGGTAACTGAAGTTTGTTTTCTACATCTGTGACTCTATTTCTGTTTTGTCACAGATAGGTTCATTTGTACCATTTTTTTAGATTCCACATGTAAGTGATATCATATATATATAACTGAATCACTTTCCTGTACAACTGAGACTAGCACAACATTGTAAATTAACTATACTTCAATTAAAAAAAGATTTAGCTGGAAAAAATATATAGTTCCTTGGGGTTTTGATACATTTATAAAAATTGATAGTGTACTATATTCACTAGGTTGGCCTACCCGACAATCATTCTGAACTTTATTCCCTATCATAGTAGAGACCAGAAAACTGGAAAGGAACCTATCTGTAGGCTCTCTTGTGGCTGGGGGTGCCCTTGTGTTTCAGTTCTGGCCAAAGACACAGCATGAATCTCCTAGTGCTGCCTTGTTGCTTCCCTCTTCTTTCCTGCCGAGACCATACACAGAATGCCCAAGATGCTGCACCATCTCTACATATCAGCAGAGCAGGAAAAGAGAAAGAGCCTTGTTCCTTCATGGTTGTCCTGGACTTCCTACTGTGGACTCATTCCGGGACACAAGTCAGCCCCTTGCACATTCAAGCCCATTGATTGGGTTTTCTGGCACTCACTGCTAAATATGATGCTAACTTACACAGCTACAAAGGAAACATTAACAAATACACCAACACAAAAACTTTCTGTACACAACCTCTTACTAAAATTCAAGAAAACTAGAAATAAGTAAGAAGAACTTTTAAATCAATTATAGAATTTAAAGCATTCTTCTCATTAATGACTGGCAAAGGAGGAAATAAGAATGCAAATATATATTTGGACTAAAATAAAATTAAGGTATTAAATTGAGAATTCTCAAGATATAAGAAATTACCAATTCTACTCCTTAGGATTCCTTTTCCACCCTTTCTGCTTTATTTTTTCCCTAAAATTTATCTCTTTCTTGTATACTACATAATTTACTTTTTTTTTTTTTTTTTTTTTGCGGTATGCGGCCTCTCACTGTTGTGGTCTCTCCCGTTGCGGAGCACAGGCTCTGGATGCGCAGGCTCAGCGGCCATGGCTCACGGCCCCAGCCACTCTGTGGCATGTGGGATCTTCCCGGACCGGGACACGAACCCATGTCCCCTGCATTGGCAGGCAGACTCTCAACCACTGCGCCACCAGGGAAGCCCAACTGTTGTGTTTTTTAAAGGTCATGTCAGTTCATCTCAGCTAATATTAACAGCTTGAAATTCTTCTCAGTTAACTCATTTTCACATTATTTGCATATTTGCACATTTTCATTAATTAAAGGACCTAATCCAAAGGAGCTGGACAAGTTAGATCCCTTTCCTCTCCCCCTACTCAGCAGCTGGTAGAAAGCCCATTTGCCTCCAGATTAAAGTCGTGACATCATCTACCCATCTTCTCTCTGTGCACTCTACGTGTGGAAGTTAGCATTTTTCTGCATTATTTGCACGACATTCACATATTTGCATTATTTGCATGTTGTTTACATTTGGTATGTATGCATTTTACTTTTTATGTTAGAGCTCAAGTTCAGCAAAATGGATCAGTGAGTCAAGAGTATTATATTAAATGGTAAGAGGGGTAAGAGTAGGAATGAGAAGCTGATTCAAAGATGCATATGGAAATACTGAGGATCTAGAGGAGCCCAAACTATCTCAGTAAAGAATGGGATTTATTTTGTGACTTTCAAAATATTTTTTATGATTTTGAATGACGTGCAGTATAGGTATGTATCTTGAATAGCCTGAACCTGACACTCTAGGACTGAAATACGTAGAAAATAAGATACCAGAATTTTTAATACGATAAAGCAAATAGCACAAAATGGTAGAGCATTGGACCCTTTCCCATTACTTGAGCATTTTCTCCCCTTGTCCAAAAAGAGATTGACAATATTGGTCTGTTTAAAAACATACATCCAAATGCTACAACTTTTCACCTCATCTGAGAGGAAGAGGGGTCCAGCTTCCAATATGGCAGGGTGTACTGGTGGCTAGTCCACTGGAAGGGAGAGTTCCCTGCCCTTCTTTTGTGCTAACATCTGGCTGTGTGTCCCTCCTGTCAGAATGCCTACTGAACTCTATTATGACTTTATGCTAGGAGAACATACTGAAGTCTCTTCTTCCCTTTCCTCTTTCCTGCCCCTAATCATCACGTTCCAGATGACTTCAACTCTTTCTCTGGACCCACAGCTCATGCTAGACCAGTTCCAAGAATTACATTCACTTTATTTGAGAAGAAATTGTTAGAACTTTAATCTGGAAGACAACCAGCTTGCTTGCTACCTACTGCTCAGTATGGGGGAGAGAAAAGAGATCCAGCTCCATCAGCTATAATTAATTATCCTGATCATTGCTGCAAACACCCTCCCCCTTCACGCTCTTTGTAGTGGTTGGGTCTGAGCTGGAGCTTGTCTGAGGCTTCCTGAGGAAGCAGCCTGACTCGTGTGAGGGTGCTCCTGTAAGTAGTTTGGGTGGTGTTTATTCTTCCCCTTTCTGCCCTAGCAGAGGGGAAAGAGGCCGCATAAAAGAGGTGAATGACAGTAAACACGGGAAGAAATAATTGACAAAGCAAGTTTCCTGAGGGTCTGGAAAGGATAGAATTGAGAACACAGGTAGGACAGAAATAGCATTACTTTTTCTTCTGCTGAATGGAGAGAAGAGAGGAAAGCAGGGAGCAAGGACAGCCTTAGAGAAATGAGCACAGTGTCTTGTGTGTAATAGGGACTCAAATACTTATTGAATTCCGTAGCTGTTAACTAGTGACACAGACTACCAGCTCCTAGTGAATAAGAAAAGGTGTCATTGAACCATGATATCCAGCAATCAGCCACAGGGAAATTTAATATAGATATTTAGAGCAGAACACTGGGCTGGATAGGCCATGGAGTTCACCTAATAGGGTAAATGGGATACTCAGTAGTCGCCTATTCTTTTAAATATAATGTTTACCAAATGCTTCCCCATAGCCAACATACCAGGACTAACCTGTACCAGCAGCACAAATGCCTTCCCACCTTTAAACATTTCTAAAAGATTAAGGAAGGAAACTAACAAGGATGGAGCTCTTAAGTGTCAGACTCTGTGGCAAATACCCTAATACACTGCAGTTTCATTTAGTTCCCCGCATGATTGAACACACGCATGATTGAAGAAAGTGACTTAGAGAAATTAAGTACTTTGCCAAAATCATGGGTCGAGAAAGCAGAGCTGGAATTCAAACTCAGCTCTGCCTCACTTAAAAGCCCGTTCTTTGTACATGTAACAATGCAACAATGCAAAAAAAAATTAATCTCCAGTAAATTAATTTCATGCCAGAAAGAGACCATTCAAGTACGTAACAGAGACAATATCCAGCAGAAAAACAATGCCACTTAACCTCACTTTTTTCGGTACCTCTATAAAATGTCATAGATTTGTGGGCATTTTCAGAAAACTGACAATTTTGTGAACAGAGCATAACTTTTTGTTCATCTCTAGACTTCCACTATTCCAGTGAGAAAGCAATTTTAAAATGCCTCCTACAACTTTCCCTATGAATCGGAGGTCCTCTATTATTTTCTGTTGTTAAAACTCAGACAAACCTTATTATTTTATTAGGTCATCGGGTGATTTATATGTCTCCTCGGGGAGTGACTGTGGAAGGGAGAGTGATAGGGCACGTCAGGACCCGAGTGGACTGAGCTCACCCATTAAGTCAGCCCGTCTGCCCTGCTCTTGACAGTTATTAATGCTCCCGCCTCTTGCTGCCTCCAATACTTGTTCTTCTGGAGCGCCAATTCCAGATGTTGCTGTTACATCGTGGCAGCACTTACAGCCCAAACATGCCAGTGGTTTCTGTGTCTTGGGCATAGTCTTGTTAGAACAGTTCCCTGGTTGGCCCCCTTCCAATGCATTGTCCAGGAAGCCCAAAGTGACCAGCATGAGCCAGTCATCCTCTGGAACAACCAGGACACCCCTGCTTGGGCAACTTCCAAGTTCAAATTGTTTCTCAAGAAGCAAAGCACTATGTGTTACTTACTCTCCATTTACCCAACAGTTCTTACTTTACCTTCGTCAGCCTGATGAGCCCTACAAGCTGACTATTTGCCCACGATAACAGCCATTTCCTGCCACAGGCTAGGCGAATAGGGACAGTGAGAGATGTGATTTCCTTGTATCAGTCAGGTTTGCTTGGTTATGCTGTGGTAACAAATGACCCCCAAATCTCAGCTGCTTACAACAAAGGTCTACTTCTCATTCATATTATATGTTCACTGTGGGTTGGCCTCAGCTCTGTACCATGGCTTCTTCACTCCAGGACCCAGGCTAATGGAACAAACTCTCTGGGGAACATTAAGCTGGGGCAGAGGCAAATGAACCATGACAAAACACAATCTCTTTCTTAAAGCTTCTGTCCCCACTTCATCAACCCAGCAAGTAGTGTGGCCACTCCCGATACCAACAGAGAGGGAATGTGAAATCCTCCTTCAGGGAACAGCACCCCATAGAGGGGCAGCAAACATTTTGAGTGTTAATACAATCTGCCACCCTCCCTTTGATGGAGACCTGTCATGACATCACCAAGTTGCCTTGGAAGGAGCGCCATCTATGGACCCCAAGTCTCAAGGCATCACAAGATTCTGCCAGGACAGCAGAGACCTCATTTTCTCAGCCGTGCTCGCCACACTGAGTTCAGCTCCTCTGACATTGACAGGTGGCACTCATTTCTTAGAGACTCCCTCAGGTGAGTCAAGGTGTTGCTCCTGGTCTTTGTAATTCCTAGACTGTACGATCCAGTACCTAAAGAGTCGGACTTCAACACCTGCCCAGCCCCCTGGGGCAGGGTGGCTAGAGAAACTCCTCCACTGGAGGCCACATGTGTCAGAGAAGGACGCTCCACTCTGAGTCACTTGTTTTTACAGCCTGTCAGAGACCAAATTAGATTACTTTGAAGGAATACATTATGACCCATCTGTCCATTCAAATAAATCACTGACCTTTCTTTTTTTTGCCCTAGCAGAAGGGTGTTCAAAACAGTTGTCTCCATAATAAATCTTTTCCAGTTTAGTAGTATAAACGTTGTTGAGCTTGACGTTTTATGATGATTATTTCTGCATTAAAATGTATAGGACTTAAGAAGATACAGCTGTCCTTGGCAACATCAGACACATATGAAATAAAGATGACTTAATGATTTAAATTATGTTAATATACAGAAAATGCTAATGCAGAAAGTTCTTTTTCTCAGTATGATTATTCAAAATCTAGTAGTTGAAAACCATTTCAAAGGTGTTAATAATAGAATACTTTTAAATATACCATTTGGGGGCTCCATTCACATAAGTTATATGTACACATATATATAATTTGTTGAGTATCGTGCATTTATTACTCATGTAAATCAGGGAGACAAAGAGAATTCACTTAAAAAGTGTCTCCCATGGTGATATAGTATAAATAGCCTAATAACTGCTGGATTATTATAGTTGTTTTTAAACTCACTTTAAAAACAAATGATATCCCTTCATTCAAGAAATCTTTACTCAGCACCAACCATGAATCAGGCACTGTTTTGGCTACCAGGGATAAAAATCCCAGCCCTAGATATATGCATTCCAATATTCACTGCAGCAATATTTACAATAGCCAAACCATGGAAGCAATCTAAGTGTCCATCGACAGAGGAATGGATAAAGAAGATGTGATACATATATACAATGGAATATTACTCAGCCATTAAAAAGAATGAAATAATGCCATTTGCAGCAACATGGATGGACCTAGAGATTGTCATACTGAGTGAAGTAAGTCAGACAGAGAAAGACAAGTATATGATATCACTTGTATGTGGAATCTAAAAAATGGTACAAAAGAACTTATTTACAAAACGGAAATAGAGTTACAGATGTAGAAAACAAACTTATGGTTACCAGTGGGGAAAGGAGGGGTGGAGGGATAAATTGGGAGATTGGGATTGACTTGCACACACTACTATATATAAAATAGATAACTAATGAAGACCTACTGCATAGCACAGGAAACTCTTCTCAATACTCTGTAATGACCTATGTGGGAAAAGAATCTAAAAAAGAGTGGATATATGTATATGTGTAACTGATTCACTTTGCTGCACAGCAGAAACTAACCCAACATTTTAAATCAACTATACTCCAGGGGCTTCCCTGGTGGCGCAGTAGTTAAGAATCCACCTGCCAATGCAGAGGATGCAGGTTCGAGCCCTGGTCTGGGAGGACCCCACATGCCTCGGAGCAACTAAGCCCGCGAGCCACAGCTACTGAGTCCACATGCTACAACTACTGAAGCCCATGCGCCTAGAGCCTGTGCTCCACAACAAGAGAAGCCACTGCAATGAGAAGCCCGTTCACTGCAACGAAGAGTAGCCCCCGCTTGCTGCAACTAGAGAAAGCCACGCGCAGCAACAAAGATCCAATGCAGCCCAAAATAAATAAATAAATAATTTTTTAAAAAAAGCATCTTGTCCCTATTTTTCTCAATGTATTCTTTACAAAGACCCATATTATAAATTATCTCAGGACCAGGAAAATGTTTCTCTGTCCTGATGAACTAAGTTGTTTCCTTCTACTAGACAAGGAGAAGTGTGTATTCTTTCATGTTTTCCTCTTGGCATTTGGCTGACAGGAAACTCAGAGCTAGGTATCTTGCTAAATTGCTATGACTTTTTTCAAAAACATTTTATTAATATAATTTTCTTCTTCAGGTTCTCTGTGTTTGGCTTTTGTTTGATATGTTTTATTTCATTGTATATATGATTTTCTTATGGAGATAGGTAGGCTGGAAATAAATATTACAATGCATTCTAATTAAAATATTTTATTTTAACTTTTCCTGGCTATATCTACAACATCAAAATGATCTATAAATTAGGAAAAATTTTGGTCTCTGTGCTAACCTATTAAATAAACAATTTGACTGATTTTTCTTTTCTACTCAAGAGACTGTGTTTCTTCATTCATGAAAAGAGAAAACAATACTTCTGGGTAATTTATTATTGCCAGGATCTAATGCTCAGTACTGAGGGCTTAAAGATGAGTGTGGTATAGACCCTATCCTCAAGCAATCTACCGTCTTGAATCAAAGTTATTTTATTCCTTCAAACTTCTCATCCAGAACCAGTATTTATTTGTAGTTAAAAACTAATTTGCAAAAGAATACTTTTTAATTTTTTTTATTATAGTGGAGTATAGTTGATTTATAATGTGTTATTTTCAGGTGTACAGCAAAGTGATTCAGTTATACATATACATATATTTTTTTTCAGATTCTTTTCTCATATAAGATATCACAGAATATTGAGTAGAGTTCCCCGTGCTATGCAGTAGGTCCTTGTTGGTTATCTATTTTATATACAGTTGTGTGTGTATGTTAATCCATTTTTGAAAGCAAAATCAGTTTTCCCACTTAGTTCTGTTCTCTCATGCCGACATATACTGAGATAAGAGAAATAAAGATTCTAAACATTCTACAATTGTAGCTTGCCCTCAAACAAACATAAGATTGTTTTTGAAATACTTCCCACAATAAGAATTACAGAGACCAGCCAAGGCTCTCACAAGCTACTGGGGCATGTGCTTTTGCTCTTGAGCCATCCTACTCCCTTCAACATCAAATCCTCTTAAAACATTTAAAATCAATATTTGTCTTAGAAGGCCTGAAATGTTTTCCCCTAACAGGTCAAGCTACCTTTTTATATCAATCATAATTCCTAGCAAGTTTTGTAGCTTTCCAAGTTTGATAAATTATTTCATGCCATTGACTGTGCTAAAACTTTCCATCAAAGTTTTAAGACTTCCAAGTTACAGATGTGATCAGCCCCAGTGAATCTCCAACTTCTATACCTTTCATTCATTTGACAAATATGCTAAGCACCTACAGTGTTCCATGCTCAATACTATGTGTGGGATATAAAATGGTAAACAAGACAGATATATCCTCTCCCATGAGCTGCATCTAACAGAGAACACAAACAGTAAACGAATAATTCTAAATGTGCTGAAGGCAAGGATTTTTGTCTGTTTCCTTCATGGCTGTTATCTCGCGTGAATATAATAATGCCAGGCTCAATAAATATTGCTGGATGAATAGCATAAAAGAGGAAGCACAGAGCACTATTGGAGCATATGCCAGGGGGACCTCATCTAAGTCTGGGGAGCTAAGGAGGGTCATCCTAAAGACATGGCATTTCATCTGATATTTAAATGATAAATTGAAGAGGAGAGGGAAGAGTGACATAGGTGGAAGAAAAACTTTGCTCAAAGACCCAGATGTAAAAGAACAGAAGTTTTAAAAGTGAATAAATAAATAAATGAATAGTCACCCAGAGTGGCTGACATGGAAAGAGCACAGAGCAGAGTGACAAGATGAAAAGTTTGATATAAGTGCTAGCTCAGACAATCTCAACAAACAAATTAAGAATTTTGTACTTTATCAGGTACATGAACCCCAATGTTCATAGCAGCACTATTTACAACAGCCAAGACATGGAAGCAACCTAAATGTCCATCAACAGATGAATGGATAAAGAAGATGTGGTACATATATGCAATGGAATATTACTCAGCCACTAAAAAGAATGAAATAATGCCATTTGCAGGAACATGGATGGACCTAGAGATTATCATACTAAGTGAAGTAAGTCAGACAAAGACAAATATTATATGATATCACTTATAGGTGGAATCTAAAGTATGGTATAAATGAACTTATTTACAAAACAGAAACAGACTCACAGACATAAAGAACAAACCTATGGTTACCAAAGGGGAAAGGGGCTGGGGAAAGGATAAATTAGGAGTTTGGGGTTAGTAGATATGAACTATTATATATAAAATAGATAAATAACAAGGTCCTACTGTATAGCACAGGGAATGATATTCAATATTCTGTAATAAACCATAATGGAAAAGAATATTAAAATGAATATAAATATATATATGTAACTGAATCACTTTGCTGTACACTCGAAACTAACACAACATTGAAAATAAACTATACTTCAATTTTAAACAAAAAAAGAATTCTGTACTTTATATTATAGGCAATGGAAAACCATTGATATGTCTCAAGTAGATGGGTGATGTGATCAGATTTAGGGGGTTTTTGTTTTTTGTTTTGTTTTTTGCGGTACGCGGGCCTCTCACTGTTGTGGCCTCTCCCGTTGTGGAGCACAGGCTCCGGACGCGCAGGCTCAGCGGCCATGGTTCACGGGCCCAGCTGCTCCGTGGCATGTGGGATCTTCCCGGACCGGGGCACGAACCCGTGTCCCCTGCATCGGCAGGCGGACTCTCAACCACTGCGCCACCTGGGAAGCCCCAGATTTCTATTTTTAAATGATCTCTCTAGGTATAGAGAGAAGTCCTTTTAGATGATGTTAAGGACATTCATTCTCATAATCTTCCTATTGCTCTACACTTTTTATCCCCCTTTCTGCCTGCTCTGTAGTGTTCGTCAAAATCCCATATGCCTCCTGTGAACCCAACTTTCCCCCCAGACAGATCTTCACTCATCCATGTTTTTTCTCCATGTACCTTTCGTGATAAACATACCATGTCTTGATTTATCATACCATACATGTGTAATTTATATCCCAAGATTACCCTCTCTTCTGTGATGACTCGGTAACTATTATATCCAAACAAGCAAATTTAAACTCCTCTGCACAATTCTGAGAAGACCCAGAAAATGCTCACATTCCTCTGTGGTTGTTCTCTTATGCAAAACTGCTGCTCCCCTAATTTCCTTAATCATTTCTGGCAGCCTCATCATCACTCTTGTATGCTTCCCCAACAGTCTGCAGGTGCACATTGTCCCCAAACACAGACCTCCGTTCATTCCACAAAGCACAACTGAGGACTCTAGAACAGAGAAGACTTGCAGGGAAGAAAAAGCAGAGCCTCAATTTGGTTATCAGCTCTCTCTGTTAACATACCCTGTAAGTGGGGTCCTCTCTCTGCAGTCTCCTCCATAGCCCCCAGCCCGCTGCTATGTTGCTGGAACCAATGTGGGTTCAAATGGTTCTGATGACCCTAGGGGCAGGACAGGAATAAAGATGCATACGTAGAGAATGGACATGAGGACACGGGAGGGGGAAGTGTAAGCTGAGACGAAGTGAGAGAGCGGCATGGACATATATACACTACCAAATGCAAAATAGATAGCTAGTGGGAAGCAGCCGCATAGCACAGTGAGATCAGCTCGGTGCTTTGTGACCACCTAGAGGAGTGGGATAGGGAGGGTGGGAGGGAGGGAGACGCAAGAGGGAAGAGATATGGGAACATATGTATATGTATAGCTGATTCACTTTGTTATAATGCAGAAACTAACACACCATTGTAAAGCAATTATACTCCAATAAAGATGTTAAAAAAAAAAATGAGAGTCTGGCTCTTGCCCAACTTCTGCCTCTGTGTCTACAGCCCAAACATTTCTTTCCCTTATGCGCAACCAGTGGGGCTAAACCAGAAAGCCCCATAATAATCTGCAAGAGTTGCCAACCCACGCAGAACGACAATACCTATTTACACTACTAGAAGAAGGAGTTTCACCCCTCTGTGTTTCAGCCTTTCCCTTCCTGACTAGCCTCTGGGATTTACTTAGCTTGGCAAACCAAAAGGCCCACTAAAATGATTTCTTCCAAGTTAAAAATTAACCTTCCTTTGAAAGACAATTCTGCTACATCCCCAGATATGGGGGCAGTTTTTGAAATAACATTTTTATTCACTTTATAGATGTACAAATATATTTGATGGGGAGAAAAATTATACATACACCCACACAATGTTTCTCAAATTTTCCAAACAAGTGAGAATTCCAGGAGGAACTGGGCATGTTATCTCTAAGTAGCCCATGGCAAGCATATTATTTCTTTGGAGTTTTGTATTTTATCTTCTAAAACTCACATACATTTTTTACATTCCACTTCATAATATGCCCATTTATTTCATATGTCACAATGGAATGAAATACGTTGAAACCCAGCCGCAGTGCTCTAAGTGGGGCCCACAAAATTGTATCATATAAAATACAGAATGTTGTCATCCTAAAATTGACGAGGCATCCTACAGAGCTAGGAGTTCTGGGGTCCCCAAGTTATATACACATGAAGTTACATACACATTTGCATTATCGTGGGCATGACGTATCCTGGTAGTTGTGGGATTTTTTTAATGCTCTGGGGGTTTTTTTGTTTGTTTTTTGGGGTTTTTTTTGGCTGTTTTGGGTCTTCGTTGCTGTGCGCGGGCTTTCTCTAGTTGTGGTGAGCGAGGCTGCTCTTTTTTGCGGTGCACAGGCTTCTCATTGCGGTGGCTTCCCTGGCTGTGGAGCATGGGCTCTAGGTGCGAGGGCTTCAGTAGTTATGGCTCATGGGCTCAGTGGTTGTTGCTTTCAGGCTCTAGAGCTCAGGCTCAGTAGTTGTGGCACACAGGCTTAGTTGCTCCACGGCATGTGGGATCTTCCTGGACCAGGGATCGAACTCATGTCCCCTGCATTGGCAAGTGGATTCTTAACCACTGCGCCTACAGGGAAGTCCCCCTGATATTTTTTGCGAACACTATAGTATGTGTTTTATAACCCAAAAATGTGGTAAGGAATAAATATAAACTAATCAAGCTCCACTGTGATATGGATTTTTGGCACTTTTTAGAGCTCACTCACTAGCTAAGTGACTTGATCTATCCACCAACTTTGATAAGCATATGCTTCAACGTCTTGCCTTAACAGAATTAGAAATTACTGCATGTGATGAAAACTTTATGTCACTTTCAAAGAGTTGAAACCTTAAACACTTTCTTCACCCATGTCTCCTAGAAAACAAGAATCTGAAGCAAAGATTAAGATGCTAACATTTTATATGAGAGGAATAAGCCATGAGCAACAAGGGTAACGGAAAAAGGGAAGTCAAGCAAGGCACAAAACATTGCACTTAAAGCAGGTTCCTTATCTCAAGATCAGGATGATAATCCTGAAAGAGACTTATTGGATGGATCCACCCAGCACATGCAAACTCTCTGGAAGAGTAACAAGGAGAAACCATAATTCATGGGAGAGAGAAAAGAGGGAGAATTGATCTGCCTCTTATCTCGAAGGTTTATCTCAAAAGAATCTCACTCCCCCATGCTTCCATTCTCTGGGCAACTGCTCAGGTCGAGAGAGTCTACAATGAGGGTTTTCATCTAAGTCCAGGGGTGGAGGGAATCCCAGTGCATGTGGAGCACTGAACAAGAAAATAAAGGAAGTCATCAAGGGACTCTGAGAAGGTACACAAAGTTGTGTCCCCAAACAAGCAAGTTATACAAAAAGATCAAAGTTCTATCATATTCATCAATGAATTCTATCATATTCATCCTGAATGAACTTCACATAAAGCCTACATTATTGTTCCTCTAATTTGAACTCCCCAATCTATACAATTTTATAGCCGTTACTAGTTGGTAACCCCCAAACTTAGTATTTAATTACATTTCCTGTACAGTTTTCTAAGTGTTTGTGTAATACTTGTCCCTTCCATCATATTTTTGGTTGCTCCAAGTCAGGGACCAAAATAATATAATAGTTAAGCACATGGGCATTGGACAACTGGCTGACCATTTTTAGTCTCAGTTTCTTTATAAACTCATTCTTTTCTAAAGAATAAATGAGATAATGCGTGAAAAACACTTTGTAAATGCTTTGCACATAGCACTCAAGAACTATTTTGTATTGTTACTGTCATAATTTTTTTAAATATTTATTTATTTATTTGGCTGCACTGGGTATTAGTTGCGGCATGTGGGATCTAGTTCCCTGACCAGGAATCGAACCCAGGCCCCCTACATTGGGAGCACAAAGTCTTAGCCACTGGACCACCAGGGCAGCCCCTAATTATTATTAATAATTATATGTCATACCATAAATCAATGAATAAAATATGGAACACACCATAAAAGTCCAATAATATTTTTTATTTATTGATTGATCCATGTAGGCTATGCTTTTATAAATAAAGCATCTATATAAGAGGGAATAAAATACTGCTCTGGGTCTTTTTTGATTTATTTGTCAAATGAAGGAGTTAGATTAAATTACCTCCAAACCATAAAATTATTTATTTGTTAAAAGTATTTGTTGAAATATCCACTTGCAATCTCTTCTAGTTATTAGCAAACATAAGTACAACATGTACAATTATGGAGAAATTATGAAAATAAATACAGGATGTGTAAGATGTGATTCATGATGATGACACAGGTAATGCTCCACTTAGAATCAAACTGTCCTACTGAAATTGAATATGTACAAAACTATTCATCTTGCCCCATAAAGCTTTTCTTTTTCTATCACAGTGAGAAGTACATCCATCCACCCAGGAGCTCACGGCAAAGACCAGAATATTGGTATTGACATTTCCTTTACTCTCAGCACATCTTGTTATTACTACGATCTATGTATTTGAATACTTCAAATCCATCTCCAACAGCATCACCTAGTTCAAGCCACCATTGTCTCTCTCTTATAATAACACAATAATCTCCTAATTTATTTTCCTACACTTATTCTTGAACCCTCTAACCCATTCTCCACACCCCCCGATATGCCCATTTAAAAACCAAATCTATTTACCCCCAAATCTATTTATTTATTCTAGGTTATAATCACTCAGTGTCCTCTGTGGTTGATTAGATTATTCTAGAAAAAAAAATCCTCATTCCCTCTCCCACCTGTCTCCTTTAGAAGATTATATTTCATGCCCCCTTGATGTTGGGCATGGCCATGTGACTTACTTTGGCCAATGAGATGTTAGTCATGTGACAGCAGAAACTCTGCTTGTTGTTTGCTGCCAGGCTTGCTCTTTTGTGCTTCTGCTATCACTATGAAAACAGCTTCCTCAGGTAGCTACTTGCCCTTAGACCTATGCCCCAGAATGATCCATGTGGAGCAGAACCTCTTTAGCTAAACTTCAGACCTGCAGCCTCAAGCCAAGCCAACCCAACTGATATGTGTAAACAAGAAATAAATGCTTACTACCTCATGCTCCTGAGATTTGGTGGTTATTTGTAATGCAGCAATAGCTAACTGATACAACTTCATGTAAAATCAACTTTAAAATTCTTAATATGACCTGAAAGGCCTATTATGGGTCTCTTCAGCCCTGCCTTGTACCATGCTACCTCTTCTTCCTTCCCTTACTGTACTCTAATCCCTCTTTCAGTTCTTCAAGTCCGCCAAAGCCCTTTCCCACCCTGGAATCTCTACACATGTTGTTCTCTTGCCTGGGATGTTATTTCTCTTTCTTGGTCTAGCCAACCTCTACTCACCTGCAATCTATCCTTATATGTCCCCACCTCAGGGAAACCAGCCCTAACTCTTACTCATCCAAATACCAGACTAAGATTCATCCCCATATTACATATTTTCACCTCACATTGTACATTTCTTTCCTAACACTCATAAGAATTGTAATTTATTACTTTGGGGAATACTTATTTAATGTCTCTTACACTAAATAGCTCCATCAGGTCAAGGACAATGTCAGTCTCATTTACTTCTGTTCCTTCGTGACCAGTACATGCCAAACATGGAAAGTACTTGAATAGACAACTTGAGTCCCGCATATTTCTTTGATTAGAGAAGACTAAAATAGTATTTACACACTATTCATCTTATATCAAATAAAGTCAATAAAACGATCATAGTTTAGAGCCCTTCAATTGCAGGTTGTTTTGCTTGAGCAGACAATTTTCATGTCTTTCTAGAATCCAGTTTATTTCTCTTATTCTTGTCACTATAATACATCTAAGTATGTTACGAGTCTGAAATGACAGACTTTTCCTTGTTATATCTGTAGCAATAACATTTGACAAGTTGAATTATGATTCCCCATATGTAAAGAAATATATTAAATTATAATATGCCAGAGCTTATTTTTTTTAATGCTAAGGAGATTTTTTAATTAAAATGTTGCTAAAGGAGAAAAGTAAAGTGAAAACATCTTGAGTCCAGAATTGTGATACAGGAGGAAGGGGCATACCAGGTACCATTTTTTAAAAATCAACCTGTTATCCCATATGTACCAGAAATTGTAATTGCAAGAAAAGAGGGGGGAGGGATGGGGAGTGGGTGAAGGGAAAGAAGGAAAGAAGGGAAGAAGAAAGGAAGGAAGAAAGAGTTTTCCGTATCATCAGCCCCTCTAGTTGAAACAATGGATCAGAAGCTCCTGTCTCTAAAATAAGTAACCCTCATCAGGCTTCTAAAATAGCTATTAATGGGTTAACAAACAGTCTGAAGGCTGGAGCTCAGCCTGGACCACTCTCTGCTAAAGCAGCTGTGTAAGCAATAGACTCTGTAACCTTCAGAGCAGCTGTTAGGAGCAGCAGAGAGTGAGGGTCAGCCCATACGGGGAGAATAGGTCAAATCAGCATTTTTACACAGAAAATTTCAAAGTAAACCTTCTTGCAGAGTTTTTTGGTAGTACCTGCTATGGTATCTAACATCTGTTCTTTCATCACTATAAATCATTAGCCAACAAGATCAGGAAGATTAGATTTTATCAGGCTTCTCTTCTATGGGACCCACATAGAGGGGCCCCAAAGTATCTGTGTTTCTATACCTGAAGACAAAACAATTTGATAATAGACTGAGCTGAATCCTAAGGGTTGTTTGCATACATGGCTGGATTCTCTTAAGTAATATGTATGAGATACTTAACATTACACCCATGTAGTAAATGATGTTCTGATCCACCTAAAATAATACCTGTTCCTGGAATGTATTATTGCCTCTCCTTAGGCACATGATTAAAAGAAAAATTGCCATTTTATTACAAATTCCAGCTGGTCACCACCATTCATTGGCCCAGGGATGCTTATCAGTGGGCCAAGTGGATTAATAAGAGTATCCCACACCCTGGACCCAATTTATTGGTCTGGGACAGGGTACCTGACATATGTTGAGGTCATTCAAACTTTTCCTTAGGCTATAGTTTTTGTGTTTATTAACTTAGGACTAGAGAGATTTTTGGCCCCTCCTCAGTGGTTCATTGGGGGAGGAATGAGGAGAAAAGCTACTGGCATCTGTTTCCTGCTGTGTCGTGAAAGCCAGCAACATGCAGAGAAGAGCAGAGAGAAGATAGACCAACCTAGTGGCTGCCAAGTCCATGTTACTGTTACCGGAAAAACTAGCTGTGGTCCCGGCTTCTGTCACCTGCAACCCAAAACTCTGACTTATATACACTGACATCAAGTAACAATTCAATACAAGATGAATAGTACTGTTGAGTGCATTGACTATATTTGAGAGACCCCAAATCAAGATGCTTAGTCTGAAAACGGATTTCTCATATTTGTGATTTTTCTATATCAAATTCTTACAAATGTGTAAATGCTCAGTCATATTTGTCAAATATTTAACGTGTCATCATTTTTTAAAAGAATAAAATTGTATGGTGGTGGGAATACCCTGAAATAGCCAAGAAGTATGGGTGCCATGATCTGGGGTGCTGAAAGCAATAGACATCATATGGAAAGACACAGAATTGGACTACTCCTCCATAAACGAAAACAATTCTGAATTGAAAAAAATGAGTTAAACTACAGTGCCTAAAATCTAAATTAAGATTGTTATCATACTCCTATGGGTGCCAGAACAAATACATGTTATCTGATTATTCCTGTGGAGAATTTCATATACAAAACTATGAAGAGAGAATATATTTGTGATATTAAAATGCATCCAAATGCTCTCAAGCTCTAAGCAAAATAGCCAGTAGCTAGGAGTCCAAGACTGTTCCTCTACCCAGGCTGGGGCTAATCAAAAGCGTGAAAGAGGCAAAACTTTCTTTCAGTGCTTTTGTCATGAACACTAGATATGTGCATCTCCCAAATCTAACTGTGAACACATTTCTTAGGAAACTCTCCTAGCAAAACTCATTGCTCTTTGCTCTGGACTCCTATAAGATTTTGCTTCATGTTGAATCTCCCATACTGTATAATATTTCTACTTTCCCTGCTACAATACAAGCTTTTCAAGGGCAAAGATTGTTTTGAAAAACAGTAAGTATTAACCAAATTCATTGTTCTCCACTCAGAAGAACTAAACTGAAAAAATGAGTTAAAATTCAATCACTGAAATTACATTGAGATAAGCTGCTGTGTTTCTGTCCCCCAAGGACAAAAGCAGTGACTGACTGTTTTTTTTTTTATTTTTTTATTTTTTTTATTTTTTATTAGTTTCTGCTTTATAACAAAGTGAATCAGTCATACATACACATCTGTTCCCACATCCCTTCCCTATTGCGTCTCCCTCCCTCCCACCCTCCCTATCCCACCCCTCCAGGCGGTCACAAAGCACCGAGCTGATCTCCCTGTGCTCTGCGGCTGCTTCCCACTATCTATCTACCTTACGTTTGGTAGTGTATATATGTCCATGCCTCTCTTTCGCTTTGTCACAGCTTACCCTTCACCCTCCCCATATCCTCAAGTCCGTTCTCAAGTAGGTCTGTGTCTTTATTCCCATTTTTTGACTGACTGTTTTTTGACCATAATCCAAAGTAAGAAATACATTTTATTTTGTAACACAGTAACACATGTACATAGATACATAAAAGCAAAACAGAAATTTCACAAAACATTTTTTCTTAAAACATGTGACAAGCTCTGACATCTATTCTAGTCTATTTTTAAAATTTTTAAAATAATGGTTGTGATCCATTAAATCAATTTCATGACCCCTAATGAGTTATGACCCATAGTTTGAAAACATTGTTCTAATGAGAGCCTATGGCTTGGTGCATGTTTATCAGAGAAGGTGAGAAAGCTGAGTGGAATTTGCAAACCAGGTGAAGCCTCAAATGGCCATCATGTCTATATGCCTACTTAAGTTATAGGTCACAGAATCATAAACTTATAGAAATATTAGCCCAGAAGCAAAATTTAGAAGGTTCATTCTCCCACTGTCAAACATATTTAATCTACAAATTACAAAATCTGTGTTAGGTAAGGGAAAGAAAAGCGTGAAGGATTTATTCATTCCTTCAGTGATTTACTGAGCACTCTATTCTAAGTGTTGGTGCTATAGAGTTGAATAAAATATACAAAGTTCCTGTCCTCATGGAGTTTACCATCTAGTGAGAAAATAGAAGATAAACACACGTAAATTTAATGCAATGTCAGGCAGTGATAAATGTTTTGAAATAAAAATGAAACACAGTAAGTGGCTAGAAAGTGATGGAGAATGGCAGAGAGCTATTGTAGACAGGGTGGTCCAAAAAGGCTTCTCTGTGAAGATGTATCAAGAAAAAGGTATTATACTTAGTGAAATAAGTCAGGCAGAGAAAGACAAATACTTCATGTTATCACTTTTATGTGGAATCTAAAAAACAACAAACAGATGAATATAACAAAACAGAAACAGAGTCACAGATATAGAGAACAAACCTGTGGTTACCAGTGGGGAGAGGGAAGGGGGAGGGGCAAGATAGGGGAAGGGGATTGAGAGGTACAAACTACTCTGTATACAGATGACCAATAGGCACATGAAAGATGATCAACATTGCTAATTATTAGCAAAGTGCAAATCAAAACTACAATAAGGTACCACCTCACACTGGTCAGGATAGTCATCATTAAAAAGTCTACAAATAACAAATGTTGGAGAGGGTATGGAGAAAAGGGAACTCTCCCACACTGTTGGTGGGAATGTAAATTGGTGAAGCCACTATGGAAAACAGTATGGAGGTTCCTCAAAAAAGCAAAAATAGAGCTACCATATGATCCAGGAATCCTACTCTTGGGCATATATTCAGAGAAAACTCTAATTCGAAAAGATATATGCACGCCTATGTTCATAGCAGCACTATTTACAATAGCTAAGACATGGAAACAACCTAAATGTCCATCAACAGATGAATGGATAAAGAAGATGTGGTATATACACACACACACACACACACACACACACACACACACAATGGAATATTACTCAGCCATAAAAAATGAAATAATGCTGTTTGCAGCAACATGGATGGACCTAGAGATTATTATACCAAGTGAAGTAAGTCAGAAACAAAAAGACAAATACCATATGATATCCCTTATATGTGGAATCTAAAATATGACACAAATGAACTTATTTATGAAGCAGAAACAGATTCATAGACATAGAAAACAAACTTATGTTTACCAAAGGGGAAAGGGGCTGGGAGAGAGAGAAATTTGGAGTTTGGGTTTAGCCGATGCAAACTATTATATATAAAATAGATAAACAACAAGGTCCTAGTGTATAGCACAGGGAACTATATTCAATATCCTGTAATAAACCATAATGGAAAAGAATATATATATGTGTGTGTGTGTGTGTGTGTGTGTGTGTGTGTGTGTATATATATATATATATATATATAAAACTGAATCACTTTGCTGTACACCAGAAACTAACACAACACTGTAAATCAACTATACTTCAATTAAAAAAAACTACTATGTATAAAATAAATAAGGTACAGGATATATTGTACAGGACAAGGAATATAGCCAATATTTTATAACCTTAAATGGAGTATAATCTATAAAAATATTGAATCACTATGTTGTACGTCCAAAACTGATATAATATTGTAAATCAACTATGGCTCAATAAAAATAAATAAATAAAACAAGCGACTCAATAATGAAAAAAAAGAAGAGAAAGCAACAAGTGCCGTAAATATGTTTGTGTGAAAGAAAGGGGGATGTTAGGCAGGTGGCATAGTCGGTTGCTTTAGCAGTCACATCAGTGGTGTAGATGGGCACAACCACAGGGCCATCTGGAAGATATAGGCGGTCATGATGGTAATATCTCTTTCCCTCCTCTTCCACCACGCCAGCCACAACCATGTGGACCAGGTATGGACACTTGACTCAAGGTATCCTAGATTTGGGATTGGTTTCAATAACTGCGTAGAAAATAAGGACTATATCTTGTTACGGGTTGAATCGTGTCCTCCTCCAAATTTATATGTTGAGGTCTTAACCCCTAATACCTCAGAATATGACCTTATTTAAAAATAGGGTCATTGAAGATGTAATGAGTTAAGATGAGATCCTACTGGAGTAGGTTGGACCCCTAATTCAATATGACTGGTGTCCTTACAAAAGGGGCAAATTTGGACACAGATATGCATTCAGGGAGAACACCATGTGAACATGAAGACGATCACCTAAAACCAAGCAGAGAGGACTGGAACAGCTCTTTCCCTCATAGCCCTCAGAAGGAACCAACGCTACCAACACCTTGAGGTTAGACTTCCAGCATCCAGAATTGCTAGACAATACATTTCTCTTTAAGCCACCCAGCCTGTGGTACTTTGTTATGGCAGCCCTTTCAAACTGATACATCTCCCCCTGGGGAGGAGTTGAGTGTATTCTATATGCAGTAAGATGGAGAATACATAGGTGAATTGTGGCACCTGTGGCAGACTGCTAGTTGACTTACTTCCATAGTAAGCATATCCCCACTTTTTAGCTGAGCCAAACTATGTACATTTCCCAGTCTCCAGTGCCGCTAGGTTTGGCCAGATCACTAAGTTCTGGCCAATGAGCCATAATCAGATGTATCTGGTGGCAGCTTCCAGCAGTCTTCCTTAATAGATAGCTGACAGCTGTCCTTTGCCCTTTTTTCTGCATCCTTTCTTCCTGTCTGGTGACTGAAATGCAGATGTGATGACTGTATTTAAATCAAGAGTGACATCGTGACATCAGGAGTGGCAGCCATGAGGGATGAAGAACAGTGTAAAAGGAGGGAGTAATTAAAAGCTTTGTGGAGCAAAGTCACCATACAGCAGTGGACTGCCCACATTTGGACTTAAACATGAGAAAGTAGTGGTCCTTTATCTTGTCTAAACCATTGTCTTTGGTGGAGGATGGGGGGAGGGTTTATTTTTACTTGCTGTTGAATCTAATCTTAACCAATAGAAGCGTGCGGAGTGAAAATAGAAGAAAAGCAGAACCCAAGGGAGGATTTTAGCTACAAGGGTGGGAAAATCAGATGGAGAAGGAATAATCACAGAGATAGGAGGAAAACCAGGAGAAAATTGTATCTGAAAAGCAAAGGAATATCTAAAAGTAGGGATAAACAATGCATTAGATATCACTGGATCAACTGCTGTAAGAACCAAGAAATATCACGTGGTAGGTCTGTGCTTCTCCAGCTTTAATGTGTGAAGGAATTATTTGGTTTCTTGTTAACATGCAGAATATGATTCAGGCGGTCTGGGGCAGGGCAGTTCAAACAAGCTCCCAGGTAATGTCAACGCTGCTGGTACACTTGGAAGGCAAAGATTTAGGCCAGAGTGCTTCTCATAGTGTGGTTCCTGAATGAGCAGCATCAGCATCACCAGGGAACTTGTTTAAAAAGCACATTTTTTAGTCCCACCCCAGACCTCCTGGATCAGAAACCTTAAGGGTGGGGTGCAGACATCTGTTTTAACAAACCTCTCATGTGAATCTTTTTTTTGTTTGTTTAATTGGAATATGTAGTTGATTTAAAATGTTGCATTAGTTTCTGCTGTACAGCAAAGTGAATCAATTATACATAAACATATACCCACTCTTTTTGAGATTCTTTTTCCATATAGGTCATTACAGAGTATTGAGAAGAGTTCCCTGTGCTATACAGGAGGTCCTTATTAGTTATCTGTATTATATATAGTAGTGTTGTAAATGTCAGTCCCAATCTCCCAATTTATCCCTCACCCCTCCCTTCCCCCCTGGTAACCATAAGTTAGCTTTTTACATCTGTGGCACTATTTCTGTTTTGTAAATAAGTTCATTTGTCCCATTTTTTTAGATTCCACATATAAGCATCCCGAGAAATGCAATCCAAAAAACTACAATAGATACACACAGAAAAGAAAAAGCAACCCAAACACAACACTAAAGATGGTCATCAAACCACAAGAGAAGAGAAGAGAAGAGGAAGGGAAGAAAAAAGACCTACAAAAACAAACCCAAAACAATTAAGAAAATGACAATAGGAACATACATGTCAATAATCTTCTTAAATGTAAATGGATTAAATGCTCCAACCAAAAGACATAGGCTAGCTGAATGGATATTAAAAAAAGACCCATATATATTGTCTACAAGAGACCAACTTCAGACGTAGGGACCCATACAGACTGAAAGTGAGGGGATGGAAAAAGGTATTCCATGCAAATGGAAATCAAAAGAAAGCTCTTATGTGACTCTGATAAAAGTCTGACAGCCACAGGTGAAAGCAATAATAGTAATAGTCATGATGAAAACCACAGACACTGATCATCAGCTGTGGGCCAGGACTTCTGACACTTACTTACATCATCTTATTTTTTCATTACAACAATCTATTTGATCAATAAGGAAACTAAGACTGAGAGAAGTTAAATATTTGGCCAAGGTCACACAACCAGCAAGTGGTGGACCCAAGAAACCACGTCTGTCTGACGTCACGGCCCATTCTTGGGCCACTTTACCAACTCACCTTCAAGGGTCATCAGTGATATAATCATAAACAATTTCAGCAGGATATCAAGACAGAAGCCAGACTGCAGTGCCTTTGGAAGGGAGGAAGTAGGAAAAGTGAGTGCAAAATACTTTTTCAAAAACTTTGAATTTGAAACAAAGAAGAGAAATACAACGAAAACCAGGAGATAAGGAGAGTGGTTGTGCGCTTGCTTGTTTTTTAAAAGAAATACTCATAACAGATGAAGAGAGAGTTTCAAGGGATAGAACTGTGTTAGAAATTTCAAAACATCAGATTTGAGCACATCAGGAAAGGATGGATGAGGAAAAAAAGATTATTGATTATGTTATGAATGCTTTGAGGAAATAGGGTATTTATCCAGGAAAGGGGAGAGACTTAGGCAGAATATAATAGTGAACTTTAAGTATCTAGTGGGCTATTATACAGAAGGGAAACAAATGTTATTTTTATAGCTCCAGAGAGTGGACCAAGGCATGGAAGTTCCAGGGGATAGATTTCACCTTAAAATGAGAAAGAACAGCCTAATGATCCAAGTTATTTGAAAGCAGAATGACTTGCCCTTTGAGATGGTGAATTACTTATTACTGAAAGCATTTAGGAAAAAGGTATTTGACATCCATGAGGCAAGTTGTATAAGGGATTCCTGTGAACTCAATGGGAGTTTTAACTGTGTAAAAATTCTGTGCTGTGTCCCTGCACTGCCTGTTCCTTTAGTAAATCAATGAAGTATAATACTGCTAATGGTAAGAAAGATTTTCTTTGCGTAGTTTACATCTTGAAGCCTCCCTGCTACAATTTATAAGTCATGGATGTGTAAAATAGGTGATTGCCTACATCTCTGACATTATTAACACAATTCATGTATTTGAAGTAATTTAAGTCACCATTCAGACTTCACATCAGGGATTCTAAATTTTCATTTTTTTAATAAATCCTTTATCTAAGCCTCCACTCACTCACTTTTCTCTTCAAGATTATTTTGACTATTTAGACAAGTGACTGGATTTTTTATCACACTAAATTGGAGTCCCTTCATCATATATTTTCAGCATTCCTCCCTTTAGCAGATTTTGTTCAGAGCGTTCTGCAAACATCACCGTAACTGAATAGGCAGAATGTCTCTTCTCCCATAAGATAGACATCATTATTTCCAAAGCAGAGGAAATTATATTTCGATGAGTTTACGAAAAGAAAACCACAAACTGTAGCACATCTCAACAGATCACAAATCGACACTGCAGAGGTTGATCTGTTCTTTTTTCTCCTAGCCTAGAGACAGTGGCATGACCTAAACACTTCCTGGTCACTCCACTGTGGACCACCAAGCCATTGAAAACGGAGCTAGAACTAAAGCCCTCTGCCCTCCGAGATGAACACAATTCACCAAACTAAGTGACGGCTTTTTTGCCCACTGATAAAAGGGCAGAACAAAGGCATCTGGGGGGGTGCTGGAGAGTGATACCATCTGTTGCACCTGTTGTGAAGAACAGTTGATCCCCAGACCATATTGTAGATTGCAATCAAGAGTTGGCATTAACACGATTGCTATTTCCTCTTGGGTTCAAATTCATTGTTGTAGCAAGTGCTCTGTGAAACTTGATTTAAACTTAGATTTTGCCAAGTTTTAAGTCCTCAGAACCTCCATCTCTTAGCATAAACTGAAGAAATAGGACATTGACGTTTTGTTCTTGGCTTGTGAATTTGGAAAGGTTACATTCGGGTTTTTAACTCGAATCACAATATGTGGGTTTGCTTTTGAGCAGAATGTCTTTTCTTTCACATACCTTGGTAATATTTTGTAGAATACAGTAATTAATATATAATTATATATACATGCATATGTATATATGTGTGAGTATATGTGTATATATATGGCTATATATGTGTGAAATTTTGGACACATCACTGAAGCTTCAGATTGAAAGTGGCAATTCCACTGGACATATTGTCACATGATATTTGCAAGCACATATATTATTAGGAACATGTCAGGAGAGAATGACAAGAACATATACCAAGTGCAGTCCATTCCTTTGAAATACTTTAAAGAGAAACAATGTTTTTATATGGCAGTTTTATATTCCCCATATTTGCATCCTTCTCTCTAGCTTGAAGGTCAATAAAATTTGCAAACAATACAGTGTAGAAAGGCAGAATTCTAAGATTCTAGGGTGTCCCTTGAAAATAATTTGCTGGTGGCACATACTACAACATATTTCAAAAGCTACTATTCTAATTTTTCTCACCTTTTTTTTTTTAGTCTTTATTTCTTACTTTGAATATGGCACTGGCTAGGACTTCCTGTACATTTTTTAATAGAGTGATGTGAGAATATATCCTTAACTTTTTTTTTAACATCTTTATTGGAGTATAACAGCTTTACATTGTTGCCTTAGTTGCTGCTGTATAACAAGGTGAATCAGCTATACATATACATATATCCCCATATCTCCTCCCTCTTACATCTCCCTCCACTCTCCTTATCCCACCCCTCTAGGTGGTCACAAAGCACTGAGCTGATCTCCCTGTGCTATGCGGCTGCTTCCCACTAGCTATCTATTTTACATTTGGTAGTGTATATTTGTCAATGTCACTCTCTCACTTCATCTCAGCTTACCCTTCTTTCTCACCTTTTAAAACACCAAGTAATCCTCAAATGGGCCTTTTAAATTTATTTGTAAAACAATCATGCCATTTTAGTTAACTCAGAATTTTTGATAGGGTCATCATTCCTAAAAATATTTGGAAGACCTAGTTTGAAAACTAGTGTAAAATACGTACAAGACGATTTCTTTCTGATTCAGCTCCTGAGCTGTTCTGTGAATCAGTCCGTTTATTCTATTTCTTCTTCTGAGGGAAAGGAAGGGAGGAAGGGAAGAACATTTCTGTCCTCTGCCTTTGGAAGTAGGGCTATTGAGGGTAGACCACTAGGAGGCAGCACAGAACTGGGAATCCGGAGCCTTGAGTTCAGTCTACTCATCACTAACTCATCACTGCTCCTTGATCGTCATCTAAACTTGGACCTTCGGTTTCCTCATCAGAGCCATGCCAGGATTTTTATTTATTTATTGTTGTTTTAGGATTTTGTTGAGACAACAACCCACTTGGAGAGCTTGAAGTGCTGGGGGACATGGGCTGGGAACCCAAAGGTGGGCCAGCAAGGGTCTATTTGAAGAAACATGGAGCCTCCTGGGGATGCTCCATTCCAAGGCTCAAGGTCCGGGTCCAAGCGCAATAGGAGGGTAAGCAAGGTGAGGGACTTTGAGTACAGGAATGTTGTGCTACTTCCCCTTACATCTAATGTGGGATATGATGTGGTCAATTTTATCTGCAGGGCAGATAAATATCAGTCTGTTAATTTGTAAGAAGACATGAACATCTCAGGGATCAGAACCCTCATATCTCTGTGATCAGAATATTCTCTCTCTTTGGGCAGGCTGACACAAAAAGCAAGCAGCAACCAGAAGGTTGCAGGGTAACATCTGTTGAATAGTATCCGGGTATGATGTATCTGTCTCCCACAAACAGACTTGATGGGACCAGAACATATGAAGTCTGATAGCTAAAACCCCCTCTCTGCTCTTGGTATGCCATATGCAAATGCTGCCCACAAATGCTGTTTTTTGACATTAGTTTTTCCCACAGGCCTGGGAAAACAGTGGTTACGTGTCTAAAAAGAATCCAAAAACGTGATCCCTGATTTCCATTCTGAGTTAGTATTCGTGATTTTGTGGTACCACCAAGCAGTAGCACAGCTGAATGATAAAGGAGTTCTGGCCAGACTGCCTGGGGTCTGATCTTGATGTTGTGGCTTGCTATGCCAGCTGGGAAAATTACTTATTCTCTCTGTGACTCCACCGTCTTCATCCCTAAACTGGGGAGAATAGTATCTGTGTTCCAAAATTGTCATCAAGATTAAATGAGTTAACACATAAAGCATTTGACATGGTGCCTGCCCCATAGTGAGTCCCTCAATTTTAACTCTTTTGAGATTGTACTTACCTGTTTTCTTTGTAATTTTTTTGTGGCCTTAACGAGTCTAATATAAAGTAATGATTTGCTGTGTTTCATAACAAGGTGTGTTATAATACAGTCAAGTATTTAATATATACATGCTGATTAGTTAGTTAACATAGCCAATTTTTTAGTAGAAGTATTTAATATATATAGGCTGATCACTTGGTTGACATAGCTAATTTTTTAACTGTGGTATTACTATTACTATTATCATTGTAATGAATTACATTGCTAAAGTAAAACTTTTTAAATTAATGAGCATGTATTCCTTAGGCACAAAGAAAATAGATAGCTACTCCTGATTGAAGTCTTTTTCAACTAGATCCATGGCCTTCAAAGGGAGACAATCTATTGATCACTTCAAGACAAAGACACCAGAAAAAGAAAGCCTTGGGGCCTGTTTTGCATGCATTAGCAAAGTCCAAGGTGAGCTTTCTGCAGAAGTGTGTCAGGGTGTGTATGTACTATCTCATTCCTATTCCCGCTGTAGGGTCAGAGTAATTAAGGAAAACAAATAATTCCTAAGTACTGGGTAAAAGCTGCAAAATAAAAATAGGGAACAATTTAAACCACAAACATGGAACTCATTTAGCCATTCTAAGTATATGCAACTGGGTTTGCTTCTTTCACAGTAGTTTTTGAATCATTTAATTCATATAAAATATATTATCCCAAGCAATTTTTTAATCTCATCTTTTAAGGGTTTAAGACTTAATAAGCAGCAAGCTAAAATGTAGTGAAGTGTGTAAATCATTTGTACAAATAATCGATATGAGGATTTATTAGAGAATATAATAGCCAGTGTAACACTTAATCTTGAGTAAATGAATAATTTGTGAAGGACTTCATGAGTTTTCAAGAAATTTATAATCACACATTTAGGTTTAGATCCATGCCTTGGGTAATTTCAGGATATGAAACAGTAAAAATATTATAGGATGAATTCTTGAAATTTGGGATATAAAAAGCATGATTGATGCTGTGAAATAATTGTTTTAATTATACTTTATTTAGCTGTTGGATTATATAAGTCAAATAATTCCCTTATTCTATTTCTTGGCCCAAACCAGGACTATGCATATCTGAAACAAAGAACTGCTTAACTGACAGCTCAAGACCTCCATGGCTCCTGACTGATCAATTACCTGAACAGCTCTTAACCCCACTTAGAAAATGTATAGGAGGCTTAGGACCGGATGGTGTCCCCTGGGTGATGCCAAGGAATCCTGTGGGCCCTGTTCTGGGTCACAGCCTCAAACACAATATTGAGTTGGGAAGAAGCGTGCAGAGAAGTCAGACTTCCTCTTAGCTTTCTTTCCCAGAAAATGCCTAGGGAAATTTTCCCTGTTAAGGCTCTCACTATTATCTTTATTATTAATGCTAAAAATAATAAAGACTATGTTGAGAATTACAATCATTGTGATGAGGCTAGTAATGACTAATACTAATCAAAAGTCTCTTCTGGTCAAGTCTTTCCCTAGTGTTTTACAGATATTGTTACATTTAATTTTCAGAACAACTCTGTGAAGTCATCTTTCTTATGATACAGATGAGAAAACTGAGGCCCAGAGGATTAAAAAAAAAAAGAAAAAACTTGCTTACAATCATACAGCAATTAAGTGGCATAACCAGTATTGGAATTTTGGATTGATTCCAGAGCCTAGTTTCTTAAACTAGTAGTTCAGGGTTTTCTTATCTTAAATCTCAGTAGGGAAATTAGTTGCATGACACATGCCAACAAGAGAAGCTCAGATTTCTAAAAATCTCATTAGATTTCTTCTTAAATTTCCCCTCTGGTCAATCTTGACTTATTTGGGGCGGATATGTATGTATAGCTAGCCCTCCTAGCTCACCTACTTTTATGCTCTGCTAAACTTTTTATCCCTTTAGGATTTACATCCCAACCTATCAGAGGAGAAGGAGGGAACCTAGAAGAGGTAGAAGATAGATCAGTTAATCATGTTACTGTAACAGTTTTGGGTACAGCTGAGAGACTTAGAAACTAATGTACAAAATTAAGCTTCAGGATTATCAACTTCTTTAGTCCTTCACTCATCTGGATATAATGAGATGAGTCAGACAGTAGCCAAATCCCACTTACAATTGTGATGTAAGCATTATGAGGAAAAACTTCATATATTACACTTCTGCCATTTTTGCCCTAAGAACATGTTTTCTTTTTAAGAATGAAATTCTGTGCATACAATTTATGAATGATGGTTTAATTGCTATGAAACCATAGTTTTCCAGTTTCTTAGTATTGACTCAAGTTTTTAAAGTGTTTGTAAAGGCAAGCTAATATATAATTGCTTTCATATCTATTTTTTCCTATTATCTTGCTTTTCTATTCAATATGATTTTGTAGAAATTAGCAATATTAATAACAGAAAGAAATGCAGACAAATGAGAGCCTATAATTATATTTAGAGAAGACAATCCACAGTTTCCCTTAATATTTCTTTCTTGAATTTTTAGGTTTCATTGAAGGAATTACTCTCTAATATCTAAATACTATTCTTGTGTGTGAGTTTCAATTCTTCCTGTTCCATCCCCGTAGAGATAGAAAATAATTTGTCACAGGACCAGGAAAGGGTTAACTTATATGCTATGAAATGTTCTGTGCTTTATATATATGAAGAAGACCTAGAAATCAAATTTTAATAGGCCTCCAATTTTGGACAGCAATCAAAGATTTTCTCTATAGCAACAATTACCCACACCACTGATCTGAGATCAAATATTTATGTCTTCCCCCACATGCTAGAGAACTAGCATTTTGTTAGTTACTGTTATTACCAGGGCAATTCAATAGAGGGCAAAAGAGACTAAAAATGTCAGTTCACAGTGGAAATTCTAAGAGAAAGCAATAACAAGCCTGGAAAAGATTGAGCACAATTGGAAACGAGTCTAAACTGAAATAAAGTACAGTATTTGATTAGATTCTTTAAGACTATAATTTTAACTTCTACTAAAGGACTGTTGTTTTGCCTATCATTGAAACACACATAAAAGCAGACAAAGAAGCCTGATGTTAGCAGGAAACAAAAGCTCTTCCTCATTTCCTATAAGTACTTTCTTTTCTAGAAGTGTATTGTTTGGAGAAGACTCTTCCATTATGCCTTGGAGAAAATGTAGACATTTTTTAAAAAATGAAATATAAATTATACTTTCCTTTGTAAAAACTTTGTCTCCTTTGGTGTCTAACAGAGAAAGCAGTAAAAGAGTAAATTCTGCTCATGCAGGACCCCATTAAACAATACCAATAACTCATCCACCTTAAAGAACAAGAACTTTCTTCACATCACCACCACCATCACCACCACCATGATTACAACATTACCAACTGCTACACTGTAATATCTTTGGAGATGCAATCTTGCAGCCAACTCCACGTACTTTTCAGGAACTGTTACAGATTTAGAGCTGTCCATGAAGAGTTTATGATTTAGGAACTTACATTAAAGTATTATATTACCATTCTTACATGACTTTATTTTCTGTTCACATTTTTGATGATTTTATTTGGTTCCAGGGAATCTGTGAAATTCTGTTATTTCTTCTTACTTGCCTCCAAATATACAACCCAATAAGCCTCCCTAGGAACTCTTCAGTCTCCACTGGGGCTTCAAAACTGGGAAGGGCTCCAAAGAGAATATGGCCCCTGGGCAAAGTGCTTGAATAATCCAGATGTATAGATAGCACCAGAGACAAGAGAAGATAACTAGTAATAAAAGGCAATTCTGAGTAATAGAATGGCATGCCTGGCCAGAGTTTAGAAAAGGGAGAGAACACTGTATCTGCTGGCATCTGGGTAGACTTCCTGGAGAAGGGTCTTGTGTAAGAATAAGATTCCCAGATGACCGAGACTAGAGGAAAGTTGATCTCCAGATGATGTAAATGGCTAATATGAAGGCTTGGGGATGGAAGGAGTAAAGATATTCATGAGGTGATAAATATATCTGTCTGCCTGTAATGAGGTATTCATGAAGGCAAGAAGTGCCTTCAAGGAGATAAGGATGAAAAATCAGGTGGTCGCAGGCCTTGAATGACAGGCGAAGAGATTTGAACTTTGTTCTCCATTCATGTGGGAGTTGTTGAAGATTTCTAGAATAGGGAAGTGACAGGACAAAGGTGGTATTTTAAGAAGTTTAATGTGGAAGCAAAGTACAGAATGGATGTGAAAGGAATGGAAATTCCCTCCCTGGAATGGGAAGACACATTAGTTATTCCTATAAAATGCCAGGCATCATTCAATCATTAGCAAACATTTACCGAGTGTTTATTATGTGCTAGGAGCCATTCCAGACCCCAGGAATACAGTAATTAACAAAGGTGGAGCCAGATTGTGTGGCACCTGAAGTTCAAACAATTTGAAGGGCTTTTTTAAAGAAAAAGAGTACAAAGTTACAAATACAAAATTAAATATAGGCAGAGAGTGGCCAAGATGCATAACAAAATTACAACTACTACAGAGCAATTATTGATGAGAAAGACTAGAAGATTAGCAGAAAATATCTTCTAGAGCTAAAGATATAAAGGAGAGACCATAACAAGATGGGTAGGAGGGCAAAGACATTATAGTCAAGACGAGTGCCCTCAGTTGGGTGAGCCACAAATGGGAGGATAGTTACAATTGCAGAGTTTCTCCCCAAGGAGCTAGGGATCCGAGGCCCACTTTGAGCTCCCAAGACTAGGGATCCTGCACTGGGAAGACAAGCCCCTAGAACGTTTGGCTTGAAGTTCAGCAGAGATTATTTTCAGGAGACCCAGAGGGCTGTGAGAAATAGAGACTCCATTCTTAAAGGGTGCACACAAAATCTCACATCCTTGGGGACTCAGAAGCAATAATTTGAAAGGAACCTGAGTCATACCCACCTCTTGATCTTGGAGAGGCTCCTGGAGAGACAGGAGGAAACTGGAGCTCACCCTGAGACATAGACATGGGTGGCAGCCAATTTGAGGAGCTCATTCCACCATGAGGACACTGGTACTGGTAAGTGCCAATTTGGAATGCTCCCTCTAGCTATTAGCTCCAGGACTCTGCCCGGCCCACCAGTCTGTCAACACCAGTCCTGGGACGCTTCAGGTCAAAGAGCTAGCCAGACAGGGACATAACCCCATCCACCAGCCGCCCAGCTGCCTTAAGACCCCCTGAGGCCACAGCTACCCAGGACACAGCCATACTCACCAGAGGACCCAAAACATGGCCCTGCTTACCAAGTGTTGACAGCCAACTCCGGAACCCACAGGGCCCTGCAGCCAGAGACACTGGGACTAGGCTCCACTCACTAGTGGGGCAGCACTAGTCCTGGGACCAGTCTCACCACCAGTGGACAGGCATCAGCCCCAAGAATCCCTGAGTCCCAGCCCCACCCCTGCCCACCAGCAGGCTTACACATCAACTCCAGATCTAAAGACACACAGAGACTGAAAGTGAGGGGATGGAAAAAGGTATCCTATGCAAATGGAAATGAAAAGAAAGCCAAGGTAGTAATACTTATATCAGACAAAATAGACTTTAAAACAAAGACTGTAACAATAGAGAAAAGGATATTACATAATGTCTAAGTGGTCAGTATACGAAGATATAACAATTGTACATATATATGCACCAACTTAGGAGCACCTAAATAGATAAAGCAAATATTAACAGACAAAAAGAAACTGACAATGACACAATAATAGTAAGGGAGTTTAGCACCCCCCACTTACATCAATGGACCCATCATCCAGAGAATCAATAAGAAAGCACTGACCTTAAATGACACATTATATCAGATGTACTTAATAGGTATATATAGAACATTCCATACAAAAGTAGCGAATATATTCTCTTCACGTGCACAGGGAGCATTCTCCATGATTGATCACATGCTAGCCACAAAAGAAGGCTCAACAAATTTAAGAAAATTGAAATCATATCAAGCATTTTTTCCAACCAACACTGTGAGACTAGAAACCAACTACAGGAAAAAAAAACTGCAAAAAACACAAACACGTGGAGGCTAAACAATATGCTACCAGACAATAAATGAATCACTGAAGAAATCAAAGAAGAAATTTAAAAAATAACTGGCGGCAAATGAAAATGAAAACACAGTGATCTAAAATCTATGGGACTCAGCAAAAGCTGTTCTAAGAGGGAAGTTTATAGTGATACAGGCCTACCTTAGGAAACAAAAAAATAATCTCAAACAACCTAACCTTATACCTAAAGGAACCAGAAAAAGAAGAACAAATAAAACCCAAAGTTAGTAGAAGGAGAGAATTCGTAAAGATCAGAGCAGAAATAAAGACTGAAAAACAAAAAAAGATAGAAAGGATCATTAAAATTAAGAGCTGCTTCTCTGAAAAATAAGCAAAATTGATAAATCTTTAGCCACACTCATCAAGAAAAAAACAGAGAGGGCCCAACTCAATAAAATCAGAAATGAAAAAGAAGTTACAACCAACACCACAGAAATAGGAATGATCATAATAGATAAATAGGAACAATTATATGCCCAAAAAATGGACAATGTGGAAGAAATGAGCAAATTCCGAGAAATGTACAGTCTCCAAGACTGAAACAGAAAGAAATAGAAAACGTGAACAGACCAATTACCAGTAAGGAAATTGAATCAGTAATTTAAAAAAACTCCCAACACATAGGCCAGCTATCGCAGAAGCCATTCACTTTTTAAGAGACTACTCTGGCTGTGCAGACTGCAGTGTAGTAAGACAAGAATAGAAGCAGGAGTTACTGATAATATCCTGGTAAGTGTTGGTGCTTGCCTGAACTATGGTGGTAGCTGTGAATGTAAAAAGAAGGACATGAGCTTGGTGCGGGATGAGAAAGGTATGTTCACACAATGGTTAAAAGCATGTCTGGCATATGTTGAAATTAAAAGTAGAGTAAGGTATTAGGACTTTAGTCATCAGGGAGTTATTGAAGATTTCTTGTGTGGGGAATTGATAGAATGAAAGTAGTGCTTTAAGATTCATGTGGGAATACAGTGCAGAATGGATTCAGGTAGAAGCAGAGTGCAAGAGAGGGAAAGAGATTTGAGACAGGAGACATGTTAACAAATTTATTCTTCCCATGGTCCAAGAATTAGATGCTAAATCCTAAACCTTAGTGTATAGGTGCAGGTTGAAGCAATGGGAGAGAAGAGATCAGATGGGGATGTTGGAGAGAGAGAGAGAGAACTGAGGGTCCAGGGCAAAATTTTTTAGAAATTCAGATCTGAAAAAAATGAGTTTCAAAAAGAAAGAGGGTTGTTGGTAGAATCAAAGGCTACAAAGTGTAGTAGGATTATATGAACTTTGTGTTTGCCCATTAGGAGATATTTGGCAAGCTTTTAGAAAACATTTTGGAATGATGCTCAAAGATGGGAGACAAGATTTCAGGGACTAAGAAAAAGTGAAAGAAGGAAAAGGGGTTTGTGATGACGGTGGTCCAGGCAACTACCTTATATTTAGTGATTACCCATCAGGTGCAGAGGGAAAAAAAGAAAAAGTACATGTTTTATAATGAGAAGGCCAGCTTTAAAGAAACCTAGGGTGTTGTGGTATCTGTTGACCCTATACATTTATATAAGAATTGAATTTACTTATAAAGCTGAAAAAAATAAGTAAAAACAAAGTTTGCCACATGATAGAAACAATAGTTTAAAATGGACATGGCATTTTTTCTCTGCTGAACTAGAAAGACAGTTTTCCCCCCTTTTGAAAATAATCACTATTTCTTTCTTTGCCAAGAATATGAAAACATGATTTATTCCTTTTTCATCCTCAGAAGTAGCTTCAAGGATCTCTGTTTGTAGGAGTGATGGGGGCAAAGAAACCTTAAAAAAAAAAAGGCATTTCACTCAGTCTTCCTGATTGACTCTTCCTGCATTATCCAATTTTAACTAGATCTATAGCTTGCTACACTGTAATATCTTTAAAGTATCTCCTCTTACAGATTTGGCAAAGACATGGCACTTTTTTGAAGTGACTATATTTTTCTTTCTTTCTTCTGTAACTTAGTTCACAAGTAATTAACATGAGTCAAAGGCCAGCCTGCCAGAAGTTTGCGATATTTCCAAGAAAACTGGGTCTGTGCCAGGTGGTATTGACATCTGTAGGAGGAAAAGTTTATAAAACAATGCCCCTATGTTTCTGAGAAGTTGACACACAATTCCAATTGCTTGATCCTAAACTATAATAATAAAATATTTATTATTATTATTATTATTATTCTGCACTGCAGATAAATGGATGGAGAGGCAGAGTTCTTTAGGTCTTGTGTCTAAGAGGGAGTGGCATGGTATTGGATCCAAGTAAATCTAAGTTTGAATTCCTGCTTCATCACCTACTAGCTATGCCAGAGGCTACTAACTTCTCTAAGCGCTCATTGTCAACTTATGTTTTAATAGAATACCCTATGTTTTAGCAGAGCACATAGCTGCCCAGCCATAGGCTACATTTCCCAGTGTCACTTGCAGCTAGATGTGGCCATGTATCTAAGTTCAGATCAGTGGGATGTAAGCAGAAAGGCTTTTCACAATTTCTGGGTCATCTCTTTCAGGACAAAACTACTTGCCCTGTATGTTTTCTTTCCCCTTCCTATAGGCTGTAACATGTATATGGTGGTGACTGAGCTTTGGCCATGCAGGAGATGGCAGGAGCAATATGAAGGGAACCTGAGTCCCAGAACGGCCCTACAGAGTAGAGCGGCTCCAACAACCTGGAATGCTCACATTGGGCTATTAAGAAATAAACATTAATTTAATTAATTAAGCTACTATATTTTCTGGCCTCTTCATTACAGCAGTTCAGACTGTAACCTCAAAAATACACTTGTTAAGAGTCCTTGGTGTTTAACCCTTCTGAATATCAGTTTCTTCTTGTGTAAACAGGATAATGCCTACATCACATCCTTGCTATGAAGACTAAGTGAGAATATATACACGAGGACCAGAGCCTGGCAGGTGAAAGGTGCATGATAAATATTTGTTGTCTTCCCTTCAACCACTTAGGAACATGTGTTTCATGTACTTTTTCAATGAATCTAGAGAGTACAGAGACTGACTGTAAAACAGCTGAATAAATAGGGTTTGCACTGTACAAAAAACACTCCATTCTAAGACACTCTAAGTGTTGTTTGAATAAACTCAGGAAATAATTGGGTTAATCAGATGAAGTCCAGTTGGTCCAGCAACAAGGTTCCCTATTAAATCTCCAGTGCCTAGCACAATGGCTGGCCCCTGTTAGGCCCTCAATAAATAGTTATTAAAAGAACAACTAAGCCACAGACCATTCAAGGTTGACGTTTTAAGTACTCAAGAATTTCGAGTGACAACACTCCAGTTGTGAGGATCCCCGGATGTTGCATATGTGAAAGTCCCTAGCAAATGCATGACATACATATAATAGGCACTCCAAAGCTTTCATCAGACCATAAGCTTCCTTTTTTTTTTCTTTTTTGCATTCTTGCACATTTTAAATTAAATTTTCCCAATACCCCAGTAGGTGAGTCAGATACTTCCCAGAGACAACATTAACAAGACATATTCAAAGACATCTAGAAGCTAGGAGTAGAAGTGAGCTGGCACTCTCCTTACTGTGGTGCCCCCAATTCAGTGACTATGTCTGACACATGACCCTCAATATCTCCAAGGGAGCTGTTTGGAGGTCATGCCCCACACCAGTTTCCAGAACTAACTGGGCCATTCTAGACTCAGAAAGGGCCACAGAAGAGGCAACTGTTTCCCAATTTTTCATTAGGGAATAAATGATCCAGGGGGTCACCAAATCAATTCATCCATGCTGCCTCATCACAGCTCTTGATATTCCAGTCCATAACTATCTTCAGGATTTCATTTTTCACCACCAGGCCCTCCAACCTTTGCATCATATCCACACCATTGCTGTACTTCTTCTCCAGAATGATCTTGGCTTTCCACGTCCACTTTTTAATGTCTTAATGGCAAGAGCAGTATGCCACTGAGCCTGCTGTTGTTCTTGCTCAAGTCCAGAAATCAGACTTTGGTTGTTGAGGAACGAGATCATATGCTTCTTGAGGGCCAGTTCTGTGTCTTGTTTTCTACTTTATCCCAAGTGCATAGCACACAGTAAGACTAAATATTTGTTCAGTGCAGAGAATATTGATATAAAATGTTAGCTATTTTTATCTCCATCACTTCCCTTCCCTCCCCTCAACCCAAGAAAGGAGGAAGCTGGCATGCAAAGTGAAGCAACTTTCCCAAGCTGACTCAATTTATAAGTAGCAGAGTCAAGATTTGCCCCAAACCCGGGCCTTACTGGGCCCACATTTTGAGGTCTTTCCACCTTCAACCTAGATAAATACTCCTTCTTGAGAGCTGACTTTGAGACAAGAAAGATATTTGAGCACCAATAGAAGAAGAAAAACAACTTAAAGGAGAAAGAAGTTCAAATATTTTTGTATGTTTTACAAATTTGTCTAGGTACTATACAACCCTACAGCAGTGGTCATTTTTCCTACTCCTTGCTTCTTAGAGGATATAAACTGTTTCAAAACACCCCTCCCTTTTTATTCCAATGATCGATGGTATAACTAGAACTTCTGGAATCCCTGTGGGAAAGAATATTCTTTAAAAAGCTCTTTGTTAAATAGCCAGACTAACAGATCTTCAGCCTTCAGCCCTGGGTGGTATTTACACTAGAGCAGAAAAAAGAGGGTAAGCTGTGACAAAGCGAAAGAGAGGCATGGACATATATACACTACCAAACGTAAGGTAGATAGATAGTGGGAAGCAGCCGCAGAACACAGGGAGATCAGCTCGGTGCTTTGTGACCGCCTGGAGGGGTGGGATGGGGAGGGTGGGAGGGAGGGAGATGCATGAGGGAAGGGATGTGGGAACAGATGTATATGTATGACTGATTCACTTTGTTATAAAGCAGAAACTAATTAAAAAAAAAAAAGAGTTAAGCCACTAGCAGGGCTATCATTGTTCTAACTGAAGCTGACTTGCATCGTACTTTGCACTTTCATCATAAATATCAGAACAACAGATGAGTCACTGATCCTCAACAAGATAAGTCACTGCTCTTCAGCAAAGGGATAAGTGGAACTAGTTTTCCTGTGCTGATGGCAGCTCAGGAGTTGATTGTAAATAGCTTGGTTAGGACTGACTCAAGGCTCAAAATTCTGAAGGGAGCAAGGTTTTTCTTCCAAATATACCTTCCCTCCCAACTTATCTACTTTATGAGCCATTACTGTTTTTAGAGGCATAATGTTTTTTGCAGCTGTCTGATAAGAAAGATATTGGCTGAGTAGATTTTAGTTGGATGCTTTTGCAGGGATATTTGCATATTAAAAAAGCAGGTGAGGGTGAAAAATTCCAGATGAAAAATTTTTCTCTGTTTAGATTCAGGAGTGCTTCCTCCATGCTATCTCTAGACTACTGGCTGACTTGAAAATATAAACCTGTAACTGACCATCCTTCCGTATTTCTTCTTAGGATCCACTCAACTCAAATAAAATAAATTAATATTTATTTGTATTAAATATTGTGCGTGTATGTTCCCAGGTTTACAAAGTTTCTGCAAGTATTATCTGTAAATATTGTATTGGGTCTGAGATATCCATGATGATAAGGATTTAATTAATACTTTTTTCTTTCTGTCTTCATTCTTCCATTTTAAACCCTTCCTTCTCTTACCACTTGCTCCTCTTTTTCTCTCACCTGAATCACAAAGGTGGACTCTGGACAGGGTGAGTATTTGGAAACCATATCAGGACCCTTCCAATTCTGCCCCTGGATGTGGGGAAGGAAGATGCTCTTAGGTTTTGCCATCATGAGTCTTGTGAACACTCTTGTGAGAAGCTGCAGCCACAAAGGACAGTGGTAAAATCTGCCTTCAATCTCACTTGGTTCTCTGGGGCTATGATTGTGTCTATACATGGATGCTTTGCACCCACGCAGAAATCAAGGCCACCCCAACAGCTACCCCAGTGGTGATGAAATATATGGACAAAGAAGATCCTGCCCCACAGCACCGTCCCTCACCTGAACTTTGTGTCTTTTGAGGTTTGGATTAGATCCTGACAGAAGAATTTTTTTTCTCAAATTAGAACATATTTGGAAAGATAATAAGGGAACAGAAATGCATTTGGGGAGGGGGAGACCTTGGGGGTGGCTGGGCTTTAAATTGCTGACTTAGTGGAAAAGGGAGAAAAAAATATTATGAAGCCAGTGACATTTTGGAACTTGCAGGAATTTGGTAACAAATACTAAGCCTCTTTTCTGTTTTGTTACTACTGAGTTATGGGAGACAGGAGCGGGGCAGCAGGGGAGGGCAGGTTGGGTGCAGCCCAAGGACAGAAGAGTAAAGGGAAGCAGATTTACGTCAGAGAAATTCCTCATGAAGAAGAAGCTATGTAACTTCTTCCTTTCACACCTCATTTATAAAATGTAGTCAGTTTTCTTGGAGGAGATATGATAGCACCAAACAGCTGGTAAAGCCAAACCATGCCAAATGTGGTACTAATTGGGTATAAAATAAACTTCCTTAGTAATTCACATTTGCAATCTGCACGTAGAAAAAGAATGAATTTTCTCAAAATTCATTCAAAAGTATAAAATATGTAATACATTTATGATTGTTTAGGAACACTATACCTTTCCTAAATTACTAGACAAAAACCTTATTATTGGTTAAAAAATTCATTTTAATTATGCTGTTTAGGTGAGCTCTCATTTCTGGAATCCAAGAGATAAACAGCAGTTCCTTATTGCCTGCACAGTTCTTCCCCTGGTGTCAGCGGTAGGGTTGGAATCCCCAGCCTGCTCTCATGCCCCTTTGGCACAGCAACCAGGGACAGCTTCACTGGGGCAGGCTGTTGGAGGATGGAGGGACATCCATCCTCCAACATAGAGGGACATGGCTCATCTGATTATCAAGGACCAGGCAGCCCCACTTTTCAGTAAACACAGCGTGGCATCCATTGCTTCACCGTTAAGTCAAACAGGAGACACCTTCTGATATGTTTAGAGGTTAAATTTTTTTTTCATATATATATACACACATACCGTAGATGTATTTTGCTTATATCATTGGAGCATGTTATATGGAGTACAGAAAGATCCCAGCACAGTGTTATATATTCTCACACCAAATTGAAAAGAAGACCCCATGCTCAAATACAGGTAAGACATAGTTTGTTAAGTAAAGAGAAGCAGAATTCATTTCAGGAGGCCTTCTATGAGGCTTTGTGAGTTTCTAAGGGGGGCACAGTGTGGGACATATCCCTAATGTATTTGGCCACCAAACTCTATTTTCTTCTTTTTAGTTTTTAATTTTTTTTTCTTTTAACCAGGACATGTCAAAGGACTGGAATACTGAACTGAAAGGCTGCTTTAGAGGCTCAGTATGTCAATAATTCAACAGATCTTTCAGAAACAGTTAGACAGCAATACTTAATAAGCACCTATCATGCACCAGGCAGTATCCTGGCTGTGGGTATATGGGGGTGAAAAAGACAATGTCCTTGCTCTCAGAGAGCTTACATTTACTGAAAAAAGATAGGTAACAAATGGGTAAACAAGAAAGTTTCACATTGTAGTGCAGAAAATAAAAAAGCCTAATGTGACCCATTTGAACTGAGAGCTGAATGAAAAGGAAGACAGAGCCTTGTGAAGACAGGAAGGTATATTTTGAGGAAAGAAGAGCATCGAATGTAAAGACCTTGACATGGAAACCCATTTGGCTGTTGCTCATAGAACTGAAAGAAGATGAGGTGACTGGAGTGGATCCAGCAAGGGGAGAGTGAAGGGAGATGAAGGTGGTGACCAGCAGGGCCAAGTGAGGGAGCAGGCTTATCCAGCTAGATTCGGCAGTAAGCCACTGGCGCCTCCTGTTTGGGGTTTGTTTATTTGTTTTCACTTCTTTACTTTTTATTTTGAACCACCTTCAAATACAGAGAAGATACAAGAATATACAAAGAATGGCCATATACCTTCCACCCAAGTTACCCTACAAACTCACATTACAACCATCGAAATTAAGAAATTAATATTGATATAAACCTATCAGCTAAGAGATCGCATTTAATTTCTATAATATTCCTAATAGTATCTTTATGGAAAGTTTTTTCCTTTTGGAACAAGATCCAATCTAAAATCATGGGTTGCATTTAATTGTCATATCTCTTTAATCTGCTTCCACCTGGAATGGTTCTTCTATCTTTCCTTGTCTTCTGAGACCTAGATGTTTTGAAAGATTGCAGGCCAATTATTTTGTAGAATGCCCCACAATTTGAGTTTCTCTGAGGTTTCCTTGAAATTAGATTGAGGTTATGCCTTTTGATAGAAACTTCACACAAATTATGCTGTTTTCTTCTCAGCATAACATGTAAGAGAGTACATGATGTTAGTTTGTCCCATTTCTAGTAATGTTAATTTTGATTAAGGAGGGTCTATTCAGATTTCTCCACTCTAAACTTATTATTTTTTAATCTGTGCTATAAGTTATCTCGTGGAAGAAAAGCTTTCAGACTATGTAGATATCCCATTCTTCAATAAACTTTTACTGCCTGGTTTTAGGATCCATTAAACCATTGTCATTGGGGTTGTCAAGTGGTGGTTTCCTAATTTCACCATTCCTTCAACATTTATTAGTTGCATTCTGGGAAGTGATCAAGATGGCGTATAGGAGGAGGTTGAGCTCACCCCCCCCCCCCCCATGAACACATAAAAATATATCTACATGTGGAGCAGCTCTCACTGAAAACAAACTGGAGACTGGCAGAAAGGCTCTTTTAAAACCAAGGCTGCAAAAGAAAGATCCACACGGAGTCAGGTATGAAGGGACGAGTAGCAATCAGGTAGGTACCTGTGCTCCTAGCAGGGGACACAGAAGAGAAGGAAGATATCATGGGCTCTGAGATCCTCCCTGAGGAGTGGGGTGTTCAAGCCACATATTGGGTACCTCAGCTCTGGGGTCCAACACCAGGAAGACAAGTCACCTTAGCTGGTTTGAAAACCAGTGGGACTTAGAGGAGGGCTGTAATACACCAAGAGTCCACTCATGAAGAACGCACACACTCTGATGGTTGCTCCGTCCTGAGAGAATGGCTGAGAAGCAGATTGAAACTCCCTGGAGCTCTGGCTGGTTCCCTGTGCCAACCCAGCACATGTCCTGGCCTGTACCAGGCCCCTTCTCCAGCCCCTCTTGCTCTGATGCAGCTCCACACTAGGGTCAAGTCTGCCATGGCTAACTCAAGGGAAGGAAAAGGAAGAAAACCAATGACCTGGTTTAAAGAAAAAAATAAGGGAAAAGAAGAGAACAAAAGAGGATGAAAAAGAAGGACATGGAAGGATTTCCCCCAAAAAAGTAAAATTTAAAACAAACAAAAAATAGGGAGAATAGTATACTGACCCCTCCCCATCACCTCACACTGACAATTCTCAGCCCCTGACCAGTTTTATTTGATCAATACTCCTATGTTCTCCCCTTCTCTCTGGATTATTCTGAAAAAATCTCAAAATTCATATCATTTTATCTATAAAGTTTTCTGTATGCATATGCATATCAAAAAAATTTTAACTACAATACTACTATCACACTTTAAAAATTCACAATTATTTCTTAATATCATCAAACATCTAGGGAGTGTTCAAATTTCCTCAGTTGTGGAGGGATTTGAGCAGAGAAGGAATATATTCATATAGAGATTTTCAAAGAATCTCTTTAGCCACTGAATGGAGAATGGGCTGTAGGGAAGCAAAGAGGGAGATTAGGAAGATCAGATAGGATTCTGCTGATTGCTTTAGTCATAGATGATGGTTACTTGGATCAGAGTGCATCATGGGAGATAAGAAAAAGGGCTCAGATGCTTAATGTATTTTGGAGATAGAATGAACCAGACTTGTTGAATAGATTGGGTATGGATATCAGAGAAAAAGAGGAATGAAGAATAACTCCTAAATTTTTGGCCTGTGCTAGTGACTAGCTGTTACACTGTATTCATTATCTAGTGCTGTGTAACAGATTTCCCCCAAATATAATCATTTATTTTCTCTTATGGCTTCTGTGAATCAGAAATTCAAATATGTCACAGCATAGATGACTTGTTTCTGTTCCATGTATGGAACTTCACCTGGAAGTCTCAAAGGCTGCCGGCTGGAACCATCTGAAGACCTGATCAACTTACATGTCTAATGGTTAATAATGGCTGTCAATTTAGCCCTTACCTGTGGCTATCAGCTGGAGTATGTACAATGGCCTCTAGATGTGGTCTGAGCTTTTTCACAGTATGGTGTTTGGCTTCAAAAAGTGAGAATTTTGAGAGATCACCAAGCAGAGGAAGCTCTACCCTTTCTAAGGCCCGGTCTCAGAAGTCACATAGCATCACTTTCTCTGTACTCCATTGACCAGGGTAGTCACACACCGTGCCCATACCCAAGGAGAGAGAACACAGAACCCACCTTTCAGTGAAACAGTGTCAGTCACATTTTAAGAATAGCATGGGAAATGGGATGAGTATTTTGGTGCAGCTATCTTTATAAAATGCAATCTGCCATAGGTGCTATTCAGTAAATGGAGACAATTTGGGTAATGGTGTTTTGGTGGTGCTCATAAGTCTGTTCTTACCAAGCAGGAATGTAGAATAGACAGACACAAGAAGCTGGAGCACTCAAGAGGTGTCCAGGTTAGAGGTAAAGATTTAGGGGTCATCAAGATATAGATGGCATTTTAAAATCATGAGACTGGGTTAAATAACCTCAGGAAAGTGGAGAGATAGAACAGAGGGCTAGGTGTCTGGTAGAGAAGGAGTGGCTGTTAAGTATGGAGGGATTCAGATGAGTGAGGTGTCCTCAAAGCCTAGAGAAGAAGAGTTTCAACAAGGAGGGTGTTGGATCACTTTTAAGAAGCACCTTCTGGGGCTTCCCTGGTGGCGCAGTGGTTGAGAGTCCGCCTGATGATGCAGGGGACACCGGTTCGTGCCCCAGCCCGGGAAGATCCCACGTGCCACAGAGCGGCTGGGCCCGTGAGCCATGGCCGCTGAGCCTGTGCGTCTGGAGCCTGTGCTCCGCAACCGGAGAGGCCACAACAGTGAGAGGCCCGCATACCACACACACAAAAAAAAAAAAAAAAAAAAATAAGTACCTTCTATGTAGGATTTAAATAGTTTTTGAAAAATCTTAGATGCTTAATATATAGGCTGAGCTATTCATACAGGGTCCTTCTCCTCAACAGAAAATATGAAGAACTACAATATGACTATACAATTCAAAAAGCATTGACAGTAAAGGGTATTAAATGGTAACGTGGGAAAATACGTGATGTTTTGCAAAAACATGTGAGAAGCATTCAACATAGACTGGGGAATATCAAAAAAGATTTCTAGGAGGAAGTGAAATTCAAGCTGAGATCTAACAGATAAGTGAAAGCCAGTTCATAGTGGAGGGAGTGGTCCAAGTAAGAGGAACAGCATGTTCAAAGTCTTGGAGGTATGATAGGGAATGAAATCTTCAAATAACTGAAGATGCTGGAAATATTGAAGGTTCTGAAGAAGTGTGGAGAATGAGGTTTGGCATATACACAGGACCTCAGGTTATGAAAAAGTTAGCCACTATCCACAGTGCTATAGGAATCCCTTGGGGAATTTGAAAGGAATGATTCCATCAGATTTTCGCACCAGGAGGATCATTTCTGACCACAAGAGGGAGAATGGACTGGAAAGAATAAGAACACTAGTCAGGAGGTTTCAGCAGTAACCCAGGTGAGAAGTAGCTCCAGCAATTCAAATAATTCCACACCACCAAAATATTCAGATTTCTGATCTTACCAGTTTTGTTCAGTCATGTCCTCACTGTATTATCTTTTGGATCCTATAATACAATGTTAAAAGCACTCCCTTGTTTATACCATCAATTCCCACCCCTTCTTTCCCTCTGTTGAACTTACCTTGCAAAACCTATCTCTAGTTATATCCAACTGTCCACCTATTTGATACATGGACCTGAGCATCAGATGTGCCTGGAAAAAAATATGACCATGCTAACAGGTTTCGCTTTAAATTCATGACCTCATGTGGGTCTCTGGGGTGATCCTATGCTATTTCCCTAGTCTGTTTACTTTCCATTTGTCTTATATACTATTCCAAACCTTCTCTCTGCTTAAACCTCCTTCCACATTTTCATCCCTTGCTAATAACCTGTGTTTTCTATTTTACTAGGTAAATAGAAATTATCAAAGGATAGTTTCCAGACCTTGAGGACATTATATTAAGTGGAATAAGTCAATCACAAAAAGACAAATACATACAGTTTAACTACTTTACATACCTCATGTACAAGTCCAAGTGTATGAGGTATATAAAGTAGTTAAACTCATAGAAACACAAAGGAGAATGGTGGTTGCCAGCGGCTGTGGGGAGGGGAAATGGGAGTTTTTCAATGAGTATAGAGTTTCAGTTCTGCAAGACGAAAAAGTTCTAGAGACCATAGTGTTACAACATATGTAACACTATGGAACATACACTTAGAAATGGTTAAGATGGTAAATTTTATGTTATGTCTTCTTTACCACAATTAAAAAAAAGGTAGCTTTCAGTCTGTAACCTGGTCCACCCACAGCTGGGTACGTGGTGCCCACCCCAGGTCTCCTGTCCCTGCCACTTCCTCCTCATCCAGCCGTCTGGTCCCACGCATTTTCATATTCAAGCAGAGGTGCCAATGAAAACAAAACAGAGGTGTCTGTACAGAGCTACTGCCCTAAGAAAACCCTGAGGCAGAAAGAAAGGTGAAGGTATCTAGGGTGAAGTCTCAGAGCTCTCAAAGACTGCAGCCCAGACCAAAGGGGAAGTTGCCCTGTGAGCCCACCACTGAGGAGAAGCTGTTGGGACCCCTGAAGAAGTTTGAGGAGGATACTAAGAATGGAATGCACATGAAGGAGGACTGTCCAGGGACAGCACAGAGAGTGACAAACCTTAGCATCACCAACAAGAATCTATGCGAGGGAACTCAGGAAGCAGAGGAAAAGGGATGTGCATGCTGCTTAGAGTGGGTGAGAACTGACTTCTCCCAATGCCTGGAAGAAAGGGCTGAGACCCAAGTATTTGGCTTTTTTATTCTCTAGTGTTGAGGGGCCCAGTTTGGGGGGAACATGTAATGTTGAGCTGGACTCCATTCTTGGGCACCAATTTGTTGCCTGTCCTAGGCAACCAAAAGGACATTTAACACTTGTCAAAAACATCCCACTAGAGCACTCACTTTGAATTGGCTGCTAATTCTATGAAATCTTTTGTGATTTCTCCCGTGATAATCTATAGGGTGAAAATGTGTAATTGCTGAAAATTACGCGTGAAAATCGACACATAAATAAGTGGTTCTTTAAAAATACCCATTTGTGCCGATTGTTCATCTGCTGAAACAGCTCTGTCTCAGAAGTATAATATACCTTCCAAAAGTTAGGTCGAGGGAAGGGACAGTATAAACCAGGGGTCGGCAAACTCCTTCTATAAAGGGTCAGTGAATATTTTCAGGTTCACAGGCCATTTGGCTGAGTAAATGGTGCCAAGAAGGCTAAGATAATTCTGTGAGTTGACTGCAGTCATAAAACATGCTCCTTCTTGTTGTTTATAAAAATACCTAGCGGGCTTCCCTGGTGGCGCAGTGGTTGGGAGTCCGTCTGCCGATGCAGGGGACACGGGTTCGTGCCCCGGTCCGGGAGGATCCCACATGCCGCGGAGTGGAGCGGCTGGGCCCGTGAGCCGTGGCCGCTGGGCCTGCGCGTCCGGAGCCTGTGCTCCGCAGCGGGGGGGGGCCACAGCGGTGAGAGGCCCGCGTACCGCAAAAAAAAAAAAAAAAAAAAAAAAAAAATACCTAGCAACGTTCTAGAAGAGGGGATTTTACTTCACTTTCATTCACAAAATTATTTGTGAATTAAATGCTAGTGAAAATGAAGACTATATGGCAAGTCAAAGTGCCATGGGGAATCATGCCTTGATGTGGTTTGTCCATTTCACTAAACCATCGCTCTAGTTGTTACAGGAAGTTATTTCTAATCTCTGTAAGTGTGAGACCCTTGTGTCATTTTTTCCTGATACCTCACCTAGCTTAGCCAAGTATTATATATTTTAAAAATGGGATTAAATCAAAATAACTTTGAGATTGTGTTGTGGAAATACATGTTGCCCTCTCTCCACCAGCAATGACTTGGATTCTGTAGTATTAAGCTGGATGTGTGAACATGTAGGGGTATTTGATATTTTCCATCCTTTACAGCAATTGAGGACCAGCTATTGGCAAAGCTGTGGCCTCCACTCAATTTCATAAGCAAAGAACAAAAACAGGGCAAAACAGAACAAAAGCCAAGTAGGAAGGTTTCTTTCTTAAGAATGCCTCCTGCCCACCACTGACCTAGCTGTCCTGACGCTGTGATCCTAATCTCACCCAGTGGTGTGGGTAGTTCTAATGCTAATTTTTGCACGATCCTTCTGCCTCTGCAAGAAAGTGAAGCAGCCCTGCATGGGGGCTTTGGAAACTGCCAGAGGACGAGGTACTTCATTCACTTTGGTCCAAACTCTTCAAGTGGAGCCCATTTGTCAATCCTCCCTAGCAAAACCAAACCAAAAATATCTAACCCTGAAAATCTAGTAACCAAAAAATTCTCTCAATGAATTCATTGTTTTCAAGCAGAGCTACAGGTAATCTGGCCTAAATTGCCCTTAAAAAAAAAAATTCTAATCTCAAGTTTCTGCCTTCCCAATATTAGAGCCCTCTTTCCTCAGAACCCAGGGTATCAGAGAATCAAAGAGATTAATGCCCACATCAAAGACCACTTTCCTATTTCACTCACTTATTTTTCTGTGCATAAGAAAGATGGATCTTGGGGAATGATAATGAATCAAAATGGAAACTAGAAAATTAGCTACAATCTGAGTTATCTCTTCCCTGGAGCAAATCAACACAGTCCTTGGTAACATCTAGGAAGCTGACACAGGTATTAGTCTTCTCCTCAATAAATAGAGAACACACGAAGGAGTTTGCTTTCACCATGAGGTACAACAAGCTCCAAGGGCCCTTTTTTAAGATTATAAACTGACAGGTCATTTTCACATAGTGAGCGGAGCCATCGGTTTTGAATCCTAGCCTTGCTGCTTGCTCATGTGTGTTGGTTCTTGAGCCCTGTGCTCTCGCCTAGAGAGGCACTGTAGCGAAACGGTTAGAAGCACAGACCCTGGAGTTACACTGCCTGTGTTCAAACCTTGATCTAATGGAAATATCTGGCATTTGCTATGTAGCCTAGTGCTCTAAATTAGCACCAATAATGGTAGAACAACCTGCCAGTGTACACCTCCTACTGTAATGCCACATGAAAAACACAGCATCTTCTATGACAGATCCTTGCCAAAAATGTTTAACTTGAATCTAAAAGCGTCTGACTTAAGGTGCAGTTTACAGGAAATGCTAGACATTGAACAACAGCATTAGGGGAAAAAAGTCATCCACAGCTATTCTGTTCTCTTGAAAAAGTCAAAGTCAGTGGGAAAAAACATTGAGGAATATAATCAGTTGCAGTGTGTGAAATGTATAAAATGTATAAAAGCCTTGGTCATTAAAGAGTCTGAGATTTGAATATGGATTGGGTATTAGTTGGTATGAGGGAAGTGTCTTCTATGTGAATATATTGTTTATGTAGGGATGGCATGTCATGAGGTCTGCAACATTAATATGATTCAATGAAATATACACAGAGAGACAAACAGATAAAACAAATAGTGCAGAATATTCACAACTGTTGAAGCTTGGTGGTGAATGTATAGATATCTGTTACACTATTCTTTCAACTTTTCTGTATGTCTGAAAGCTTTCAAAATAAACATTTGAGGGGAAAAAAGATAGCTTCTACAGCTCCTATCAATACATTTACCAATGCACCTGCATCTGCATTCATATACTATGTCTTCCTTATGGTTTTTGTGATGGAAGTTTTATTTTGCTTTGTACAGCCAATATCTCCATGGTGTACTGGAACTCATCACTTTCACTTACCCAAAGACATTATGACAGCAATTTTTCCTTCTCTCTCCCACATTAAAACCTTTCCCTTGGGACTTCCCTGTTGGAGCAGTGGTTAAGAATCCACCTGCTAATGCAGGGGACATGGGTTCGAGCCCTGGTCTGGGAAGATCCCACATGCCGCAGAGCAACTAAGCCCCGTGTGCCACATCTACTGAAGCCCGCGCGCCTAGAGCCTGTACACCTCAACAAGAGAAGCCACCGCAATGAGAAGCCTGCACACTGCAACAAAGCGTAGCCCCTGCTCGCTGAAACTAGAGAAAGCCCGCGTGCAGCAACAAAGACCCAATGCAGCCAAAAATAAATAAATAAATAAGAAATAAATTTATAAAAAAAAAAGAAACCTTTCCCTCTCTTGGCCCACATACCCTTCTATCTACTACTGCATTTCTCCACTACCCTTTACAGAAAAACCCAATCCAATTTCATAAATCTTTATCAGGTACCTACTCTGTGCTGAGGATATGGTAATGAACAAAAGACAAAAGCACTGCTCTCATGGAAGTCATCTTTTAGTTGGTGAAGACAGATAATAAACAGAATAAGTAAACAAAGGACGTAGTACGTAAGAGGGGGCTAGGAGATAAAGAGAAAATAGAGCGAAGTAAGAGGGGTGGAGAGTACCTGTGTAGAGGTGTCCAGGGTTGCTGAAAACCTGTATGGAATCTTGTATAGAGTCTTGCACCAAGGCATATGACTTGGCAAGCAGAGCCTGAGCTAGATTTCAGGCCTCACTTCCCCTTGACCAGACACCTGTGTAGAATAAATATCTTGTACGACCATATGGGGTGACTCTGGCAATTTTGCAATTTAAATAGGGCGGCTTTGTAAATACTTTAGATTTTCCTATAGTTAGAATAGGGAGTTGTTGTCGAGCAGAGAGTAATATGATCTGACTCATGGTGATGCTTTTAGCATCACTTTGGCTACTGTGTTGAGAATGGACTGTAGGGAGACAAAGGTGGAAGCAGGGAAACCAGGTAGAAAAATAATACAAGGAAGAGAGGATGATGTCACAAATGAGATGTTTGTGGTGAAGGTGGTGTGTAGTGGTCCAATTCTAGGAATATTTTTTAATAGACTTAAAAAGATCTGCTGGCAGGATATGGGGTATACAAGAAATCAAAGATGACTCCCGGCTTTGGGGCCTGAGCAATCAGAGGAATAGCGTTTTGATTATCTGAGATGGAGAAGATTATGGGTAGACCAGAGTTTGGAGGAAGATCAGGGGTTTGACATTGGATATGAAATTTTAGCTGCCCGTTAGAATCCAAGTGGAGATGGATATAGAAGTCTAGAGTTCGTGTGTCTCAGAGAGTTTCAAGTCTCCTCAAAAAAGTTGTCTGTAGTCAGTGTTATCACTTCCTCTTCCCTCCTTCCCCTGTGAACTTGTGGTATGTTAAGATATATGCTTGGTCTTTGTCCCCTGTTCCTGGCACAAACCGCAAACCCTTGGAATTTTCTGAGTGATAGGAGTGTCTTTTGTCCTTCATGAAGACCCCCTTTTGAGCTTATGTTAATGAGGTGACTTAGGGTGGTGGCCCTAGGTAGCCTTAGGATGGGGCTGGTCACCCATGTGATTAGAGTTAGAACTTTCAGCCCCACCCACCGACCTCTGAGAAGGTGAAGGGGGGTGCTGCAGATTAAGCTCTATAAAAACTCTTGAAAACAAGATTTGATGAACTTCTGGGGTGATGAACAGATGCACAGGCTGGGGGGATGGTGCACCCTGGTTCCATGGGGACAAAAGCACCTGTGCTTGCGATGCTTCTGGATCTTGCCCTGTGTACATCTTCATCTGGTTGTTATCTGTATCCTCTATAAAATCCTTTTAATAAACTGGTAAATGTAAGTAAATGTTTCTCTGGGTTCTATGAGCAGCTCTAGCAAATTAATCAAACCCAAGTTGAGGGTTGTGGGAACCTCCAATCCATAGCCTATTGGTCAAAAGCACAGGTGACAACCTAGACCTGTGATTGGTATCTGAAGTAGGGCAAGGGGTGCAATTTTGTGGGACTGAGCACTTAACCTGTGGGATCAGTTGCTATCTCCAGGTAGATAGTGTCAGAATTGAGTTCATTGTAGGACACACAGTCAAGTGTCCACTGCGAATTGGAGAATTGGTTGGTGGTGTTGGAAGAAACGTATTGGAGAACCCATTCCAGACTTTTGTCCCCTACCACTCCTCTGAAACTGAGGTCACTGTTGACCACCCATTGCTAAATCCAACGACCAGTTCTCTTCACACCCAAAGAAATCTATTCCAGCTATAGGAAAATTGGAAGTCTTTACAAAGTTGTCTTATCAGATTCATTTGACACAGGAGATCATTTTCTCTTTTTCCTTTTTTTTGAAAAAAGTTTAACTGAACCTCACCCTTTTCTGTCCTTCATTCCTCACTGGACACTCCTTCCATCTGTCTCCTTTGCTGATTTTTCCCTCATTTTCCCAATGCAAGTGTTGGAGTGGAGAGTGCTAGAGCTGAGTCCTTGGACTTAATCTCTTCATATAGATTAACTTTCCAAGCAGTCTTATCCAGTCCTAAATTCTCTTCATATAGATTAACTTTCCAAGCAGTCTTATCCAGTCCTAAATTTATATCTCCAGTGTAGATTTCTCCTCCAAACTCCAGACTCATGACCCATAACTACCCATGACCCATTTTCTCCTCCAAACTCCAGACACCCATGGATGTCTAATATTGAATTCAAATTGATGGGTACAAAATCAAACTCCCTTACCCCTTACTGCCCTGTAGTCTTCTACATCTCAAAAACAGCGACTCCATTCTCCTAGTTACTCAGGTCAAAATCTTAGAGTCATTCTTGACTCCCTCTTTTTTTTTTCTCACATCCATACCGACTATATCAGAAACTCTTTTCAGACTTACCTCAAAACATATCTATAATCCACATCTACTACTACCACTCTGGTTCAAGACCATCACCCCTTGTTGAAATGAAAGAACTCATCTCTTAACTGTCTCCCATCTTTTACACTTCCTTTTGCATAATCTAGTCTATTTCCCATAAAGCGGTCAGAAAAATCCTTTTAAATATCAGTTCAATTACTCCATCCACTTATTCAAAACTTTCCAAAGTTCTCCCACAATTATCCAGAGTAAAAGCCCAAGACCTTCTGATGGCAAAAGTGATTTGCAGCACTCCCCCTCCCTCACCAACCCTGACCTCCTACCACTCTCCTTGTGCATCACTAACGCTACAGTCACATGGCCTCTCTGCTTTTTCTGAAGACACTAAGCATGCTTGTCCTCGAGGCTTTTGCACCTGAAACTTAACTCTCCTTAAAACTCTGTTCTCTCAGGTACTTACATGTCTATTCCCTCACTTTCTTCAAGTCTCTGCTAAAATGTCACTTTATCAGAGGCTTTCCCTAACCACTCCATGTAAATCCGCATCATTCTCTATTGCTCTTGCCAAGACAAATAAGACAAATGTACTTTTTTGTTTGTCTCTATCCACTGGAATTCACAAATAAATAAGAACATTTGTCTTACTTGTCTTTATCCACTGGTCATGAAGGCAGGGATGTTGTCTGTCTTTGTTTTTACTACTGAACCCACAACACTCAGGAAAGTGGCCAGCATATAGGTAGTTCTCAGGAACTAAGAATGAAGAATGGTGGTGGTATGTATCAGAACAGTGACGGTGAGATGGGTGTCAGCCAGCCTCCAAGATGCCTCCCCAAGGTCCCTGCCTATGGTCTTCATGCTCTGTATAAGCCCCTCCCTCAGTGAGTAGAGCTGACTGACCTGGGCAACCAATGGCAGAATTGACAGTTGTGTGATTGACAATTGAAATTGTGTGATTTCCAAGGTCATAAAAGATGTTGTAGCTTCCACCTTGCCCACTCTCTTGAATTGCTCATCTGCGGGAAGACAAATGTCGTGTTATGAGGATGCTCAAGAAGCCTGCAGACAGGCCTGCATAGGAAGGAACCAAGGGATCTGCTAACAAGCAGCACCACTTGAGAGTGAACTATCTTGAGTGGAGCTATCTTAGGAGAAGATCTAGTCAAGCTTTTAGGTGACTGCAGCCCTAGCCAGCATCTTGCCTAGAACTTTGAGAGAATGCAGCCCAGAATCCCTTGACTCTGCTGCTCCAAATTCCTGACTCACAGAAACTGAGTGAGATAATATGTTTATTGTTGCTCTAAGCCACTACATTTGGGGTTAATCTTTTTTGGCGGGGGAGGGTTAATCTTTTATGCCACTGTTGCCATGACCTCTTTGCTGGTTCTCCTTGGAACTTTTACACTTGCTTTTCCTTCTGTCTAAAACTCCATTCCCTCAGATAGTTTCATGTCTTAATCTCTTACTTCCTTCAAGTCTGTGCTAAAACATCATGCTATGCAGTTATGCAACAATGTAACAATGGGTAACAAACACAGGTTGTGTTTGAGATATCCAGAAGGTAGATGCCACAGGATTTAGCAACTGACTGGATAGGAGGGAAAAGAGAGAGAGGAAGGAGTCAAAATGATGCTCAAATTATTGGCCTGTGTAATTAGTGGTGTCATTCCTGGTTTAGGGGAACAGGTTTGGGGCAGAGATTATAAATTTAATTTTAAACCTGCTGAATCTGAAATGTCTTAAATATACAAGTGAAGATGTTCAAGCATGCAGGCAGATATACCATTTGCAACACTGAAGAGAAATTTGGGCTGCAAATAAAGACCTTGGAATCAGGGCCAACTCTACAATTTTGCAGGGCCCAGTGTAAAATGCAATGCAGGGTCCCTTCTTCAAATAGCCTTTGAGGTCCATCAGCTGCTTTGTCCTCCTCCCAACAATTTGGAGGACTAAATGCTCTGGATGAGGGTGGGGAAGTTGAGCCAGGTATCTCCCCTTCCCACAGCCTCTATTCTCCAAACCACATCGAGGGACACCTCCAAGAGATTGCAATTTCCATGCTAGGATGCACTTGCACAGGGAATGGGTAAGAGGCTCATCCCTACCAAGTCGCCCACTAGGTGGACCGTAGCACTGACAGTCCAGGACAGCTGCAGCCATGCCCTGCCCTAAGACACCCTGGGTGCACACACATGACCCTGACTTTCCTGGTGCCTGTGCCCAGGCCCTCCTGGTCCTGTGGTCCTCGACCTGGGTGGGGTGAGGAGGAGAGTGGGTGGGGCTGAGATGCCAGAAAATGGGCGGAGCTGGCAGCTGAACTTATCCCAGGGAGGCAGAGAGGTGGTGGGAGACATGCTCCACTCTCTCATTAGACTTCACTTACAAAACAAAAACCCAAAGGTAATGTTATTAAGAATTTCAATCTGGCAACCACAGAGCATTGAGACCTCAAGCATTAAGCCCTTCTGAGTGCAGGGCCCTGTGTGAATGAACTGTTAGTATGCCCATGAAACTAGCCCTGCTTGGAAAAGATAATAAAGTTATAAGAATGAATGAGTTAAGTAGGGAAAGATGAGAAGAAAAGAGGCCTATGGGGACTTCCCTGTTGGCGCAGTCGTTAAGAATCCGCCTGCCAGTGCAGGGGAACACGGGTTCGATCCCTGGGCCGGGAAGATCCCACATTCTGCAGAGCAACTAAGCCCGTGTGCCACAACTACTGAAGCCTGGGCACCTACAGCCTGTGCTCCGCAACAAGAGAGCCACTGCAAGGAGAAGCCTGCGCACCACAACGCACAGTAGCCCCCGCTCGCTGCAACTAGAGAACGCCTGCGCACAGCAACGAAGACCCAACACAGCCAAAAATAAATTAAAAAAAAAAAAAGACTTCCTCTAAAAAAAAAAAAAGAAAGAAAAAAAGGAAAGAGGCCTGAGGACGGAAGCCAGAGAAGCACCAACATTTAAGAGATGGGCAGATAAAGATGGGCCATCCTGTGGCCAGATAAGGGTTGCAATTAATCAGAAGACCAATGAAGGAGAAGATACTTTGTCTCCGACTCCTGACTTGGTAAAGCCTTGCAAGCTATCACCTGGCCATAGATTGTTAGGCACATTTTGTTTCATAAACGATTCATGATATAGCTGATAATTTTTCAGAGGCAAGGGTTGGTTCTTACCTAGGCCTATTACCTCAATTATTATTATTATTATTATTATTTTTCAGTTCGCCGGCCTCTCACTGTTGTGGCCTCTCCCGCTGTGGAGCACAGGTTCCAGACGCGCAGGCTCAGCGGCCATGGCTCACGGGCCCAGGTGCTCCGCGGCATGTGGGATCTTCCCGGATCGGGGCACGAACCCGTGTCCCCTGCATCGGCAGGCAGACTCTCAACCACTGTGCCACCAGGGAAGCCCACCTCAATTATTTTTGAAGCATATGTTACTCAGTTGAAAAAAAAAATAATGCATGAAAGAAGCTGCAGGAAATAAAATAGATTAAATGAAAGAATGGAATTTACTAATAATAGACTTACAGCTAACCAAAGTAAATAATTCATTTCCCTTCTAGCAACAGTCACTTTACATATAAGGCCAGCAATGTTTCTCTGCAACATTTACCAAGCAAGAAAAATGTAAACTCTAAAATCTGTGAAGAATTTCAAATGAGCATTGAAACCTGTTGCAAAATCAATCACAGGAGTTTTCTAACTACTAATTAACCTTGAGCAAAGCCTTAGGCCCTAAGAACCAGACTATTTGATGAAAGAACTGTGGCAGGGAGTTGGTAAGAATTTTAGAGCTTAGAATTGGTGGGGAGAAAAAAAGTGATTTTTAAAAAATGGATTGAGAAATATCTCTGGAAGTGGTTAATAAAGTGGCTGAGAACACAAATTCTGGAATAAGCTGCTTGGGTTTGAATCCCAGCTCAGTCACTTACTCCCTGTGTGATTTTGGACAAGTTATTTAATTGCTCTGCACCTGAAAGAGTGGTAACAACTCGTAGGGTCATTATGAGGATTAAAGAACTGAATGTAAAACATTTAGAACTGTGCCTAGCACATAAAAAGTACCATATGCATTTGTTAAATGAAAATTGTGAATATTAATCATGTAACCAAAATACCTCTGGAATTTCTATTTTAGTAGGTCCCATAAGCATTGGGGAAAGAGTACACTGAAAGAAAACAATCTTTTTTCTCCTTCTCATTTTTTTTTCTTCTTCATCCTCCCATCCTTTTTTCCTACCCTCCTATCTTCAGAGTACTGTATTGGTTTCTCTTTATGTTAGAAATATTTTTTTCCCAAAAGTTTCCTTAAGAAGTAAGTATAATGTTTCCCGAATATTTTCTTACAAGTAATTTCCTCACGTCTTATCATGCATATTCATAGTTGTTTTCCCACTCCCACTTACAGTTGATCTCAATGTTTTATTTCTTTCATATGAAAACATCAGAAGTAAGCATATAGAATAAAATGCACAGTAGATTTAGTGTTATCTGAATATTCTAATTATCATAACAATTCTGGATTAAGTGGAAAAAATATAAAAAGTTTCAGTAAGTGTTAGGGGAACAATGAATATAACAAGGATTACAAATACACCTTCTAGCCCTTTTGAGAAGTCAAAATGGACCCATCTGAATTCACCAGCTTCTTTGAAAAAAGTCCTGCGGATGCACAATCCCAGAGAGCCGCAGTTCAAACTACCCCATGTATCTTAAAAGCAGAAATCCCTTTGTATTTGTCTTACTGTTCCCTCTGGCCTCCAGCATTGCGTTCTTATACTCTCTGCCTCAACTTTATTTCAGTACTTTGTTTCCTCTGGTTCTGAATTTTTTTTTCACAGTGCTTTATAAGAGTTTACACCTAACCCATAGTGGAGGTCTTCACTTCTTTTGCCTTTGTGACACCGAGGATGAAGTTTTCAAGGTCCCCATAGGCTGCACGCTCGGTGATCATCTTCCGACCACTCCCTGTGCGCGCTCCTGCGTGCGGGGGTAGGTGGCGCTTCTCCAGCCTCCTAACCTCACTTGAGGCGGAAATCCTCCTGCCTTTTGTGAACGTGTTTCTTTAGATCTCGCTCTCTTGGTCTTTTTTCTGTTGTTTCTCATCTACGAGTTTGACCTCCTCTGTAATTGTCCCCTCCCCATTCCCCTACAGAATACACGTTCCCCCACTTGGAGTCAGAGTAATTGATACTTTAACATCCTCCATGGGCCCCCACTTCGTCTTTAAACACCATGCAAACGCGCTCTCCTTCAGGGTCCTGCCTGGGAGCTCCAGCAGCCTTTCCCCCGTCTCTCGTAACAGATGTCAAAGAGAGCGAGGCCCCGGGCGTGCCCATATATGACCTTGGAACAGAAAGCTGCCTCGTTTGGAGGCGACGTTCGGGGGAACCCTGTCCACTCCCACCCTCGCGTGCTCTCGCCTCCCCCTTCGGCGCGTTCAGTCGCGTGCACAACGCGGGCGCCGGCTACTCCCTCTCTTCTCCCGACTTCCTTCTGAGAGCCTCATAAACTGGGGGAAGTTCAATCATTCCTCAGCGAGTCTCGGCGCTCACTGGGCATGCTCAGTGGCCGGGCCCGGCTCCGGTGGCCAGAGGCTGCCTTGGGCGCAGGGCTCGGGTCGGCAGCCGCTTGGGCTCGGCTTCCCCGAGCGCGGGCTGAGCACAGCGGCCCCTGAGCCAGGAGCGAGACGCGCCCCGCCGTCCCCGTCCGGGCGCCGGCCCCGCCCGGGCGCCGTCGTTCCGGACCCCGAAAGCCCCCAACTTCGCGCCAAGTTCCGAGCCGCCTCCGGGGGTAGCCATGCAAATGATGACCAGGGACGTTCTGCTAGAAATGGAGCTGGAGGAGGAGGACGACGACGATGGGGATATCGGTGAGCCGCGGGTTCTGGGGGTGGGCCGACGCGGGGCCCCGCGTCCGCTCCCGAAAGCCCGAGCCAAAGCGGGAGAAGTCGGGGACTGCGCGTGGGCGCCGCGCCCTCGGGAATGGAAGTTGGCGGGGACCCTCGGCCGCTCGGAGGAGCTCGGGTGCGGGGGACCGTGGGGGTGGGGGGGAAGCCCGCGCCGCCCGCCGCGGGCCGCAGTGCGGCTGCCTCGCGCCGCTGACCGGCGGGCGAGCGGCCGGCCCTAGGGAAAGCTGGGGAGGCGCGGGGTACGCGCCGGTCCCCAGGTCAGTTTCCGGACGGGCGAGGGACGCGGCCACTGAATAGTCACGGTAGATACGGGAACGCCCCCGAGCGCGGAAGTCTTGACTCAGAACAACAACTTTTGGGTCATTTTCTCCGGCTCGAACAGGCGTGGGCGGCGAGCCCGTGGGCGGGGTTCGGGGAGCGGGCCGGGGTTGGGAGAGCAGGAGTGTGACCCCCGCCTGAATCCTCCTTAAGGTGAAAGCAGACGCATGGCTCTGGGACGGAGGGTGGGGCCTGGGTGGGGCGGCCCGGGAACTGATTTGTGGCCGCCGGGCGCGGGCCGGGATCCTTTTTCCTTCCGCAGCGCCCGCGGGGGAACGGATGGGAGGAGGAAACCCTTAGGCTGGGTGGACCGCAAGGCATTTCCTACCCGTCCAGAGGGCCCTGGTGCCCCATTTCTGGTTAAAAGTGCTTGGAAAGAGTGGACAGACGGAGAGCTGTTTAAGAGTTAAACAAACGGAGTGGGAGGAGGTGAGGAAGGCGAAAGCAATTGGAGCAGTGGGGAGAAAATCTGGTCCCTAAAGAGAACACTGCCAGGGAATGATGGCATATTGGGTCCGTCCGGAAGACGGGCAGTTAAATTACCAGGCAGACTCCGACTCAGTTTCCTGGACGCCAAATCAGTTTAAAAAACTTAACAGTTCCTGCTCAGGTGCTAATACTTTTCTCTAATATATGCTTCTCTAATACATTCTTCTCTAATAACTTTAGAAGTAATTTTAGGAGATAGATGCGGTCTTTCGTTCACGTTTTAGGTTCTGCTCATTTATTTATTTTTCTGGTTTTTCCAGCTCTATTGAGATATAATTGATATATAACAATGTGTAAGTTTAAGGTGTACAACGTCTTGATTTGATTCATTTATAAGTTGCAAACTGATTACCACCATAGAGTTAGCCAACACCTCCGCAACGTCACTTAATCACCATTTGTTTTTTTGTGGCGAGAACATTTAAGATCTTCTCTCAAAGTATAAGCTACAGTATTATGAACTCTAATCACTATGTTGTAAATAGATCCCTGGAACTTATTCATCTTCTAACTGGAAGTGTACCCTTTGACTAGTATCTCCTCACCTCCCCCCCCAGTTCTACTGTTTCTGTGAGTTCACCTTTTTTATATTTCACATATAAGTGATATTATACAGTATTTGTCTTTCTCTGCCTTATTTCACTTAACATAATGCCCTCAAGTTCCATTTGTGTTGTTGCAAATGACAGGATTTCCTTCTTTCTCATGGCTGAATAATATTCCATTACATACATATATTATATATATATATATGACACATCACCTCTGTCCATTCATCTGTAGACAGACAATTAACGTCTTTCCATATCTTGGCTATTGTAGGCACTGCTCATTTAAATTCAAAAACAAATTTAATAGAAGGGATTATACTCCATGGTTTAGCATTACCTTTCATTCACTTGAGAACAGTTTATTAGGTGTCCATTCTTATGGAGGGAGCAAATAGTAGTATTCTTTTTTATAGGAGAGAAAACTGAAGCTCACAGGTTCATCTGCCTAGCTTCTCACACAGCTTATTAAGATTCAAACCCAGGTTTTCTGACTTGCAAGACCTGTGCATACTGATGCCCTTTTCAGCGGGTTTTTCAGCGGGTCACTCCAGCAGTCAGATAATATATAATGCTACTATTTAGCAGGCTGTGGTAGTAAATCATGATTGCATACAGTATAAATCATAGGAACAAACTTTAAAAAGTTATAATAAAATTAGCACAGTCTGTTTCATAGGAAAACACTCATCTGTTATGGTGAGGTGTCACTGTTTACACTGACAGTTGTAAATAAATAAGGGTAAAACCCCAAATGGAAATTGAAGTAAGCAAGAGACTCTGAGCTTTGTTCCAACCTGCCATCAGTAGATCTCAATTTAGAAAGAAAACTAACTTGGGCTAGTTTGTATTGACCTGATAGTTGTATCAATTCAAACAGTGTAGATATATTTAAGAAAAACTTAAATATCTCTACTCTTTTTGCATCCCACCCTCCATAGTCTACTGAAATTAATACTTTAGTATATATAGGGGTCAAGTCAGCATACTTTATGTCAACAAATATCATCAGTTCTCAGCAATTTGGGGTTGTTATACAAATTTAATGTGGGTTGCAGTGATTTATATCAAGAGATGTTTACCATGCCAATGGAAAGTTTATGTCATTGAAAAATAATAAGGCTTTTTGGTTGTCACCAGAAGTAGACTGATGGTATACAGACTTTTATCAAAGAATTATAAAACTATGGAAGGGGAGACTCTGGTGAAATGAAGATTATAATTTTAACCTCTGCCTCTAGTTTTGTAATGCAGGGCTGTGTTCTTGATTGTTACAACTAATAGTTATATAATAATACAACTAGTACTTGATTGGCACAACTAATAGTTGTATAATAATTTAAAACCCACTCAGGTACTGAAGATTTCTATGAAATATCTCTATAGTTATTAACTTTATAATTCAGAGCAGGAGAGTTATTTTGACATAAGTTCTTGGGTAAGACATCTATGATCAATTAATTTGCAAGAGGCAAAAAAGAAAAACTGTTTAAGCTAGATGTGGTCCCTGGTTACATCATAGAAATGTTTTACATATATAAATGGAAGTGTGCTCTCTAGTAGGCTGGGATTTGGGCTGCTTTTTGTTTTTTTTTTTTTAAACCTGTGGGTTTCTGCTTACTTTTGAAGCACGTTTAGTGCTTTAAGTGTGAGGATTGCTTCCTTGTTTGGCATTAACTAATCTAGAGAATCAAAGATGGTAAATCTCACTACGGTGTCCTTTCCATATTTGCTTTACTCATGACCACTAGAAATTGTGCCCAAAGGTTTGTGAAAGAGGCAGTCTATTGGCATGAGAGCATTTGCACAAAAGGCCACTTATTTTCTAAATCAGCTCCAGCAACCAACCACAGGTGTTACTTGAGGCAGTGGTGGCAGGAAGTATTTGGCTCATGGCCTTTATTGCACTGGTGCTGGTGGAGATCACATGTTGAGGCAGGTTCTGTGCGCCTGGTGTGCAGAAGAGTGTCTTCAGCTGCCTTGCTTCCAGAAACACCTCCCCCCCACACACACCCCGCCACCCCATTAATCAGTAAATTGAATTTAATATCTCTTCTTGACGTAGAAATAATTTTTATAGCCAGAATGTAGATATTTTGTATGCTGTTTTGTTTCTTGCATTTCCGTTGTTCAAACTTCACTGAGGGAAGAAAAGTGTTCTCAAAAAAGAAGGGAGTTATCAGGAACACTTCCGATAGTTCAGGCAAAAGGTTTTTTGTTTAGATGGTTGGTTGTGTCAACTGAAAAAAAAAAGAACAACCTAAGAGTTGAGGATTATGTTTAGTTTGGGGACCCTACTGAGGCCGATAGCCTGGGATAACAGCCTCTCAGGTAGCTTTGAGGAACTGTCTCAAAGAGGTAAGGGAGAGGCCAGGATATATAGGAGTTTTTTGCTGGGGGAAAACAAACAAACAAAAACAAAAAACACGTAGTTGAACATCAGAAGATTACTGCTAATCAAAAAACCAGACATCTCAAGTTAAAGATTTTAGTGCTTTTCTGTGTATGGGAAAATGCAAGAGTCTGGGCTTATTGAAATCATTCCTTTAATATTCATCTTAATTATCTAGGGCCAGTATCCTGTTTTTCTCCATCACGAATTCCCTTCAGGGGGCATCATGGGGTAGCTGCAGTGGTTGATGGGTTTATGGCAGCAACATCTTCATTTACTGAAATGGCCGGTGGTATTTTTTGACCACTTTGGATTCCCCGTCTGTTTATGGTAGAGTTTACTCTATGATCCCCACAGCTAATGGTCCTGTCCTTGGGGTGGGGGATGGGTGGGAAGAGGCCCATTATCTCTAAGGGATAATGATCCAGCTCTACCTCCCAAGTGTCTTTGTTGCCTCCCTTTTCACTGTCACATTCTTATATAGACTTATCTTCCTGCACTATCTGTATCCCCTCACTACAAACTTTATGTTTAATCACTTGCAAATCTGATCCTAGCGTCAGTTTTGCTTTGTCACCATTAATTGAGCAGGCCTGTGCTAGTTGTAGGATTAGGGTGTTGGGAGGCAAAAATTGAGTAAGATACATGCTTTGGCTGTGGAGAGGTGGGTTCCATGGAACCAGCCATTTGCAGTGAGTGCTATTATTGAGGTACATACACAGCCGTGGAGGAGGATGGGAGACCGCTGCACAGAAGAGATTGTTGGGCCAGGTGCTGAAGAAGCAGGCAGGCATAAAGGGCAGGAGGAGAGTCTGGAGTTTCAAGTATTGCCTGTGGTGGAAGGGAACGGTCACGAGGCTGGGACGGCAGGGGGGCATGGCACCGTGAAGAATCCTCCAAACGTTTTAAAGGTTTGGGATTTTACCCTGTAGGTGATTTGGAGCTCCAGAAAGGTTATAAGGAAAGGAGTGATAGAATCAAATTTGCTTTTGGAAAGGTCTCCCTGGCAGTGCATTGGGAAATGGGTTGGAGAGGGGAGATGCTTGAGGTAAGCCTTTCTGGTAGTCAGGTTCAGAAATGGCCTGCAGTGGCCATGAGAATAGAGAGGAGTGGGTCTGAGAGCTTTTGAAAGAGGCAGCATCTCTAAGGTCTTGGAGACCGAATGTGTCCAGCAAGCAGAGAGGAGCCTGGGATGACTCCTGGACTTGAGAGCAGTAGCAGGTGGAGGAGAACAGATGTGCAGGAAGGGAGAATTTTGTATTGTTCTAACAAGCCTTACATTCTTCTCCGCTTTAGCTCAGACCATTCCCCTTCCCAGTAATACTAGACTCTCCATCTCTTTCTCAGCAGCTCTCTCTCCTTCTAAACCCGTCACAATCCCAGGAAGCTATTGTTGTTCCCTCTAGCCCAAAGCACCCACCAATGAATGCTCACACCCCTTATTTTTCTGTTCCATGCAGTTAGCATTCACCTTGTATTTTTGCTATTCATTATCTTTGCATTAATTAATCCCCCCAACTACAATGTAAATTTCTTGGGGACTGAGACTAGGTCATGCGAAATATCCCAAATGTTGTAGACATTCCATTACTATAATTTAAGAAATTCTCACTTCCTCACGCTCTAAAATGAAAGCTTCTCAAAGGCAGCTGTTTTGTGTACTTTCTGTTCTAAGCTATGTCCCTAGTGTTTGGAATGGTGCTTGATATTCCGTGGAAGCCAAGCAAATCATTGTTGAAAGAAAGAATAAATGAATTACTTTGAATAATTAAACAAATTAATTAATCAATTAAGTAAATTTAATTAATTAAATAAATAAATGAATAATAAACATAATGCTTAGTGGTTTTTATGGCCCTCGTGGAGTTCTCTTCTTTGGCACCTGGAGATGCCCACAGTCATCTGCTTTAAAAACATTGATTGTACATACTCTTCCAGGAACTCTTCTAGGTTCTGTGGTCCCTGACCTCTGGTACCTCACTATCTAGGAAGGAGGCAGATATGTGAATAGATAATTGCAGTCATCTGTGATTAATGCTGTGCTGTACTCAAGATGTGTACCAGGGTCAGTGGTGGTACCAAGGATAAAACGTAACCTTGCTTAGGGGAATCCAGGATGGCTCTACAGAGGCGGTGCCTATGCCAGCCCTGGAGGAATAACCAGATAGGTGAGGGAAGGAGCTAGAACAGTAGAGTGTCCTGAGCATTCCTAAATGTTCCCTGATTTCTCAACAAATCACCCTTGATGCTGCCCTTGCCTTATTTGCTATGACAAGTGGCTCATAGGTATATGGTGTGTGTGTGTGTGTTTGTGTGTATATGTATGTGTTCTTTACCAGGGTATGACAGCTAAAAAGCAAAACAAAGCAAAGTATTCTTAAAGTCATTCTCTTTGAACATAGTCTTACCCTGTTGGATAAACCTGTTGTTATTTTCAGTTTCAAGTCCACAGTCACGATTTATCTGCCATGTTCTAATCAAGTCAAATAATTGCTTTCCAAAAGGTTCCCCAGTCTCGTCTTACAAGTCTCATTGTTCTTTGGATCTGACACAAACAGAGCTCTAAAAGAGGAAAAGAGTTCTACACACACGCCCCCCCACCCCTTTTTTTTTCTCAAGGGGTTGTAACAGTCACGTATGTTGATTGCTGTATATTTGGTTTTTTTCCTCTTAGAAACCAAGAAATTTAGACTGAAAGCTCCTGTGAAGATTTCCCCCAGAGATATTATTTAAATTCTGACATTCTTGGGGGAAGATTACATTATACTGTTAAGAATTCCACAGTCAGGCTTTAAGTTAAAGGATGGTCTTGAACTCTCAAAGCGTTATTTGTAGCAAGTTAGATTAAAATCATTGTATTTTATAGAAGTTTCCACTCTAGCTAATACTTTAGGTTTTCTTATGTTATCATACATATCAGTTTGTGTTTTGTATTCCAGTCAATTCAGTAAATCTTAACAAAACATGTAGTCTTAGAGGGAGAAGTGCTATCTTATTTCCCTTTGTATGCTACAGCCTACGTATAGTAACGCTTTTCACATAGTCCCAAACATTTGTTAAGGGATTGTTTTTTAGATTGTAACAGGAAGCTTTGTTTGCTATAAGATTTAAGCTGCTTGATCTGCTTTTGATACAAATCATTCAGGGCTGGGTCTGTGCAAAAATCACGATTTTTAGAACAGAAAAACATCATTTCCAATCACCTTCAACCAAGGAAACGTACTTCTTGACTGATTGGTAACTCATATGTAAATGTAGAGGTGAGAATTTAATACAGTCAAGTGATTGTCTTATGCCATTATTGCTTTTCCTTTAGTTTTGTCTTGCTTTTTTAAAGGCAGCTAAAATTATTTAGCAGCCATCCCAAGGAGCAGCCAGTTTAAAGAATACTAGATGAAAATGTCAACAATAGAATATTTTGCACATGTACCAAAGAGCAATCCAAATACTATTCAGCCCCAAATCAGATAGAACGTTTGCACAGAAGACAAGTCGAAGGGTTAATAGGCAACTTTCTCTGCCGTGGTATTATTACTGCCCTGGCTACATGTCTGAATACTAATTGAAAGAACTTGCTGCAGTAAGTTATTCAGCAGCCAAAAATACAAATGAAAGAAAATATATTCTTTTGTGAAGTCCAGATGTTGCTTTTATATTTAATGCTTTCAATCTAAGACATTGAAACTCTACTATTTCCTACATTATTTAAAAATACAAATACTTGAAATTGGGGGAAGAAAGGATATTAGCCATTAAAATTCTCTTTTCTATAATTTTTATTTTAACTTTGGCAGAACTTTAGCCAAAGGTCAAAGTCATGTAAATAGATGTTCTTTCACAAAGTACAATTATGCAAATTACAGGCTTGTTTATAAAGCTTGTTTTATATAAACTAAGATTGTGTTTGTTTACATAATTGATTTTTTTATGATTCTTCAGACATTCTATCTAGACGTTTGAAAAATAGTCTTTGGCTTTGCACAGACAGGATGATGGTTAGATTTTTCTTGTGGCATCCCATAGACACAGACTTAAGCATTTAAAATTTTTTTTTCTGATTTCTGCCAAGTTTTTAAGAGAAATTATTCCCCACTAAATTTTAAACAAAAATAATACACCCTCCCCACCTATAAAACTCAGACCCTTAACATTATTTTCAGTGTTTTATTATAATTTATATTATGATTTTAAACAAGCATTCATTTGTTGTATCATTTTATTTCCTTCTACTGTTACTTATTAAACAATTCCTGAATGCTCAATCTGTGTAAAACATAAGATACTTTTTTCGAAACAAACAAAAGAAAAACCAACAAATAAAACCCACCTTTGTTTCTAAGTAATACAAATAGTGAAGAAACAGTGTAAGCTCACTGATCTTAGATGCTACTTAGGGAAAGTAGATTTTAAAGACTGAGCTTCTTGGTTTCTTTGGGGAAAGTTAATTCCTAAAGAGGACATTAAAAAAAAAAAAAAAAAAAGGAAGAAAGAGCCTGTGAAGGCTGTGCTGATGGAGAACCGTGAGGAGGGAAGGAGACAGGCCTGCAATCAGAAGACCTCAATTAGCGGTTGGCTTTGGCACCTAGAATCTATCACCTGGGGCAAGTTTCTTGGCTTCTCAGCCTGTCTTTTCAGCCCTGTGGGGTTGCTAGGAGGATGCAAGGAGGCATGTACAATGGGGGCTGTGGGGCCTTTTCACTCACACTACCTGAGTGGCAGTTACAATATCACCATCATAATGAATTTTTTTATTTAAAAGCAGTCATGGGAACTGCTACTCTTTTTTTTTAACATCTTTATTGGAGTATAATTGCTTTACAATAGTGTGTTAGCTTCTGCTGTATAACAAAGTGAATCAGCTATACATATGGAACTGTTACTCTTAACCTCGGAGAGCTCTAAGTCCTTGCCTGGTTTTGTGTTGCTCTGTGTCATATTATGCATGCAGGAACTGTCCACTAAGTGTCAGGTTAAGGGTGATCATGACCGTGGCTGTGCTGCAGACACATGTACTTAAAGATAAAAGAGTTGAAGAATAGCATGTGGTTTTTGCAAAGAGATAATTACTGAGTGTGCTTTCCTATACTCTTACTGATCTTCTGACAGAATGACAGTGTTATTCAGATTCCAGGAAACCTATTTCAGGGGGAATCTCTTTCAGGGAATCTTAGCAAAAGGTTCCAACAGCTGACACTTGGCTCCCAATAAATGGCTCATAAATGTAGGGATTGTATTTCCATTGGTAGCACATGTGGCTTATCCCATCCTCCCAATTGCTGTCAGGCAGTTCTTACCAAGTATGTATGCCCCCATGTGTCACCGTGTAATTGAATGCATAAGAAGTGAGGAAGAAGGCTTTTTTTAAGTAAGAAGTGAATAGCTTTTATTACAAATTGAGCCTTTAGAATATCACAGGAGAACTGGGGAGAGAACGGCTGATGATGAGATTCTCCATTGTCACTACTGAATTGTGGAAACATGGAGGATCATTCATTGTGTTCGCCATTCAGTGGAGAGAGGGAAGTCACAAGGCAGTGAAGGGAGATTGTTGACCTGTTGTTAAAAACCTTTGACTTGACTTTGACATCCTTCCCACCACCCCTTTCCCCATTTCTGATCATTGTATATATGCAGGCACTGTCAGTCTTGGCCGCTTATCCTCTTAATGTCTTCTAGAATTGGAGATTATCCTGCCTCTCTCAGAGGGGACCTTCTCAGCCCCTTGTTGCCTCGGCATACTCAAACCCCGCTCTCAGAGGGCTGGGGGATGGATGCCTTGGGAATCGACATCCGCTTGGATCTGGAGGGAAGAAGGAGAGGCGAGGCCCCGGGGATCCCCACCCCCACAACAAAGCCCTGGATAAGTGTAGGTATTAGGGATCAGGTGAAAATGATCTTTTCTTGAGGTTTGGATTTGCGGATGAAAACCTGAATTTCATTAGAGGTACTTATACTTGAGGCAAAAGAAAAGGATGACTCTTCCCTATGTTGGAAGATCATTTCCACCGTCTGTTACAGACAGCCTCACCTTGGCCAAGGATGTGGACCTGCGTCCTGTTGGACTACGAATATCTGTGGTGAGGGAGAAAGGGGCCACTCTGCTGGCCTGTGGTCCTTTTTGTTTATCCACATCAGCTCCTTCTCCTCAGTTGAGTCTCTTATCTTGCCTCTGTCTCAGTACTTTTGTCAGACACTTAGCCTGGGTCTGCAGAGGTGGAGGGCACCACTACTTAAACTTACGTTTTAGACAGGTATAAGTTCAAATTCTAGTCCAGACATTCACTAATTTTGTGACCTTGAGTGATTAACATAACTTTCTCCTCCTCTGTAAAATGGAGCTAATATTAGAACCTACTTCAAGGGTGATTGTGTTAAAAATGATGATTTTAAAAAGCTTACTTTGCAGGATTGTGGTGCCTGATACACTAAAAGCCCTCCATAATTATGAGCTAATGTTAGTATTATAGATAGCTGCTTTTACCTATATTTTAACTCAGACGTATCTCTTTTGCTTTTTATTAGCGATTTTACCGTTCTTCCACTTATATAGCTGTCATTTTTTGTCCTTTTCATTAAACAGTGAGCATCTTGAGGCTATCGTCTCAGTGAGCAGCTTAATGCCTGGCACAGCATAGGTGATCAATACAGTTTTGTTGAATGAATGAGTAGATGAATGAAAGATATTGACTATTGAAGAGCTATGTGGTATGATTGGAAAGGTAGGCCTTTGGATACAGATCAACCCTTGGACAGGTTCATACAACTTTGGAGCCTTGGTTTCCATATTAGAAAAGTGTAGTAGAGATAATAATACAGAAAGGGTAATGATACTTTACGGAATTGTTATAAAGTTTAAAATTAACATATAAAAGGATGAGGGACAGTTCCAGGCACATAATAGGCCAATAAATAATAGTGACAGTCATGATAAAGCAACTAAAAATGGAGAAATGTAAGTGACTGGCAAAACCTAAGTTGGATTTTCCAGTAGATGGATTTCACAATAGAATTGTATCATCCCTTTGAATATATATAATTTTAGTAAGAAAGGTAAGAGAATATAGGATAAAGATTCATAATGAAATTTAAATGATACTTTGATAGCCTTTACACTAAAGAAAATGTGTGAGAAATAGGAGCATTTCTTAATCTAGCAAATTTAAGATTTTGAAAGTATCTTTTATCAAAGTCTAAAGGGTAAGGTTGATATTGATCATGTGAACTTTTAATGAAATAAACTTTTAATAAAATATGTAGTTTTATATAAATATGAAATTTTGCTTATCATGTGAATGGTCAGTTCTTTTAAATGGGAAAATTCTAAAATATTTAATTTGCCTACAAGACTAAAATGTCTGTTCATTGAGTTTTATTGAAAAGTTTGAAGTCAAGTAAAACCTGTTAAAAGAGACGGATGTGATACGGATCAAAATGATAAAACAGAAGACATGAACACAGAGAAATTGCTACCCTTATGGTTTGAATTATTTTGAATTTAGTGATATAAAAAAATAATCCATACCTAATTTTCAAAATAGGTATATGAAATAATGTTTCTCATTTTGTAAGCTGGAAGTTTGGGAATGATTCAGCCTACATCAGTTTCTTAGAAATTAAACACTGCCAGGCCCCCTCAGACCTAAGAAAAGTTAGACATTCCATTCCATTTGGGTAGGTGAGAGCAAAAGAAAAGGAAGAAGGCTCTTTTTAATCCCCAAATACAGTAGAGTTTAAGGTTATTTGCTTTATAAGTAAGGCTTTCCTAGAAGTGACTTTTCAATAGAAGGCAGAGTTACATCCTTCAGTTCACTGCACTTAGAGCTGCAGTTCTTGTTGTCCACTGGGTTTCAGCCTATCCTCCATCCACAAGGTGCCAGATTGTCTCATATCTCCTGCCTCCATTTAAATTTAGGTAGTATTTAGTACTCACTGGGTACATGCTTCTATAACAGGCATATTGCAGCTTACAAATCACAGAGGAGACGTGAACATTTCTAACAGGCCTTGCCATCCACTCTAAGGGTAAGCAACACAGTAAATGGCTTTTGAGCAATGGGGTAATCATGGTTTTCCTGAGGGTTACAGTTGCCTAAACTGTGGCTAGTGGCTTGTTTTATACTCCAAAATACTTACTTTGAAGAGTTCAGTCACCATACTGACTGACTTATTTGGCACACACACAAAAATCCCTTTGCAAGCTGATCATGGAATTGCTAGCAGTGGCCTTCATAAATCAGGTCTATTGCTTTTTTAAAAAGTCATGTACATAGAGATTTCATTTAGCTCAGAGCACTGGCTTGGTCTCATCTCACAATCTTTATTAATTCAGTAAATATTTTCTGAAGACCTCCTATAGGTCACGTGCTATTTAAGGTCTGAGGATACAGAACCAAGGGAGAGAAGATCACATCTTCGGTGGAGCTTGTATTCTAATTAGTGATCAAATAAAACCCAAAAATGCATGTGGAAATCCATTCATTTACCTAATGTCTGTTTAGCACCTTCTCTGTGCCAGGCATTGTGCTGGGCACTAGGAATTCAATACACAAGACAGAAGAAACGGCCTCTGCCCTCGATGAGTAGCCATGCTGGCAGGGAAGACAAACATGCCAACCGATCACCAGCAAATTATATTTAAAGATTGCGAAAAAAGAGACAGAACCAGGATAACACAGCTGAGGACAGGAGTGGGGTGTATCCAAAGCCGGTACAGGGGCTGGGCCCTCCCTGGGGGATGGCTGACAAGTACAGCTGTTTTTCTCATAATTCTAAAAATAGCATGGACTTAGACTGTAATCGTTAAAAAGCAGGTCTACAAGAAGGCTCAAGACGTACATTAGATTAACCTGTAAAACACCACACGTGTTTTCAGGCTCACAACTTCAGCTGTACTGGGGGAATCCTCCCCGCAGGAACTTTGTTTGTATTGATTTCAGTAGCTGTTAACGCACCTTGCAAAGGTGAGCAAGTAGCATTATTGCTTTACTGTCGGTTCTGTCCCTCTTTATTCCTTGGTAGATGGGCTAAAATGTCAGCACTGCATTGGAAAGCAGCAAAACTTAGTGGGTCACTCCCAGTTCCTTTCTGTCTTTCTTTGTAGCTCAGTGTAGCATAATCTTCTAACTGAAGTTGAAGGAGAAGGTGAGGTTGGGTGCAAGCGATTCTGTGCGTTTTCCCTGAGCTGTCGGAGGAGGAGGACAGGGAGATGGGGTAGGTACCTCTTGTTCCTGTGCTCCACCCTTTCCTCTCCTGACTTGAAAGGGGCGGGGAACTCACAAGAATGCCTTTTCTAGATTCTCAGCCAGGAACTGGTTCTCTGGTCTTCCTGCCCAGGTCGCTGTGGAGTGTGACTCATTCCTGTTTGGAAGTGACTGACTTTGGCTGAGAGTCATAACCAAGCCCCTGAAGCATGAATCAGAATTTGTGTGATGGTGGAAAAGCCCCACAGAGACTCTGAGGTGCTCCCTCAGGAATTTCTCCCCTTGGGAAATCCTAATACTAGAGAAACACTCTCTAAACAATAAGGTCCTACTGTATAGCACAGAGAACTGTATTCAGTATCCTATGATAAACCATGGAAAGGAATATAAAAAAAGATTGTATATATATGTGTAACTGAATCACTTTGCTGTACAGCAGAAATTAATACAACAGGATAAATCGACTACATTTCAATAAAAAATATTGAAAAGAAAATAAATTAAAAAATAGAGAAACACTCTCTAGAATTCCTTCACTGTGAATAGCCAGTACCCTGGTATTAGAGTAATATGGAAGATGCAAATTAAAACTTCTTTTGTTTTCAGTTGATAGGGCAGAAAGAAGCAGATGCAAATTGTTTCCATTTACTCTTAAAAAATCCTGTTATTTTTCTGTGTTAGGATCTTTTCATACACGACTGAAATCTAGCAGGCAATATGACTGTATTGTTAAACTTATTGTTATATCCATTACACCAATTCCTTTCAAATGGAGCCTGTTTTCCTTATAAATGCCACTGAGATCAAGTATAAGAGATCCTATCATTAACCCTTTGCCATGCTATTATCTGAACCCTCCATTCTAGTAATGTTTATTTAGTCCAGTGGTATTTTTTAACATGTAAAAGGCATATTTTACATACTATAAAATGCACAGTTCAATGTTCAGTTTAGTAAATTTTGACAATTCTATAACCGCCCACCCAAAATAAGACAGAGGACATTTTCATAGTCCTTTCATTTCAGTCTGTCACCACCCCCCAATCCAGGCAAACACTTAATGACATCTACTACCATAAATTGGTTTCACCTGTTCTTAAACTTCATATAAATGGAATCATAGAGCGTATAGTCTTTTGTGTAGCTGGCTTCTTTCACTTGGCATAATATTTTTGGAGATTCATCCATGTTGTGGGTATCAATAGCAGTCTAGTATATTTTAACTATAAGAATATCTGGAAAAATATTTTGAATTATGTCTTAACATTACATCTTGGATAAGGAGCAAACTAACAATACTTAACCTTTTAATTCTATTTTTACTCTAAAGTCAAATACTTTTTGGTCTTAGTTATTTTCGTGCTTTGTAATCTTTTTAGAAGCTCATACAGTGCCTTGCCTGTAATAGGAAATTGGCAAATGTTTTCTTTAAGTTGGAAGGGAATGTATGAGGAAAATTAACTCGTATCTCATTTTATAGAAATTCAGATTTTAATTGCCCTGCTGTGATGTGAAACCAAACAGCGCTTTCATTCTGGGCACTGGTCTGCTGATGATTTTATTGATGAGTATACTCGTCCAGAGCGGACCGTTTGTGGGCTCTTTCCTCCAGTGTAAGGAGTTCAAGTGTAATAATAATTCATTTTTCCAAAAGGTCAGTTCTTACTGATTTTTGTTTTTTTTTACTGGTAAAAATATCCTAAACAGATATTATTAGCCTCATTTGGTCATTGAAGAGCTCTGAGAACAAAAACAGTAACAGTGACCTATCCAAAATGAAGGAGCGATTCAATGTTGGTGCAAGATACTCGATTCCAAAATATTTGTTCTAGCACATGTGTTGCAAGCTCCCAGAGAAGTTATTGACACTGACGTTGGTTTCCGTTAAGAGTGACTCATGATTTCTTGAGTCTGGTTTCCACCATTAATCATCCCCACTGCTTGAGTTAAAGCAGGCTGTTAGACTCTGCCTGGATTCCAGCCTTCACAGTCCCCCCACCTGGCCCCCAACCCCTTGATTCCCACCTCCTGGCTCAGCCACTCAGCAGTCTCTGGAACCAATTCTGACTCCAGGCAAACAGGATTTTATAATTCAGCATTTAGTATCAGTGCAACATCAACCTTGTGTTTGTGTTTCAGTTCAGGTAAGTTGGCTTGTCCTTTCATTCCCAGTTGCCTGAACTCTTTTCTCAGAAACATGCCTAGAACATCAGTATCCCTAGTTCTTCAGGTCCTGTCTTAGTCTCATCAGTGTCTCCTAATAGCTCTCATGCCTGGGAAGTGAAGTCCTTCGTCCCCCTATGTGTTTCCCCCGGTCCCTTGCCAGGAGCAGACCCTAATCATGGCCTGCCTGTGTCCCCAGATTTACTAACATGAGCTGTACCTCTGTTCCTTTCTTTAGCTGTGCTTACCAGTGGTACCTTAAATCTTGGACCCTAAATTGCCATCAAGCTGTATTTCTTTTCACTCCATTTCATTAGTCATGCCGTGCTGGCTGCTATAAGTGGGACTGTGAGTAAGAGTGGGATACAGTTTCCTGCAGTAAGAGATAGGAGACTTAACTTCAGCCCGGCACCTAAGAAAGATCAAGTGTTTACTGGAATGTGGGCAAACCACCTCCTGGCAAAGGAGGAAATCTGTGCCTGGCAGTAAACAGTTCTTTTCAAAAGCAGTTCCCCAGTGCTGGGGAGGGACCTAGTTGAGCATCGGGGCAACTGAACCAAGCTGGTACTCAGCTGGGAGTGCTGATGGCTGTGGCTGGAAACCTTCCTTCCCCGTTCTTCAATACGGAAAAAAGATATTTTCCCAATCTTGTGCACATACAGCTTTAAGAAAAGTACCCTGGTCAAAATTTTCAGTATTTGAAAATGTGCTGAGAATCCAAAAAGTAGAGAACCACTCTGAGCTTTTTCCTTCCCTTCCTGATGCCAGTGGCGTTTCTGAACGAGCATGCTGGTCTGCTTCCACATATGCCTTGTTTACCACATCCTCTGGCAGGTGGCCTGCTTCTTGGTTCCTGCACTGGGCTTAGTCCAGGCATTTGCTTCCAGGCCTCCTTCCTCCCAGGCCGCCTCTACAGCCCCATCCTGGATCTCCCCTGGGTTAGGCTGACTGTCTTTGGAAATGGCAGAGACTGTATATGATGGGGAGAGGGATCTCACCTGCCTTAGGAGAGGGAAATTAGCTAAGGTGAATGCACAGGCAAGACACGCCTAACCCAGCTGTGACAGAACCTAGAAGACATCAGGTTCACGTTTTAATTATTTCAAAAAAGCGATAAATGGGGCTTCCCTGGTGGCGCAGTGGTTGAGAGTCTGCCTGCCGATGCAGGGGACACGGGTTCGTGCCCCGGTCCGGGAGGATCCCACGTGCCGCAGAGTGGCTGGGCCCGTGAGCCATGGCCGCTGAGCCTGCGCGTCCGGAGCCTGTGCTCCGCAACGGGAGAGGCCACAACAGTGAGAGGCCCGCGTACTGCCAAAAAAAAAAAAGCGATAAATGGCGTGAATAGGCAGACTACATAAGGTTCATTGTCAGACTTCTTTTTTTTTTTTTTTTTTTGTTCTTTTCGGTACGCGGGCCTCTCACTGTTGTGGCCTCTCCCGTTGCAGAGCACAGGCTGCGGACGCGCAGGCTCAGCGGCCATGGCTCACGGGCCCAGCCGCTCCGCGGCACGTGGGATCTTCCCCGACCGGGGCACGAACCCGTGTCCCCTGCATCGGCAGGCGGACTCTTAACCACTGCGCCACCAGGGAAGCCCCAGACTTCTAATAGAGCTAGTGTGTGTCCCTGCCATTTGTTTTATTAAGCTGTATGAGCTTTCACATGTGAAGCTGAAAGGAGATTGAGAAAGGTTCCCTTCAGAATTTTAAATTTTATACAATAAGTAAGGTTACAGTATTTCACAAACCTTTGGAAAAAGCTGATTGTGACTACTGACATTTAATCTGCAACTAGAATAGAAATGTATATATTAATCAATATTTTGCAAACATATGTAGAAAATCCATCATCTGTGACTTCTGTATACTGTGTTAATTTATGTTACTTTATTTGTCCACAAGTAGTAAGAGATTATTTGGATAATAAAATAATTATGGTGACAAATTGCTTTGTAGCTTTCTGAAGTGTAAATGAATTTATTGTACATAGGAGTCACCTTGACCATGCATTCTGAACTTTTAAAAGCACCACTTTCTTAGTATTAATCCAGTCATGACAATCTGGAATAAAGCATTTTATTTTTCTATGTATCTCTCCTCAAATATAAAGCAGTGAATGAATTTACCCGCTTTTTGGTCTTATTAGAGATGTTTATAGATACATATTTTAGTGTAATTCATTACTGCAGATTAAATGGGAGAGATTCAGACGTAGTACAGATTGTCTCTCATTTAATCTCCTGGAAATGTGCAGTGTAGAGAAATACTTAAATAACTTAAATGGAAACTCATTTTCTTGTAGGAGTGGTATATAAAGAAAGATTAGACTAAGGGTCTTTTGTCCTGTGTTTTTTTTTTTTTTTGCGGTACGTGGGCCTCTCACTGTTGTGGCCTCTCCCGTTGCGGAGCACAGGCTCCGGACGCGCAGGCTCAGCGGCCATGGCTCACGGGCCCAGCTGCTCCGCGGCATGTGGGATCCTCCCCGACCGGGGCACGAACCCGTGTCCCCTGAATCGGCAGGCAGACTCTCAACCACTGCGCCACCAGGGAAGCCCCCTGCTTTTCTTAATATAAAAATTGGAGCCATATTTTCTATTGATCTGTCTTAAAAACAAACAAAAAATTAAAACTGATTTTTTTGGGGGGGCCCTCATTAGAGCCCTCCTCTCTCTCCTTGGGATGGTGGTGTTAGCAGCTCTTTATTGAAAAGATATTTTTGTGGCTTAATCTGCTTTTTCACTGTGTTACTACAAATGTTTTTCGAATATCTCTTCAGTGTAAAGCAGTAGAAAAGGCTTGTTGGGAAGGGTTTTCTGATGTTAGGATGACTGAATTAAAATCTTTAATAATACTTATTGGTTGTGCAAACTTAAGTAAGTTGTTGAATCCCTGAGCCGTTTTCTCTCTTTGTAAAGATAAAATGAGAAAATGTACTGAAAGGACTTTGTACAGTGCCTAGGACTAGTAGCGTTTATGTACAGTGCCTGGGACTAGTAGCTGTTTATATTTGCCAAATTATGCCAATTTCATGATTCCAAGTAAAATTATTATAATGTGTACAAGAACTTAATTATAGGTATTCATGAATGGGCCTATGGCTAATTAGTATGTCTATAGAAAGAATATGTTCATTGTAATTTGCATAGATTCTCTTGGGTAGGATTCCAGAAGTTAGATTGACATTTTAGTCAAAAACACCCAAGAAGATTATTAAGTTGACAGAGATAGCATATGGTACATTAATATTACTAATACGCATTATTTGTGTTACTGAATTAAGTCTGAAAATATCAAGAGGGAAATTAGCTTAAAGCACTGAATTTCCAAGTCTGTCTGAGTGTGAGTACACAGTACATCTGTAATTGATTTTATTCCTCAGGTGACTTTATTCAGTTTATACTGGGGATCACTTTTCATAATATTATAAAAGGGATGAATAAAAATGAATATATTCATTTACCTTCTATGATAAATAGTTTCGATCAGAATTGTTGAATCAGTGACATTCTTTGCAGCCAATGAGTACAAGACTGAAACCTGTTGAAAATTTACTTTGTGGCTTTTGGGTTTCTTGCACTTTCCAGTGTAATCCTCTTTGAGTTCTTCAGGATTTTTTTAACCTGGGTCAGTATAGTGCCTGAAGTATTTCTACACTTGGAAATTCAAATAAAAATAAACATTGCTAACCCTGAGGCAAGAGTAATGGGGCTGAGGTTGCTGGGCTTTGAAAAAGTAAGCTGCCCAGTAGCCTATAATAGAGAGGCCAGCTGCGGAAATGGATATAGAGGGAATCCTAACAGATTTAGGGAATTCATTCCTGTAATTAACCTAATGGTATAGATTGTTAAACATTTACATGGTCCAAATATAGACTTTTCCCTAAGACTGTTTAAAAGTAGACAAAGCAGGGACTGGTCTGATTGTTTTGATATAGCCTTGCTGCCTATGAGGGTAGACCAGATGACTTCACATGGGTTAGTTCCATCCCATTTTCTAATGAAATCTATCAACCCAAGATTTGTTAAGTGTCTGCTCTATGCCTATCAGTGTTAAAAACTAAGAAGGTACATAAAAAGAGTAACATATGTTAAGTGCCATGTATAATTTTTGTTTTGTTTTTTATTGTGCTTTTTTTTTAAACATCTTTATTGAGAGTATAATTGCTTTACAATGGTGTGTTAATTTCTGCTGTATAACAAAGTGAATCAGCTGTACCTAAGCATATATCCCCATATCTCCTCCCTCTTGTGTCTCCCTCCCACCCTCCCTATCCCATCCCTCTAGGTGGACATAAAGCACTGAGCTGATCTCCCTGTGCTATGTGGCTGCTTCCCACTAGCTATCTGTTTTACATTTGATAGTGTATATATGTCCAAAGTGCCATGTATAATTGTAAATACTCTGTATGTAGTACATTTAATGGTTATAATAATGCTATTGTTACCAAATCGGGTCTGGCTGCTTGAAAATCAATATGAGAGAGAAAGAGAAAGAGAGACAAATGTTGGTAGAAAGGAAAGTCGCTTTTAATCAGAATGCTGGCAATCCAGGGAGACAGTGGACTCAGTGTCACCCCAAAACTACCTCTGAAGCTTGGCCATGAAAGCATTTAAAGGGAAAAAGGGAAGTAATCTCAGTTAATCATTGAGATGGGGGGCAGAGTCATCGCCATTCCCCACTGTGTGCAGGCTTGTGTGCAAATTTGTTGACTCCTTGTGATTTTTCTTTAGATGCTGTCTTGTTCATACAGTTTGTTCTCGAGATTACTGAAGGGGAAGCTAGGGAAGAGATTTGGTCATCTGTTAATTACTTATTCTTCATTTCTACTTCTTTGATCTATGGAAAGAACCAACAAGTTAGGTAAAGTATTGTGTTATCAAAAGATTTGAAAGGTGTGCTAGGGCCAGAGATGAATAGAGCATGGGGGTGCCTGGTTTAAGGTTAGTGACAAGACAGAGGGGCCTCCTGCAGAGAGCTCTTTCCTGCAAAGAGCTCTTTCCAGCCAGAAGTTGCTTACAAATCCCCACTTGTCAGAACATCATTCCATTTCTGTGGGATAATGGGTGAAGGTGTGTCTTCTGTAACTTCTTCCTGCTGACATAGGGTGCCATATTCTTAGAGTGGGAGATGTCAACATGGGTCTGTAGCATCTCTTTGCTGACAGTTGTACCTGCCCGTTTAAATATACAGGTAGAACAAGCTACAATGATTTTGATGCCCACAAAGATATAGATTATTTTGAGCAATAGTGTTAATCCCATTCTCTTAAGGCCAGTTCTTGGAATTGTGCTAGTCATAGACTCAATATTGCTCAAGGTGGAGCAGCTTCTGTCATGGCTGCAGTCTGGTCATCATGCAGTCAGCCTTCTTCCTCTGGTGACAGTTACAGTATTTGTAAAACAGCTCAGCAATGTGCATTAGACACTGAATGTGTTATTCTATTGTCTTAATCATTAGCTGCTTGAGCCTGCTCCTTTGTGACTCAGGGAAGCCTGGGAGACTTCAGCTTCTCTGCAAACGAGGCAGGAGACATGAAGGGGCCTTTGTACTTGGGGGTGGGGAACCCACAGAGTTCTGCTCGGTTCCTCTATTAGGTAGGTGCTATTATTATAATACCCTTTTTATGGATGATAAAATTGAGGGTCAAGAAAGTCAAGTAATTCACTAAGGTCACACAGCAAGTAAATAGTAAAAGCAGGATTAGAACTTAGGCTCAATCATTATACCGATTCCTGGACAGTCTAGTTATGGATACAAGAATGCAAAATAAAATAAGAACAGATAAATATATGATTAGCTAATGTACTGCAGGATTATGGATCTTATTTCATAAGAATCTCATTGCCATTAATTTTGTTTCATCTACACGAAAACCCTGCTAATTTCTCCCTAGGTGGAAGGTTGATCTGGATATGAGAGTGAATCCTTGGAGTAAATGAAGGAAAGAGTTTGATAAATACTGCTGTAAAGTTACTTTTTTTCCCTCTCCTGGCAAGCATATATAATGGTAATAACTTTATTTTGTGTAGCTGTGGCACTTACAGTTAACAAAGCACTTGAGTCTCACTTGATTCTTACAACAATCATGTAGAGTTGGCAGGACATCCATTTTATAGATGAGGAAACTGAACTGCTATGTCACCCTGAACTTTTGCCACTACACTGTTCTGTCATTCAGTTTAGAAACCTTTTGCCAAATGGGATGGCTGCATTTTCTTCTGTGTTTATAGAGAATATACGTGAGGTAGTAAAGAAAATGTGTTTCGTGATAAGTAAACTTTTTAGAAAAAACAAACCAAAGAATTTGGAATCAATTGACCTGAAGGAATATAGAGGAAGACACTGGCAAAAGGCATTTAAATAAAGGGTTGTGGCACTAACTAGTTAGTATGTGTGGGTGCCCACTGAGTCAGTCTTAGAATGTGTTGACTGAAAAAAAATGCACAGCCTAAAAGTTGAGAATTATGTTTTATTTGGCAGACAAAACTTTACTTAAGCCTGGGATGCAGCCTCTTAGATAGCTCTGAGGGACTGCTCCGAAGAGGTAAGGGGGAAGCCAGGGTATAGAGGAGTTTTTGCAACAAAAACCAGGTAGTTGGAACGTCAAAAGATTACTGTTAATTAAAGAAAACCAGGTATCTCAAGTTAAGGAATTTAGCGCTTTTCTATGTGGGAACATGGAAGAGTCTGGGCTCACTGAAATCATTCCTTTGGTATGCACCTCAGCTATCTGGGGCCTGTACCCTGTGTTTGCTCATCGTGAGTCTCCTCAGGGTGCATCGTTGGGGCGGCTGTAATGTGATGGCTTAATGGCTGCAACATCCTTTGTTTACTGATATGGCAGGCAACATTCTTTCATTGACAAATACTACTCCAAGGATATCTGATCTGGGCTCATTGGGCCAGCCTTAGCCAAAAGTAACACCTGCTATTTAAATACTTCCTTTTTTGAGGATGAGTTAGCTGTGGAAATGGAAGCTGGTACTCTGAGGTCAAGATTGTTAGTCCAGTGATGTAGCTCAACCTCACTGGTCTTCAGGTTGTCTTAAAACTATAATAATACTTATTGGTGGTACCACATAGGACTTTTTGTAGGAATGAAATGATAGAGTAGACGTTAACTGCTTTGAACAATTTTGAATTTCAAGCTAATAGAGAGCATTATCCCAACTGCTGTAATATCCTGGACCTAGAGCGCCTTGTAAATAACTGAAGTTGCGATTTCCACATCCAAGAAGCAGAATCACAAAATGCGTGATTAAGAAACTATTATCTGGGCTTCCCTGGTGGCGCAGTGGTTGAGAGCCCGCCTGCCGATGCAGGGGACACGGGTTCGTGCCCCGGTCCGGGAAGATCCCACATGCCGCAGAGCGGCTGGGCCCGTGAGCCATGGCCGTTGAGCCTGCGCGTCCAGAGCCTGTGCTCCGCAACGGGAGAGGCCACAACAGCGCGAGGCCCACATACCGCAAAAAAAAAAAAAAAAAAAAAGAAACTATTATCTGATAATAGGAAAGAGTATATTACACAGGAAATTTATCTAATTTGTATCATGTTCATGAAATGTTCACAGTTATTTTTTAAGTTGTGGTCAGCATTTCCTCTTGAGTAATTCTTCCAAGATGTTTATTCCTTTGGATTACAGTCTGCCATTTTGAATTTGGTTTATTAAATATTCTGCAAGTTTATAAAGGTTTGCAAAATCAGAAAATTTGTGTTTTTTTTTTCCTCAGGACAAATTCATTGTCAGGTCGAGCCATTCCCATTTTAAGGCATTTTAGTGATCTCTTTTTTTGTGTTGAGGATAGGATGTGGAGGATATAGATTTGTTAAGGGAAGAATAGGCTATCCATCAGATAATAAACTTGATTTTCAAAAATCTGGATAATATTTCATGTAAATTTCTTCTGAAGGAAAATGTTAGACACTGAGGATTCTCCAAATCATTCAGCCATTTATGACCATCTGACTCTTAGATACTTACAATGTGCCAGTTACCTACACGCCAGTATCTTATGTACTTTTCCTTTTAAATGGTTACCAGAACTTTTCTTTATCTTTGGAATTGGCTTCTTTTCTTTACTAATTAACAGTTTAATGAACACAGCATCCGAAAGACTAAAGTACTTAATGAGAAAGCTTCTGACTGAGCAGATCGTGAATCTGTACTTTCAGGTTCATATGGAGTCTGAAGAACTCATGAAAATGCTTCCTGTGAAGTGTTCACACAAAAGGCCAACCTTGGGAAGCTCAGTGTTGCCTTTTAACATATAGTTCAGCTAACTGAAAAGAAATAAGAAGTGAAGCTCAAGAACTGTTACTAGATCTAATCAAAGGTCTTTGAGTTGGAGCAAAACATTGACTGTATAAATATTGAATACTAGAAGAAAGTTTCGACAAAAATAATCAGTCTGTAATAGGATAGAAAAGATTTTTTTTTTTTTTTTTTTTTTTTTTTTTGCGGTACGCGGGCCTCTCACTCTTGTGGCCTCTTCCATTGCGGAGCACAGGCTCCGGATGCGCAGGCTCAGCGGCCATGGCTCATGGGCCCAGCCGCTCCGCGGCATGTGGGATCTTCCCAGACTGGGGACGAACCCGTGTCCCCTGAATCGGCAGGCGGACTCTCAACCACTGCACCACCAGGGAAGCCCTAGAAAAGATGTTTATTGGAGCCAGACTGAGGACTACAGGCTGGAAGACAGCTTCACAGATAACTCTGAGGAACTGCTCTGAAGTAGCATGGTTTTCAGCGCCGTTTTATATCTTGTCAGAACAAAGAACGTCAAACAAGTCAGGGATACCTTCCTTCAAGGTTTCAAAGAAAAACCAGATCAGCACGTACACAGTGCATCATTATGGCCTTGGCACCTGGGAAGGAAGTCCTACCATCGAAGGGGTACCAGCTTTGGCGTCCCAGGAGGAGGGGCATTTAATCTTTATTTTTAATGTGGACATTCTTTACTTCTGGTCAGTGCACCCTTTCCTTTAATAATTAGAGCAGATGTACAATGTGTTTGATAGGCCACAAACAGGCTGTTCTAGTTAGCATAAAATTCAAGTTCGCTCATGAATAAGCCAGAATGCCTTCCCTGTACCACAGTATGTGAAAATTTCTTTTATCAAAAGTAACACCAAGGTCTACCTTGAAGATATTTCATGTGAAACGGGAATAAAGAGGTGAAAACTTAGGCATACTTTTCTTTTTTTTTTTTTTGCGGTATGCGGGCCTCTCACTGTTGTGGCCTCTCCTGTTGCGGAGCACAGGCTCCGGACGCGCAGGCTCAGCAGCCATGGCTCACGGGCCCAGCTGCTCCGTGGCATGTGGGATCTTCCCGGACCGGGGCACAAACCTGTGTCCCCTGCATCTGCAGGCGGACTCTCAACCACTGCGCCACCAGGGAAGCCCAGGCATACTTTTCGAAGCTAATGCTACTGTCCATATTACTGAAGCAAATTTTGGTCAGAAGTTTTATTCCATACTCTCCAAGTAGTAATTCTTCCCAGTTTCACCCACGGAGAATGTTTAAGATAAAGGCGTGAGAAAGAAAATAGGTCAGATTGTCCTTAACTTTTAATAGAAGATACAAATTCTGAGAATATGCCCAAGTACTACTTTTTGAGTTCCCACAATAACAGAATAAAAAAGTGGAGATGGGATGTGATGAAACCAAGGTGGGTTCTTTGAAAGGACAGACCTGGGAGTCCAAAGGCCTGCTTTCTAGTTTTAACCCGATCGCTAACTAGTGACCTTGGACACTTAACTAGTCTGGATCTGTTTCCTCAAAAGCCAACAGAATGTTTCACCTGGAGATCTTCAAAGCCCCTTGCAAATTCTGTGATGCTCTACATAGTTGCTACATAACAAACTATCCTAAAGCTTAGTGACTTAAAGCGACAGACAGTTTACTACATCTTGTGATTTTACACAGAGATTCAGCCACGGCTCAGCGAGTAGTGCTCAGCTGGCAGACGGTCATGTCCAAGACAGCTTCACTCATGTTTCTCTGACCTTGGCAGGGGGTCTGGAAGGCTGGGCTCAGCTGGAGCTGTCCATCAGCATGGCAGCTTCAGGGTAGTGGGACTTATGACAGGGCAACTCAGGACTCAGAGACCAGTGTTTTAAATTTGCCTTCTGTTTTAAATTTAGCCTTCTCGAAATCTTGGCAAGATAGAAAATTCATCCTTGTGCCCTAGGAGAGAATGCAGATGACCAAAATTAACACCCTGTTCTCCACTCCTTTTTTCTTGCCCATTCTCTCGTAGTGTTTGCTTATTCATTTAATTTTTTAAAAACTTTTATTTGTTCAGCCTACATCTCAAAGTCCCTCAACCACTGCTTAAGTTTTATTGTTATTATTATTATTGTTATACAATATAAAGAATACTAAGATCTTGGAAAGTGGAGCTTGAGAGCATATTCCAAGGGCTTGACATGGGGTGAAGAGCATAGGGTGTTTCCCAACCTTCTCATTTCTTTTCTTTTTTAAAAAAAATTATTTTGTTGAAGTATAGTTGATTTACAATATTGTGTTAATTTCTGCTGTACAGCAAAGTGATTCAGTTATACACGTATACATTCTTTTTCATATTCTTTTCCATTATGGTTTATTACAGGATATTGAATATAGTTCCCTGTGCTATACGGTAGGACTTCGTTGTTTATCCAACAATCTATCTAATCCCAAACTCTCAATCCATCCCTCCCCCACCCCCTCCCCTTTGGCAACTACAAGCCTGTTCTCTATGTCTGTGAGTCTGTTTCTATTTTGTAGGTAAGGTCATTTGTGTTACATTAGATTCCATATGTAAGTGATATCGTATGCTATTTGTCTTTCTCTTTCTAACTTAGTACGCTTAGCATGACAATCTCTAGATTCATCCATGTAGCTGAAAATGGCATTATTTCATTCTTTTTTATGGCTGAGTAATATTCTATTATATATATGTACCATGTCTTCTTTATCCATTCATCTGTTGATGAACATTTAGGTTGTTTCCATGTCTTGGCTATTGTAAATAGTGCTGCTGTGAACATAAGGTTGTATGTATCTTTTGGAATTATAGTTTTGTCCGGATATATGCCCAGGAATGGGATTTCCGGATTATATGGTAACTCTATTTTTAGTTTTTTGAGGAACTTCCATACTGTTTTCCATAGTGGCTACACTAATTTACATTCCCACCAACAGTGTAAGAGGGTTCCTTTTTCTCCACACCCTCTCCAGCATTTATTATTTGTAGACTTTTTAATGATGGCCATCTGACTTGTCTGAGGTGATACCTCACTGTAGTTTTGATTTGCATTTCTCTGATAGTTAATGATACAACCTTCTTATTTCTAATGTGCGGTTGCTTGAAGCAGAGAAGCTGGTGGGAGTGCCGGCTTCACCTGCCTGAGCACACAGACAGTCACAAAGAGATCGTTTCAGCAGTTGCAAAACCATATTTTATTTTATTTTATTTTATTTTATTATTTTTATTTTTTTTTTGTGGTACACGGGCCTCTCACTGTTGTGGCCTCTCCCATTGTGGAGCACAGGCTCCAGATGCACAGGCTCAGCGGCCATGGTTCACGGGCCCAGCCGCTCCGCAGCATGTGGGATCCTCCCAGACCGGGCACGAACCCGTGTCCCCTGCATTGGCAGGCGGACTCTCAACCACTGTGCCACCAGGGAAGCCCGCAAAACTGTATTTTATCGTTAAACAATCAAACCACCTGATCTGATGCATCATGTTTCCGTAATCTTGAAGTTAAGCGTAACACTTTGAACTCATCTCTCCTGGAGACGTGTATTCATCCTGAATATAACAGGTGGTGTTGTAAAGTTTAAAGAAATTATTAAACAAATATTACAGGGAAGTGGTCAAAAATCTCTAAACACAAACATATCTATGTGTCCAAAGATGCTTAATCATTTTTTTTTAAAGTCTAGGTGATTTTTAAATTTTAATTTTTGGTCATGTCTTAAACTACTGTTTTTATTAGCTATAGTGTATAAGAAATGACATCTCTCCATTGCTTCTTAGATAGGGACACATGCTGAAATTGGGCTGACAGTCGGTGTTCTTATTAAATACTCATTTCACTGCTGTGAGGGGGTTTTGTTGCCCAGGCCCATACAACTCCCACATTTTACCGAGGCTCAAAGTGAACTGTAAGGAAGTGGTGGTGGTGGGGATCAGCCTTTATTTTATTTTATTAATAAAAGTTACGCTGTGTTATTTCATTGCATCTTATAGGTGATGGTTTGGTCATTGACACACCTAAAGGTAAATATAAATTTGTACTCTGAGGGGACAAATTACAGTAAAGACATGATCTTTATAAATCTCTTTCTCTAAGTCAGCTTTGGGGATTTGTGGAAACCTTCACACAACAGGGAATTGTCGTGATTCTTGACTCATTCAGGTGTTTATCTTTCTCTTGAGACTAGCTCAGGAAAAAGGCTACCACTGTATTGTTCTTGCTTACTCTCTGCAGATGCTGTTAAATCAACACTTTTATTAGCCTTTTATTTTTTATTTTTTTTACAACTTTATTGGAGTATAATTGCTTCACAATGGTGTGTTAGCTTCTTCTCTATAACAAAGTGAATCAGCCATACATATATATCTGTTCCCACATCCCCTCCCTCCTGCGTCTCCCTCCCTCCCTCCCTCCCACCCTCCCCATCCCACCCCTCCAGGTGGTCACAAAGCACTGATCTGATCTTCTTGTGCCATGCGGCTGCCTCCCACTAGCTATCTACCTCACGTTTGGTAGTGTATATATGTCCATGCCTCTCTCTCGCTTTGTCACAGCTTACCCTTCCCCCTCCCCATATCCTCAAGTCCATACTCAAGTAGGACTGTGTCTTTATTCCTGTTTTACCCCTAGGTTCTTCATGACATTTTTTTTTTTTTTTTTTTTTTTTTTTTTTTTTTTTTAATTTTATTTATTTATTTTTTGCTGTGTTGGGTCTTCGTTTCTGTGCAAGGGCATTCTCTAGTTGCGGCAAGTGGGGGCCACTCTTCATCGCAGTGCGCGGGCCCCTCACTGTCACGGCCTCTCTTGTTGCGGAGCACAAGCTCCAGACGCGCAGGCTCAGCAGTTGTGGCTCACGGGCCTAGTTGCTCCGTGGCATGTGGGATCTTCCCAGACCAGGGCTCGAACCCGTGTCCCCTGCATCGGCAGGCAGACTCCCAACCACTGCGCCACCAGGGAAGCCCTTCATGACATTTTTTTTTCTTAAATTCCATATATACGTGTTAGCACATGGTATTTGTCTTTCTCTTTCTGACTTACTTCATTCTGTATGACAGACTCTATGTCTATCCACCTCATTACAAATAGCTCAGTTTCGTTTCTTTTTATGGCTGAGTAATATTCCATTGTATATATGTGCCACATCTTCTTTATCCATTCATCCGATGATGGACACTTAGGTTGTTTCCATCTCCGGGCTATTGTGAATAGAGCTGCAATGAACATTTTGGTACATGTCTCTTTTTGAATTATGGTTTTCTCAGGGTATATGCCTAGTAGTGGGATTGCTGGGTCATATGGTAGTTCTATTTGTAGTTTTTTAAGGAACCTCCATACTGTTCTCCATAGTGGCTGTACCAATTCACATTCCCACCAGCAGTGCAAGAGTGTTCCCTTTTCTCCACACCCTCTCCAGCATTTATTGTTTCTAGATTTTTTGATGATGGCCATTCTGACTGGTGTGAGATGATATCTCATTGTAGTTTTGATTTGCATTTCTCTAATGATTAATGATGTTGAGCATTCTTTCATGTGTTTGTTGGCAGTCTGTATATCTTCTGTGGAGAAATGTCTATTTAGGTCTTCTGCCCATTTTTGGATTGGGTTGTTTGTTTTTTTGTTATTGAGCTGCATGAGCTGCTTCTAAATTTTGGAGATTAATCCTTTGTCAGTTGCTTCATTTGCAAATATTTTCTCCCATTCTGAGGGTTGTCTTTTGGTCTTGTTTATGGTTTCCTCTACTACCCAAAGCAATCTACAGATTCAATGCAATCCCTATCAAACTACCACTGGCATTTTTCACAGAACTAGAATAAAAAATATCACAGTTTGTATGGAAACACAAAAGATCCTGAATAGCCAAAGCAATCTTGAGAACGAAAAACGGAGCTGGAGGAATCAATCTCCCTGACTTCAGACTATACTACAAAGCTACAGTAATCAAGACAGTATGGTACTGGCACAAAAACAGAAAGATAGATAAATGGAACAGGATAGAAAGCCCAGAGATAAACCCACGCACATATGGTCACCTTATCTTTGATAAAGGAGGCAGGAATGTACAGTGGAGAAAGGACAGCCTCTTCAGTAAGTGGTGCTGGGAAAACTGGACAGGTACATGTAAAAGTATGAGATTAGATCACTCCCTAACACCATACACAAAAATAAGCTCAAAATGGATTAAAGACCTAAATGTAAGGCCAGACACTGTCAAACTCTTAGAGTAAAACATAGGCAGGACACTCTGTGACATAAATCACAGCAAGATCCTTTTTGACCCACCTCCTAGAGAAATGGAAATAAAAACAAAAATAAAGAAATGGGACCTAATGAAACTTAAAAGCTTTTGCACAGCAAAGGAAACTATTAGCCTTTTATTGATTAGCCTTTCATTAAAGACTTATTGTGTCTTTTATTAATTAGCCTTTTATTAAAGGCTTTTTGTGTCTGTTTTTAAAACTGGCCCCCTTTCCTTGTTCCGTCAAAAAAATTTCTTTGCTTTATTGATAGTGAGATGTTCTATAGACCAGCATAACGTAAGTTAAGACCCTTACAGCGAGTAGAGAATATTCTATAGTTTGGGTTATTTAATGTCACATTTGTTTAATCGTGTAAATATTACATTGTCGCTGGAAGAAAGTAAGAATATACAGAGGAAGAAACAAAATGATAGCACCTATAAATGTCCGTTAACACTTTGTTTATATCAGGAGTTAAGTATTTATGTTTAATAAAATATAAATTAAATTAAAAATATTTAACAGCCGACACGGCGCAGGCACCAGCTAATCAGAATGGACTGGCTTTACACAATATATACTGTCTGGTTAAAATTGGTTTGGGGTTATATCCCTCTAGATATTTCCCCGTGCATATGTAGACATGCTATATATTTTAAACAGTTAGCTTTCTTACCTTGGCCCCTCAAAAGTGTCCGGATGGTTTCATAGTCTGATTGTACCAACTTCAATCTATGTATAAGAAATACAGAATTGAAAAATAAACTTCTGTCTTGTTTATTTGTCTATGAATTTACTTTTGACTTAGCTTGTCAAACATGTAATAATAAACGATTTCCATTTAGTAAATGTAAGGTGACATGTACATCTTGTTAAAGGCAGAGCATGTCTTAGGAAAAGAAGTGTAGCCTTATAGGATGTCCTCACCCTGCTCTGTCCCACTGGGTTTTCTCAGTGGAAATCGGAGGTCCAGACCATGCATCTCATTTACCTCCAAGCCCCTGCCCTGATCCAGCTGCAGAGAGGAGAAGATAGAATTCAGAAATCTTAAACATATAAAGTTATTCATTCTTTGAAATTAATTTTTGAGAAGCATGTTGATGCCATTAGTAATGGCAAAATGTGAAATGGGGTCCATGGAAGAAGCACAGGATTTAGAAAGTTTAAATATTACTCTAAATTTGCATGTGATTAGAAGTTAGAAGGTATACAGTATCATTAACCACCTGGATTTAGATGATTAATCTCTCACAACATTAAAACGTGAAAATGTGTAATTAAGTTGTTCCTTAATGAGTGCCTTAAAAGTTATATGAACACGTTAGGTTACTTTGAATGAGTTGTTATTTTGGTTATAGGTGAGCAGTGTCATGGTTTCCTTATCTGTTAGATAAGGGATTTAGACTAGATTATATCCAATTCCTCCCAGCTTGCTGACTCCATAATTGTATATTAATAACTCCTATAATGAGGCTAGTCATGTTTGGTTTACAATTTAGATTTGCGAAAGCTCTTCAGAATTCTCCATGTAATTATTCCAGTAAAACTCAACAATCTTATACATGAGGGGGTTGATGGATACTGGTTGGTACAGAAAGGAGTCAGTAGAGAAAGACTTATGAGTTACAGTTTGAAGAGCCGGGAAAGCTTCCTCCAAGATTCTGGAAACCCAAATTTGTAACACAGTTGTCCAAACCTCCTGGAGGTGGGCCAAGAAGTAGGGGGAGAGAGAGGATGGGGTGTTGCTGGTAATTGCCTGGGAGGCCCAGTGAAGAGTACTTTTCCTGTCATGTTTTCATGTGGGGAACGCCTGTGGCCAAAGAATTGAGGCCACAGAACTAAACTGTGCAATTGGATGTTTTCAGTATATCTTCTTTGCTTTTACTGTGATCTGTGGGGAAATATATAACTTGGTGGGCTATTTATTTATTTATGACTTTATTTTTGTGCCTGTTGCTGTAGTTTACTGAAAGCCTACCAAGATTAGAAGTCACCATGAGAAGGAGGAACATCAACAAGAGTCAATACCTGGTCCAGTCCTGTATCTGCCCCTCACTAGCCTTTGACTAATAATGGTCTTAGAGTTCACCAAAAGCATGCACAGATCCTAGATTTTAACTACGCTTTGCTGAAAATACGGTATTCTATGAGAACTGATTATTAGTTAGGCCTGAGCAGTTAGACCTGAATTGATTTTTGTTTCATGGAAAGCCCACAAAATAGACAATAGTTATAATGATGGTGACAATAATTATAATAAAATATAATAATAAGCCAGTCTTTATTGAGTATGTACTGTGTGCCAAGTGTTCTTCTAAGTTCTTTACATTAATGCATTTACTCCTCACAGCAGCCTTGGTTGGTTAGGTGCTCTTATGATTCCATTTCTACAGGTGAAGAAACTGAGGCACAGAAAGACTAGGTAACTGGTCAAGGTCGTAAAATTAGCAAGTGGCTGAGCTGGGAATTGAACCCAGGCCACCTGGCTCCAGAGTCCACATCCTTGACCACGGTGCAGCCTCTTTCCCAGAAGACAGGGCTACCCAGGACTGGACAAGTTTATTGAAGGCATCAGAATGCTAATAACTGCTCTTACTTAAAGAACCAACACTTTATTGTCACATTTTAAGTTTTTTGGGGAAAATAATGTAAGTGCAGTTTAGTTTCAATAATTTGTTTTGTTTCTTAATTTGACTAATCAAGTGTTTATCCCACTTTTGAGTGAACATAAAATGGTGACATTTAACTTTTTTTCACTAGCTATACTTATGATTAAATGCATTGTGGATATTTCCCAAAATTATAAATATAAAAGACGAGACCCAGTTATCAGTTGAAAATGAAGTAGAAACTGCATTATGGCCAAGTTCTTCTGTAAACAGATAAACTCAGTATATTTGAATGCATAAAAAATAAAGTTTCCTGGTTCTGTGATTTTAGTGTATATTTTTATCTTATTGTCATGCCATGAAATAGTCATATTTTAAAATAACCCTGTCAAGATTTGAGTCATCAAATTTTTAACTCCCTTACATATTTTATAGTTTAGAACAAGCTACTTTTTAATTAAAACTTGCCATAAGTAAATATTTCTTACATTGTAGACACTAAAAATTAACTTACTATAGTTTTTGCCTGTCCAGATCATCAAACTTAATGAAACTTTATTCCTGTTTACTAGAGTATTCTTAATGGTATAGCATCTTTTTTCTATCATTTATTAGTTTATTTCTTTCCTCTCACCTTCCTTCCCTGATATTATTACTCTGGTATTTATTGAGTGTTTTATGTATTGGAAGCCCTTAATCTTGGTCACCTTTGAACACTTAGAGACGATTAGCCATCATTACTGTATTTTTCCTCTTCCTGGAATTCTTTCCTCCAGTAAAAGCAGAAGTGTTGCCGCAAGAAGTTTTAATGGGCATTATTCCTCAGGGAACCGTCATGGAATCATAGGATTCTGCTCAATTTAGGAAGATCATCCTAAATTATTTTTTAAATTATTTATTTATTTTTAAATTAATTTTTATTGGAGTGTAGTTGATTTACGATGTTGTGTTAGTTTCTGCTGTACAGCACAGTGAGTCAGTTATACATATACATATATCCACTCTTTTTTAGATTCTGTTCCCATATAGGTCATTACAGAGTATTGAGTAGGGTTCCCTGTGCTGTATAGGAGGTTCTTACTAGCTATCTTTTTTTTTTTTTTTTTTTTTTTTTTTTGCGGTACGCGGGCCTCTCACTGTTGTGGCCTCTCCCCTTGCGGAGCACAGGCTCCGGAGCACAGGCTCAGTGGCCATGGCTCACGGGCCTAGCCGCTCTGCGGCATGTGGGATCTTCCCAGACCGGGGCACGAACCGGTGTCCCCTGCATCGGCAGGCGGACTCTCAACCACTGCACCACCAGGGAAGCCCTAGCTATCTATTTTATATACAGGCGTGTGTATATGTCAATCCCAATCTCCCAGTTTATCCCTCCTCCCCTTACCCCCTTGGTAACCATAAGTTTGTTTTCTACATCTGTGACTCTATTTCTGTTTTGTAAATCAGTTCATTTGTACAAGTCATTTTCATTTTATTGTTTTGGTCTCTACTAGTTGTGACTCCCAGTTCCGGGTGGTTATCAAGAGGGGAAATTATGACTCCATCAGTTCCTGGATGGATAGATCCTGCATCTCCTTCCGGCCCCACATCTCTCCACTATAATCTTGAAGTTATTGCCTCTCTTTTTATGATTAGGCTGCCATCAAGTCAAGTGTGCATATGCTGTGTACACATACATACGCACACATACTGTTGACAAAGATGACAAAAGATGAAGAATTCACAGTATTTGGCCTTTCCTGGCTTTATCGAATACTGCCCCAGTAATCATTTCAGATTCTGGTGCCTTCCTGGCTTTCTAAGCCTTTCCAGCCTTTACCTAAGGCAGTGAATGTAATTTATTTTCATATCTGTCAGTTTGTCGTTGCATTGGTACCTTGGAAGGGCTAGTGTTTTCCATTTATTTGAATGTTCCTACTGTTAATCATTACAAAATCATATTATTACTGCCCATATATAAATCAGAAAAAACATATTTGATTTCTAGCATTCTAATGTGGTAAAAAATTGATGAGTAGAGGAAACTTCTTATGCAAATGTAAGCGACTGACAGAGAATAAATATGGGCACAAACTCTTGCTGTTATAATCATCTTTTGACCTCAGCCACCCTTTGTATAGCCCAAGTAATGACTGTTTGATATTTATTATAAAGCATATTAAATTCCATGATTAACTGAACCTTTCATTCCTCTTTTTTCACATAGCGGTGAAAATAGATTGTTCTATTATCATTCTTGCCAGGAAATTTACAAAATGTATAAAATTATTCATAAATGTATTTTAAACAGAAGATATATTAATGTATTTATTATTGGGTGTACTGAGCAGAAAACATTTCACATTTGAATGGCAGGCACATGGTTATAAATTCACTTCCTGCTGAATATTAATCATCAACTCCATATGGCTGGTGGATAAACCTCTGAGAGATGACCAGGAGATGTAAATTCTTACCCTCGTCATGGATTTTTTATCTGATTTTGTTTAATGTTTAAAATAGATTGCATGACCTTTGAATTAAAAAAAAAGAGTCATCCTTCCTGAGAAGTCCAAGGGCAGGATGGTCTCAAGATGGGTTATTATTCCTTCTGCTCCCCTCTTGGCTTGTGGGATCTGGGCTCTCTTGGCCCCTCCTGTGTCTGACTGTTTCTTCCTTCTTGGTCTCCTGCTTCCTCTGCTTGACTTAAAATCTTGGTGTTATTCAGAGCACCAACCTGGATTCACTTCTGTTCTCGCTCTGTTGTCCTTTCTTCCTCCCTTCCCTTCCCTTCCCTTCCCTTCCCTTCCCTTCCCTTCCCTTCCCTTCCCTTCCCTTCCCTTCCCTTCCCTTCCCTTCCCTTCCCTTCCCTCCCCTTCCCTTCCCTTCCCTCCCCTTCCCTTCCCTTCCCTCCCCTTCCCTTCCCTTCCCTTCCCTCCCCTTCCCTCCCCTTCCCTCCCCTTCCCTCCCCTTCCCTCCCCTTCCCTCCCTCCCTCCCTTCCACCACACAGCTCACGGGATCTCAGTTCCCCAGCAAGGGATTGAACCTGGGCCATGGCAGTGCAAGCCCAGAATCCTAATCACTAGGCCACCAGGGAGATCCCTGTTATTGCTCGCTCTATTATACGTGTTTTCTGAGGGCGTTCCATTCACGCTTGCAGTTTATAGGGTCTGGCCTGCCTTTGGACTTCAGACCTCCCTCCAGGCCATCTCCACTGGGATGTACCCACCTCTGTGCTTCCTTGTTTTCGTACTCTATTGCCCCCACTCCACCTGTCCTGTGACCTCCTCAGTCTGGTTCACCACTGACCCCAGCATTCGGCAAGGCAGCTGGCATGTCGTAGGCACTCAGAATGTGTTCAGTGATTTAGTGTTCACAGTCGAACTCATTATTCCCCAACCCCCACCTAAAAATGCACACGCTGAAAAATGCATCTCTCCCTGTGTTCCCTCTCCCAGTGAATGGCATCCCCTATCCACTTTCCCCACCTCCTCTCTCTCCTCACACCACCCTGCTGCTGCTTTTTCTCCATACCCAGTCCTTTAAATTCTGTCTCCTGTGTTTTCTGAGTCCATTCTCTCGCCTCCATCCGAAATATCACCGCCTTGGTCCTAGGCTTCTGTGTCTGTCACCGGGACTGTGGCCTTATCTCTCAGTTTGTATTGCAGCTTTCCAATCTTGTCTTCTCAAATCCACATTTTTGTACCATTGCCAGATCAATCTGTCTACAGTACATGTCTCAACATGTCACCCTCCTAAACTTACAAGGCTTCAGTGAAGAAAACTGTAAGCCTTACCAAGATTGCAACATATTTAAGTAAATGACAGGGGGTTTTGGTGCTCCCTGTCTGGGGAGACAGTAGTAAAGTCCTCATGCTTTTCAGGTTTGTTTTTTTTAGTTTACTACAGTGCTAATCAGGATTCCAAATGGAGTTTTTTGAGAAGACTGGATATGGTGATTCACTCATCTTATAAATTAAATGAGTGAGAATAAATTTTAAAAATTGAAGTGTAAGAGAGTGGTCTTTACAGGAAGAAAATCTGGTGTTGAATCTTAGCTCTGCTACATATTAGCTGGGTGGCCTTGTACCTCTCCCTCTCCCCCTCACCACTCAGCCCTTCACTGTGTCTTCCTCTTTAAAATGGGATTACTATGGGAACTACCTCTAAGAATTTTTGTTAGCATTAAATGACATAATGACAGAATACATGTAGTATATTTAGCACAATGTCTGGTAGCAAATGCTTCATAAATGTTAGCAGGATCAAAAGTACATGAAAACCATAGTCACATATGCATACGTACGTGTTTATGTAATACATAAAGATGGTAATAGCGTTTGTTTCAATATGGTGAGGTTGTAAATGTTTATGACTTTTCTCCATTTTCTACAACTATCATCTGTCACTTTTCAGGTAGGAAAGAAAAAAATGTCTTTCAGTGACTTCCTACCTTTACGAAATAAATTTAAGCTCCCTTCCACCTCATTCAGTGCCCTCCATAACCTCCCCCTCTGTACTGCTCTCTCCTCATCTCTGATAGCTTCCTCCTGCCTACATTTTCAGTCACCCTGAATCCTGAATTACTTTGTTCCCCGTACACACTGTTTCCTGCCCGCATGCCCCTCTGCTGTCATGTCCACTCCTAACTTTTCTCATGTACTGCTGTTGCTCCTTGAAGATTTAGCTTAAAATCACTCATCCCATCAGGTTGACCATTAGGATCCCAGTGTTAAAATTATCTGAATTTGTTTCCCCTCAATGGACTGTTTTTTTCCAGAATAAGGACTTTACTAGAAGCTGGAAATAAAAGATGATTAAGTTACAGTCCATGCCCTTAGGTTGCTTATCATCTAGCAGGAGAAGAAAGGCATGTAAATACACGAAGGTAGTAAATGTTGCAGGATCTCTGACACAAGGACCTGCTGAGTATAGTCGCGCAGCAATAAGGTGCGATAAGTCCCTCTTGGGGGCAGTGGGGGAATTAGGGTGAAGGGCTCAGAATGTTTTCATTCAAGAGTGATGCTTAAGGGCTTCCCTGGTAGTGCAGTGGTTAAGAATCCGCCTGCCAATGCAGGGGACACGGGTTAGAGCCCTGGTCTGGGAAGATCCCACATGCCGCGGAGCAACTAAGCCTGTGCGCCACAACTACTGAGCCTGCGACCTAGAGCCCGTGCTCCGAAACGAGAAGCCACTGCAGTGAGAAGCCCGCGCACTGCAACTAGAGAAGGCCTGCAGGCAGCAACGAAGGCCCAACGCAGACGAAAATAAATAAATTTATTTTTTTTAAAAAAAAGAATGATGATTAAGCTGCTGAATAGGAGTTTCCTGGGCAGATAACATGGGGCCCGTGTTCCAGGCTGGGCGTGGGAAAACAGTTCGACACAGAGAATGGTGACAAATTGAGTTTGAGGTGGGGTCTCCAAAGTGCTTGGCACGTGATAGAAGCTCAAAAACATTCAAACCGAACAGTATGCCCCTCCTAGTATTCCAGGTATGGGCTTCAGGAGTTTGCGAATCCTTCGAAGTTGTATATAATATTTTATGTTTATGTGCCTCTGAGAAATTTTCTGGGGAGAGGATCCTTGAATTTCACTATTTTCCCAAAGAGTTGCATGGCCTATGAAAGGTTAAAAACCACTCTTGACAAATATTCTGCCACTAGAAATGGGTGAGGTGAGGGGCGGAGGACAGACAATGATTCGAAGATAAACTGTCCCCAGCTGCAGCTGACAGGGATGCACCTGGGCATTCACGGGGCAGTCACTCACCTGCTAGGGCCGCTGAGGGCCTGGTCACAGTGGGCACTTCAGGCAATGGTTCCACGCACACTTTTCTGGCTCCTTTCAGCAAGCAGGCTCATTCCTGCTTTCTGTTTGCTCCATCTAAGCCATTACAGTGTTCTTTCCCTGATAGTCAAAGCAACTCTCCAGGGCAGGAAACATTATGGGGTTGAAAGACTGGGGAGAGAATGGAAGCACCATATGTTTTATTCCGAAAATAAAGTAAGGAGGTGAACATGTGAGGGGAACAAGAAAGCAAATGCAGTAACCAAAGCAGTTCAGTGGCAGTGGTGTTAAAGAGACTGCATTAAAAGACTGCAACAGCATTAACCCCCCAGGGATACTGTGGGGTCAGCTCATTCATTCCTCAGTGGCTGGTAAAGAGATGTGTGAATTACCCGACTCCTAGAATCCTGTCTGGGCAAACCCAGTGTCCTCCTCTGCCCCTCTGTGCAGCTATATACGTTTGTTTAGAACATATTGCACTATGGTGTCCTTGTTAGTACTCTTTTCTTCCATAAGGCAAGACTGGCTTATTTTGGAATACCCAGCATTTGACACTCGGCTCGGGACATGTTTATTGAAAGAACACACTCGAGCTTTCTAGCTTCAAAGTAGTGGAGTTCATAGTTCAGTCTGCACAGAGGAAACCCCAAACAGCTGAAGAATTGCATCATCCTTTGCTTGGTTCTTTTCCTCCTTTGCCCAGTGAGGCACTCAAGTAAAAGAGCTAATCAAGGAAGGGAGCAGATCTTCTGCAAAGATACAGGCTGCTCTTTTGAAGGGAGACATTTGGTGCAATGTTGAATCCGATGCAATTTCAGAAGCTATCGGCTTGCTAAACAGTGTTGATGATGACAAAGCAAAGCAAAGGACAAAGGTTACGGAAGCAGACGGAGGGCACTACTGGTCACACTTGGATCTGTCTTGGGCGCGCCCACACACCCCCATCAGTCGCCCCAAGTCAAGTAACCTTCAGAAGCATAATGATTAGTTGTATTTTCCAAAGCTCAACATTGGGATGCATGGATCAGGCACTTGCTTGCCTTACGTGAAGCTCAGCCCTGCTCACAGGGATTTGGAGGATCCCTTACAGTGTTGGGGGGAACTTGCAGAGGGCTCAGAGCTTGTTTAAAGGAATGAAAGATTTTAAGATGGGAACACTGAAGAAGGAAGTGAAGGGTGGCTTCATGGTCTCCAGTGTGTGAAGTACACAGAGAATAGTGATTAATATTTTCTTTCCTATTACTAAGGAGCAAAGAATAGGAATATTGATTTGAACCATATGAGAACTGAATTGATGGGATAAATTAAAATATTATTGAAAATATCTTCCTTTACTCCTATCATATTAACTTTATTACTTATAGACAGTTGGTCATTCCTAGCATTCAAGTCATTTACACTGTTGCTTTCCTGGGTTAGACACTCGATCGAAAGAAGGAAAGGAAACCAGTGATGCTGATTGAGCACCTACTGACTGCAGGCTCTGCTCTGGGTTTTCTTGCGTCTCAGATTTGCAAACATCATCCCATTTAATACCCAAGGGGCAGGTATTATTATCCCCATTTATTTGTGGGGAAACTGAGGCCAGGAGCGCTCAAGATGACAATTATAGGTGGCAGTCCTAGGTCTTTTTTATATGTTACTTCAATCCTGAGTCTGTGCAACTCCAAAGGCCTTGCTTCTAATTTATCCTTAAATGTGGTGATTCTCATGTTTACTGAGTCTGTCTGGATGCCTCATTCTCGATGAGGCATTCCAAACTGGCCCATCCCAGGTCCGGAAAGCCTTCACCTCTGAGAACAACTGTGCATTTGATGCAGTTTGGCACTTACATGTCCAAAACAATCATCTATTCCTATTTCTCAGCCTGGACAAAGCATACTTACAGAGCAGCAAATTTGTAATGCATGCTTTCCAGCATTGCAAAAAGAAAAAGAAGAGAAAGACATTTCAGTATAATAAAGTTAAAATTTTAACCCTAATGGCATGCCTTTGGGTTGTCTCCACAGTGTGGGCAAGCACAGATGGTATGCAGTATCAAGGCTCATAGCAAGGTGAATGATTCTCATCCAAATTAAACCTGTTGGTAACCAAACCTTCCTATCCCTGACGTCTGCTGTGCCACATATTTTTCTGATTGTAGTGTTACACAGTCAGCTCTCTGTATCCGCAGGTTCTGCATCCACAAATTCAACCAACCGTGGATCAAAAATATTCTCCCCAAAAATTTCCAGAAAGTTCCAAAAAGCAAAACTTGAATTTGCCACAAGCCAGCAACTATTTACATAGCATCTACGTTGCATTAGGTATTATAAGTAATCTAGAGATGACTTAAAGTATACAGGAGGATATGCTTAGGTTATATGCAAATACTATACCAGTTTATATAAGGGACTTGAGCGTCCAGGATTTGGGTAACTGCAGGGGTGCTGGAACCAATCACCCACAGATACCAAGGTATGACTGTAAGTGGTCCACTGTAGATATTTTGGAAAAAAAAGAAAATTGCAAATAAAACAGAAATCACCCCTAATGCTACTGCTCAAAGATAAACCAAACATGAATACCTTAGTGTGCTTCTTTCCAGCCTTCTAAAAACGCAGAATTTTATATAGTTTAGAAATACAGTATCCTGTCTTTCCACCTAACTTGCCTCATAAGCATTCCGTAATATTTATTTTTCATTGTGGTAAAATATACAGAACATAAAATTGACCATTTTACCCAATTTCAAATGTACAATTCAGTGGCATTATATACATTCACCACTTTTCGTCTCCAGGACCTTTTCATCATCAGCATTGCTTATATTTAAAAATGCTTCACAAACCACATTTAATAGCTGCATAATATTCCACCAGACAGAATTGACGTGGAAGCCTTTGCTAGCAAACATTTCACAGATATTTATTTTGTCTTCACTGTGAGGTAGACTTTGTGGCTGAGTCCATGAACAAAACATGGTTTTTGCCTCCAGGATCTTAAGTCTGGTGAAGAGGTTGTTCATCAGCAGGCAATTTGATTCCCATGGAGGGTGAGCACAGGGGCTGTGGAGGAGAGTTTAAGTCGATGTACTATTTACATAATCATCCCTTGATTGTTGCAGATCTAACGTGTAGCAGATTATTTTGCTGTTATAAATAATACTGTGAGATTGTTGTAGGTATAAATATTTTTTCACATTTCAGATTACTTTATGAAGATTTTGAAAAGGGGACTTACTGGACTACTCATTGTAACAGGGCAATAAGTGGAACTGGTTATTGTCATTTCTCAAGGTCAGGGGCAGCCACCAAACGTTTTCATTTCCTGTTACACCTGATGAGCTCTACCAACTTTTTCATAAATGTGTGTCTTACTTGCATTTGGTAGGATTGTGTGAAGCATTGGGATTGGGTAAAGAGTGTATCCGACGAGGAAGAGCTAGGAAGGGCAGAGGCAAAGGGATAGTGGCCGAGGTCAACATTGTAGCACAGGGAACGTTCAAACTGTCCAGCTGTTTGTACTCATTTCAGAGGCCTTGGTTTGGCTCAGGCTTCAGGGCTGTGCTCCACGGGGCTCCTTTCTGTGAAATTCCAGACTTGTGCACTTGAAGCCCTCTGTGCAATAAAAGTAGCCTATTTAAAAAAAAAAAAGTAACTTTATCATCTAAACAGAAACTTCTGGTCTTTTATCCAAGCTGCAAGAGACTTTTGGATATCGTACAATACTTCCCTGTTCAGACAACAGATGAAGATTCTGAGGCTTAGAAAAGTTAAGAAACATTCTGAAGAAAACCAGTTGGGTGGACAAAGAAGAGAGATTCAAACTCATTCCTCTTGGTTTATCTGGCGGTCACCCCATTACCTGTCCCATGTTGTCTTAGCCTTTGTTCTTCTCTTTACAGGAATCCTTTTCTTCTTCCCACTTCTAAATTCCTTATTTTGTTCTCTGCTGTTTTCTTCTAAGATGTTACTCATTTTCAGTATTGAATATGTATATGTGCTGGCTAATATCTATCTACAGTTGTCATATTATGCTGGTGTGTTTGAGTTCCTTTAGTTGACTGATTTGTTTGACTGCTAACTCTCTCTTCATCTGGGCCTTGTTGTTTATTGGAAAGTTTCTCTTGGCTCTGGCAAAACTAATCAGTTATGCCTTATTTTTCTCCCTTTGTGTTATTCCCTTTGGGTAATTCTGTGGGTTCTGTTTTTTTTTTGTTTTGTTTTGTTTTTGAATTAACTTTAAGAAGTAATATACCCTTCAATGAGATAGTAAATGTGGAAACCTGGTTCAGGGCCAAAGAGTAAGCAGTTTTTAAATAGATCATGTATGTTGAGAATAGGAATATTAACACGGATCTCTGATGTATTAATTTCATGATGTTTGATACATAAAGGTTAGTTGGTAAACCTTCTACCATGGGTACACGTGTATGTATTTATGTAAATGTGCATGTATTTTTTTTTAATGTGTAGTAACTCTTCCTTCTAAGGTCAAGTTGACAAAAAGAAATAAAGTTAGCATTGCTTCCTGTTAGACAAAATGCCATTATCTTCAGTAGAGCTTCAGATGTATCTAATGACTCTAAATATAGTGCCGTGGGCCCTCTGATAATAACCAGAAAAAGGAACTTAAAAAGCCAGAGCGCCAAATGTGGTCTGAGGCTCTCAGCCCCAATATGAGGTGATTATTATGCAGTTGGAAAATCCTGTAGCTTAGATTCTAAACAATTTCTGGTAATCAATATCTCAAAATAATTCACAGAGTTATCAGGTCCTTTCATTTATGAGAGAAAGGAACAATTCCTCATTTATCTGAAGTCTTTTACGTTGGCAATTCCATCCTTAATTAAAAAGGCATTGGCATTTGCATTATGAAAATTGTTCTTCTGGATTTATATCTGAGTCTATTAATTTAGTGTTTCAAAACTGATTAGCCTTAACCCATATAGTTACTTTTATACAAAGGCAACTTAAAAATTGATTTTGGAGTATCTTGATTTTAAAGATCATTTCAGACATCTGATTTGCCTGTGTTGGTTCTCCTGTATTGATGTATTAAGTTCTGGAGAACTGAGGAATAAATGCAGTACATTCCACTCCAAAAAAAGCCATTATCATCCTCTCTTAATTTAAAGGACTTGAGAGCCCAAGGAGACATACCCTGCTTCTGCACCTCACACTTGTTCTCTCACTCATTTCCTTCTCTATTTTTCAGTGTGGAATAGTCATTATGATAGTAATAGCAATTATATTTTCTTAAGTGCTTACTGTCAGGCCATGTGTTACATCCAACTTTAGTATTCATAATAGCCCTATGAAGATAGGTAGTATGATGCTCATTTTATGGATTAGGAAGCTGAGACTCTTCCCAGTAGATTACATGATTAACCTCCTTTGATTAACCGTTTGATTGATTGATTCCCTGTTATTTCCCTGTCATTTCTCTGGTCCATTCTGCACGTCACTGCTGGTCCCATCTGTGTTCTATAATATTCCCTTGCAGAAACACCTTTAAAGACTCCCCAGACTTCAGTCAGTCTACAGGTTGGCCCCAGTTGCTTTAACTTTATATCCCACAACCTCCTTACAAGAACCTGCACCACAGACCCCAAGGTGAGCATACTGTGTACTTTCCTCCACTCTTCCCCCGACCCAGCTCTGGCAGATGCCTACTATGTGCCAGGCACTCTGTTAGGATCTTAGGTACATAGTTCTTGCCTTTAAAACTTTATACTCAGTGGCAAGGCAGACCTGGATATATTACCTCTCCTTAGCCTTTATGTGTCTAATACCAGGTTGGTTTAGAGCTCTTGCCCTTGTTGAAACTTTCCCTAACCATTCAAGGCAAAAGTGAGTCTGCCCTCCTCAGAACGTGGCCTGAACTGACTGTAGCAAATGCTTAGCTTCAAGTTTTGATCTTCTTTTCATGTGCCTGGATCTTAGCCCACTTCTGCGTTATAGAATCTGTAGGTAAAGTCTGTGGCTTTAATATCTCTTTTATCACTAAACTCTAATTTTTTTTTTGCGGTACGCGGGCCTCTTACTGTTGTGGCCTCCCCCGTTGCGGAGCACAGGCTCCAGACGCGCAGGCTCAGCGGCCATGGCTCACGGGCCCAGCCGCTCCGCAGCATGTGGGATCTTCCCAGACTGGGGCACGAACCCGTGTCCCCTGGATCGGCAGGCGGACTCTCAACCACTGCTCCACCGGGGAAGCCCAACTCTAATTTTTAAAGAGAGGATTGATTAATTTATTAAAATCTGTATAATTTCATAAAGATATTTTAGCCTAGGAATATCATGCTTTTAATATATTGCACTGTGACCTGAGACCACATGTATTAAGCTATAAAAAAATTAGGTGGGTGCAGAAATATGGCATTTTGTTTTGTTTTTTGAATTTTTTACAAACCCTGGTACCAAATCTTTTATTTTTTAGATTGATTAATAATATTACAGTTACACCTTCTTTTTCATTAGCTATCAGCACAAGAAGAAAGCCTTTTGAATATAAGCCAAGCCTTTAAAGGACACTAATAACATATCTTGAGCTCTATTCCTTTGAGTTATGGGATTTGTTAAGTAAAAGGTAAGTGGCATAAGCAGACTGAGTCCTGACTGAGATAGGAAACCTGTTCTAGTGCTGGCCCAAGTCACTAAATTGGGTTACCCTGATCTAGTCAGAAGCATCATGTGCCCCAACTTATTCACATGCCAGATGAGGCCATCTTCATCACAGCAGACATAGCGGGGTTTTGACCCACTGAAGACTTTTGGGCACCTGTCTCCATGTTATGTTAGTTTGAATTTCACCCATCTATTTATGTATATACAGGCATCCCTGGGAGATACTGTGGGTTTGACTCCAGACCACCATGATGAAGCAAATATCGCAACAAAGCAAACATTGCAGTAAAGCGAGTCACAAATTTTTTGGTTTCCCAGTGCATATAAAAGTTAAGTTTACATTATACTGTAGTCTATTAAGTGTATAATAGCATTATGTCTAAAAAAACAAGGTACATACCTTCATTTGAAAATATTTTATTGCTAAAAAATGCTATAACCATTATCTGAGCCTTCAGCAAGTCTTCATCTTTTTGCTGATGGAAGGTCTTGATGTTGACGGCTGCTGACTGATCAGGGTGGTGGCTGCTGTGGCATTTTCTTACCATAACAGCAATGACATTTGCCACATTGCTTGACTCTTCCTTTTACTTACTAACTGGCCTAGTTTCAATATTGTGGTGTCTCAGGGAACAGGGAGGCCGGGGGAGAAGGAACAGCTGGTTGATGGAGCAGTCAGAGCACACACAATATTTATCAGTTAAGTTCGCTGTCTTATGTGGGTGCAGTTCGTGGCACCCCAAAGCAATTACAATGGTAACACTAAAGATGACTGATCATAGATCACTGTAGCAAATATAACAATAATGAAATAGTTTAAAATATTGTGAGAATTACCAAAATGTGACACAGAGACATGAAGTGACCAAATGCTGTTGGAAAAATGGTGCCAATAGACTTGCTCGATGCAGAGTTGCCATAAGCCTTCAATTTGTAAAAAACACGGTATCCACAAAGTGCAGTAGAAGTGCAATAAAATGAGGAATGCCTGTACTGTGTTAGTGTACTAGGGCTTCCATATAAAATACCAGACTGGGAGGGTTAAACGACAGAATTTTTTTTCTCACCGTTCTGCAGCCTGGAAGTCCAAGGTCAGGGTGTCAACAGATTTGGTTTCTTCTGAGGCCTCTCTCCTTGGCTTGTGGACACCACCTTCCTGCTGCATCCTCACATGGTCTTTCCTCTGTGTGTGAACATCCTGAGGTCTCTCTGTGTGTCCATACTTCCTCCTCTTCTAAGGGCTCCAATCAGATTGGATTAGGGCCCACTCTAACAGCCTCATTTTAACTCATCAGCTCTTCAGAGGCCCGTCTCCAAATATAGTCACATTCTGAGGTACCAGGAGTTAGGGCTTCTCCATATGAATTTTGAGGAGACATAGTTCAGCCCATAATATCTATTTAAAATAACATTCATTTGTTTTAAATTATATGTAGAAAGACTAGTACAAAGAAGAAACCAAAAATAGCCTTCCTAGTTAATGCCTATTATTTAACAGCAGTGGGGTGGTACGTACTTGAAAAGATAATTCAGACTGTATTGAGGGTATAAAAGGAAGAATGACACTCTCCTAGTCCCCTTCTCCTACACTAAGGCAGCTTCTTTAAATACATTTACATGCATGTTTACATACTCTGTTTAGCTCTAAACAGAGTCCAGGAGCCTTGTTTCCTCCTGTCTTCATGTATTCTACGAAATACATATCTCTGGGTCTGCACATGCTTGGATTGGCCTTCTTTTAAATGGCTACATAGTATTCCATTGTGTATGTACGAGATTTTAATTTAACTAGTCACTTATTAATGGGCATTTAGATTGTTTCCAGCCTCCTCAGCCCCCCACCAGCATTATAAACTACGGAGATGCATTTCTTTTTAATACCCATTATGGAAAGAATAGTAATGGGCCACCTAATAAAAATAACTGGCGTCCGATTTTGGTGACGACAGCCGTTGTTTTTCACCTTCCTGTCTCTTGGTTTGTGCTGGAGTTGTTGTTGTGAAAGGTGTTTGTCTTTCTTGCCCTCCAGTCCCTGACCGTATGCCAGTACCTCTCCTTCCTGCATAATGTGAAGGAAGGGCCTCCCTGGGCGGCCTTAGGTCAGTCATCTCTGTACAGCGGTCCTTCCTCCTCAGGAAGAAAGGCTCTCCAAATCAGCAGGCATAGACTATTTTTAGTTAAGCAAAATCGTTTTTCTTGTAAACATTGCTGTTTCTTTGTCCACACCGACATATGCATCATTTCTGGCTGCTTCGACCCTTCGGAGAGGGGCAAGCTTTCTAATGGCATGCGAGCATTCTTACCGCTAATCAAGATTTACAGCTGAGACCAGGACGCCCAGCCGCTCATTGGATTTGCAGGCCCTCTAAGCTAACAGCAGCAGCTCCAAGATTAAGTGCAGTGCAGGGGCCCCAGCCCTGTTGTCCAGGCTGTTTCTCCTTCCCCAGGCCCAGCCTCTTAGTCACAGGTATCTGGCGTTGTTTTATAAGCTGCGTCACCATGCAGATGTTCTTTTCTGAAGAATTACTTTCATTTCTGACTCATTTCAGGAAATGAGGCAGTCGATCAGAGGTGTTCTTCGTTTCCAGACCTCCGGAGTGTTCATTTTCTCCTGGGATTTCTAACCACATGTGGGCAGTGCTTTATTTACCCAGATGTGAGAAATAACAGTAATGAACAGCCCTCATCTTAAGGAGCCCTTACTTCCCTGAAGAATCCCATGTGAGGGCCCAGAGGTGGCTTATGCTCTTATTAACGTAAATATTTCTGAGGCTTTGGTTTCATGATGCTTGTAGACATGCTGTGTGAGACATGAGTTTGGTGCAGGCAAAATATAATTTAGCAACAGATTTAAAAGGTAGTCTGGAGTGTTTCTAATTACTGTTTGTTTAGTTCACCATTGCCTAATAAGGGGATTTAAGTAACCTTGGGGGTAGGGAATATAATGTTCGTATTACACTCAACCATGCAAATCATATTCTAAGTATTGCAGAGAACACACCATGGAGTCACTTTATAGATGTAGTCCTTGGAATTTTGAATTTAGAACTGAGAGCATTTTGGAGTGGACATTTTCTACCTGTCATGCATCAACATGAATTATGCACATGTCCAAAATCAACCCTACTGTGTGTTACAACTCTATATAAAATCCATCGGGGACTTTTGGCACTCAGTTCTCTTTTTAATTTGACATAAGAATTCTCATTCTTATGGGAGAAACTGGCTTCTCTTTCCTTCCTTTTCCCATCTTTCATTGGTCATATAGGAAACTGAAGTCGTGAGAGGGCCTAGAACAGTGGTTCTCAATCTGGGCTGCACCACAGAATCAGCCTGGGAACTTTCAAAAATACCGATGCCTGGGTCCCACCTCCCCAGAGAGTCTCGCCTAATTGTTGGGAATGCAGCCTGCACTGGGAGGATGTTATTGTGACTGAGGGTTGAGAACCATAGGCTTGAGAGCTCATTTCAGCCTGTGGTTCTCAGCCTGGGCTGCAGGCTAGCATCACCTAGGAAGCTATTGCCCAAAACACTGCTGCCCCACCAATTAAAACCACATTCTGGGGGGAAGGATCCAGGATTTTTAGAAAGATCCCAGATGATTTCTGATGCACAGCAAGGGTTAAGGTCAACTGACATAATCTAATCATTGCATATCATAGATAAGGAAAAGGAGAACTAGAAAGGTCAAATGGCTTGCTCAAGGTCAGATCCTGATTGTTGCAAAAGCAGGTCTGGGACTCAGGTCTGATGTCTCTGACTGGTCTTTCTGCTGCCTACCTGGCCCCCTTATATTTGTTTGTTATATTTATTGATGCCTCCTCATCCTTCAGGTGATGTTCCTGCCTCCAAGAGGCCTTTAATGGCTCCTGCCACTCTCCCATCCGGCCTGGGTAAGATGTCCTTCCTTTATATTTGAACCACCTTCCTTCCCCTTCCCCTTGGACTGTCAGCTCTAGAAGGACAAGGTCCATATTCTTTCAGTAACTTGCTGGCATGTAATGGGGACCTAGATAATGTTTGTTGAATTGAAATTCCCTAACTTTTTATTCACCAATTAGCCCACATGGATTGCTAAAAATAATCCACTCCTTTTGAAAGTAGCTTCTGAGAGCAAATGTTATTGTTACCTGTTGACCGCCCACTGTGCTGTGGGTCAAGATCTCATACACAAGGAATTCCCACCCTTGCCTTCCAGGAGAGAGAGAGTTGAGGGGGGAAAAAAACGTTTGTCAAGGGGATTATGATGACAAAATAATGAAAGCAAGATTTCTGTGACTTTACACGTTGCTCAGGGTATTTATAATATCCAGGGACTTCCGAATAACATACTTACAAGTGTATGTGGCGTCAGTGAAAGGGGGCATGTGGCATTATCTTAAGACAAAATGAAAATGCTCTTTCATAAAAATGTTTTAAGGACTAAATTATTTCCTTTATCATAATGCATATATAACTGAGCAACCACATCCACTAGCATAGCTGAATTAAATCCTTTGGCTTCTCAGGATTAATATGTTAACGTCTTTTCAACTGAGTAAAAAACTACTGGGGAGATCAAGATGGCGGAGTAGGAGGATGTAGAACTCACCTCCCCCTGTAAGCACATCAAAAATTACATCTACACATAGGACAACTCACAAAAAACCAACCAGACAGTGGCAGAAGATCTCTTAAATGACCAGAGCTGAAAGAAAGATCCCATGTAACTGAGTAGGACCAAAAAAAAAAAAAAAAAGGCATCAGAATGGGACCAGCACCCCTGGGGGGATCTGTAAAGGAGGGTGTGTCCACACAGGCAGGCCCTTGCTGTATGAAACTCCCCTGTCTGCTGGGAGGCCCACTGGGACAGATAGGGAGCTGGAGGGGCCTGGACTCTGCTCATGAGGCATGTGTACATGCTGGCTTGCTAGCAATCAGAGTAGAGAGAGACCAGCCCTGATGCTGACTACCACCACCTTGCTGCACTTCCAAGCCTGAAATGCACGCCGGGCAGGGCTGCTAGTATGTGCTAAAGTGCTGAAACTGCAGCGAAGGGACCTTGGGAGAGGACTTGGTCTAGCTGCTTGGAGACAGGCTGGAGGGCCTGAAGTGTGGTCCATTGTTAGTGCATGTAGGGTGGGACGTGGGTCCACCAACGGAACCCCACTGTCACCTTGCTAACAGCAGGGCGCGGCTCCGGTGGTGCAGGCTTTGTGAGCATGTACAGAGTTGGGGTGGGGCTGACATCTGAGCTCATTATCAGCCCTCCAACAGTGGGGCCAGATCTGGGCAGCAGTGGACTTTGTTGGTGTGCACACATGGTGGTTGGTGGCATCACAGAGTCCCATGTCCTCAGTGGACAGCCACTGGATAGGAGTGTGCAGCAGTTCCTTTCTCAGCAGGAGTGCTGTAGTTAAGCCCACCTCACACCACAGCTTGGAGCTGGATCTGGGGTGGACAGGTCCAGGAAGAGGCTGCCACAGAGGCAGCACAGGTCCCAGGCCACAGCACAACCACAATTCCTGCAGCTACGATGCTCTGGCCTCCTCCACCAGCTTAGTACTAGGTCTGGGATGAATACAACAGAGAAAGGAATGTGGCCTTGGGCTGCTTCTGGGCAAAACCTTGGACACCTGCATGGGTAGCACATAGGTTTGCCGTGACCACAATGGGTCTCACTTGCTTCAGGGCTCGCCTCCTTGGGGGCAGAACATATACTTAAGTACACTGGAGCTTTATTGAACCTGACCCTCAGGACTTCTACTGCAACAAGTGGGGAGCAGACCTCACCACTGACAGGGCTGTGACAGCCATGGAGCAAATAGGAGGCGTCACCCAACACCCAGTGCAGGATCTGGACACCAGAACAGCAGTCAACCCCCTATCAAGGGGATAATGTCCAGCACACTCTGAGGAAAGATGTGGCAGGCATTCATACCAAAAACAGCCCTAGCACCAAAAATATTGGACTCACAGCCTGCACAGGAATGCTCCCACATAAAAACAGCCCTTCAAGAACAAAGTAGATAACTATTTCTCCTAAATTCATAGAGACAGAGAAATGTATGTAATGTAAATATAAGAAGTGTAAGTAAATGAAAAAGCAAAGGAATTACTCACAATTAAAAGAACAAGATAAATCCCCTGAAAGAACAAACTCAGTGTACTTGACCCTGAGTTCAAAAAGGAGGTAATAAAAATGCTAAAGGAATTAAGAAAGAAATGCAGGTCACTGTAACAAGAAACTAGAAACTAGAATTAGGAAGCAATCAAAATTAGACAATTCAATTGCCAAGATAAAAACTGATCTAAAAACAATGAATAGCAGACTAAATAACACAGAAGAATGAATAAGTGATCTGGTAGATAGAATAATGGAAATCACCCAACAGAACAGCAGACAGAAAGAAAAATGAAAAAAAAAAGCAACAGGGGCTTCCCTGGTGGCGCAGTGGTTGAGAGTCCGCCTGCCGATGCAGGGGACACGGGTTCGTGCCCCGGTCCAGGAGGATCCCGCGTGCCGTGGAGCGGCTGGGCCCATGAGCCATGGCCTCTGGGCCTGCGTGTCTGGAGCCTGTGCTCTGCAACGGGAGAGGCCACAACAGTGAGAGGCGCGCGTACTGCAAAAGGAAAAAAAAAAAAAAGCAACATACGAGATTTATAGGATAATATAAAGCACGCCAACCTATGCATAATAGAGGTTCCAGAGAAAAAGAAAGAGAGAAGGGGATTGAAATTGTATTTGAAGGGCTTCCCTGGTGGCGCAGTGGTTGGGAGTCCACCTGCTGATGCAGGGGACATGGGTTCATGCCCCAGTCCGGGAAGATCCCACATGCTGCGGAGTGGCTGGGCCTGTGAGCCATGGCTGCTGAGCCTGCGTGTCCGGAGCTTGTGCTCCGCAATGGGAGAGGCCACAACAGTGAGAGGCCTGCGTACCACAAAAAAAAAAAAAAAAAAAAAAAAAAAAAAGTATTTGAAGAAATGGTGGCTGAAAACTTCCCAAACCTAAAGAAGGAAACAGATATCCAGGTATAGGAAGCACAGAAGGTCCCAAACAAGATGAACCCAAACAGACCCACACCAAGACATATCATAATTAAAATGGCAAAAGTTAAAGATTCTAAAAGCACTAAGAGAAAAGAAAGAATCAGTCATGAGGGAACCCCTATAAGGCTATCAGATGATTTCTCTACAGAAACTTAGCAGGCCAGAAGGGAGTGGAATGATATATTCAAAGTCCTGAAATGGAAAAACTTACAACCTGGGGTACCCTGCCTAGGAAGATTATCATTTAGAATAGAAGGAGAGATAAATAATTTCTCAGACAAGCAAAAACTAAAAGAATGCAGCAATACTAAACCTAATCTAAAGGAAATATTGGAAGGTCTTCTCTAGGTAAAAAAGAGTCAAGAATCTATAGGAAAGGGAGACTCACAATAAGAAAGGCAAATATATAAACTGATTGAAGATTACTTAAATAAGCCAGTACATAGATTAAAAAAGAATAAAATAATTTTTGTGAAAGCAATTATAACTACAGTTAATAGCAAAAGGATAAACATGAAGATGTAAAATAGGGCATCAAAATCACAAAATATGGGGGAGGGAAGTAAAAAAATGTAGATCTTTTAGAATGTGTTTGAACTTGTATGACTGTTAGTCTAAAGCCAGTAGATGTAGCTATGGGTCAACATACTTAAAAACCAGGGTAACCACAAATCAAAATTATACAACAGATTCACAAAAACCAAAACCAAAGGAACTCAAGCATAATACAAGAGAAAACCATCAAACCACAAAAGGAAAAACAAAAAGGAGAAGAAATTAATAAGAAGAACTATAAAACCAACTGGAAACAAGGTTTAAAATGGCAATAAATACATACTTATCAAGAATTACTTTAAATGAACTAAATGCTCCAAACAAAAAAACTAGAGTGGCCGATTGGATTTAAGGAAAAAAACAAAAAGGAACCAATAATATACTGCCCTACAAGAGACTCAGTTTAGGCTGAAAGACACACATAGATTGGAAGTGAGGGGTTGGAAAAAGATTTTTCATGCAAATGGAAACTACAAGAAAGCAGGGGTGGCAATACTCATATCAGACAAAGTAGACTTTAGAACAAAGTTCATAAAGAAAGACAAAGAAGGACACTGTATAATGATAAAGGGGTCAATACAAGAAGAGGATATTACACTCGTTAACACATGCACCCAATATGGGAGCACCTAAATATATAAAATAAATACTAACAGACATAGAGGGAGAAATTGACAGGAATACAATTATAGCTGGAGACTTTTAATACCCCTCTGACATCAATGGACAGATCTCTAAGACCAAATCAATACAGCAACAGAGACATTAAATGATACAATGGAACAATTGGAGTTACTTGATATTTACAGGGCACTACATCCCAAAAACCCAGAATACACATTCTTTTCAAATGCACATGAAACATTGTCTAGGATGGACCACACACTAGGACACAAAATAAGCCTCAACAAATTTAAGAGGATAGAAATTATTTCAGGCATCTTTTCTGACCACAGAATGGTCAGAATTCAGAACAGAATGAAACTAGAAATCAACCACAGAAATAAAAACACAAGGGGCTTCCCTGGTGGCGCAGTGGTTGAGAGTCTGCCTGCCAATGCAGGGGGCATGGGTTTGAGCCCTGTTCTGGGAGGATCCCACATGCCGCGGAGTGGCTGGGCCCGTGAGCCACAACTACTGAGCCTGCGCATCTGGAGCCTGTGCTCCCCAACAAGAGAGGCTGCGACAGTGAGAGGCCCGCGCACCGCGATGAAGAGTGGCCCCCGCTCACTGCAACTGGAGAAAGCCCTCGCACAGAAACGAAGACCTAACACAGCCAAATAAATAAATAATTAATTTAATAATTAATTTTTAAAAAAACCATGAAAAAAATGATCACATGGAGACTAAAAAACATGCTCCAAAAAAGCAGTGGGTCAACAATGCAATTAAAGAGGGAATCAGAAAATACTTCAAGAGAAATGGCAATGAAAATGCAGCCTTACAAAATCTATACGATGCAGCAAAAGCAGTTCTAAGAGTGACATTCATTAGCAATACAGGCCTTCCTTAAGAAACAAGAAAAATCTCAAACAGCCTAACCTACCACCTAAAAGAACTAGAAAAAGAAGAACAAACAAAACCCAAGGTTAGCAGAAGGAAGGAAATAATAAAGATCAGAGAGGAAATAAATAAAACAGAGATCAAGGAAACAATAGAAAAATCAATAAAACCAAGAGCTGTTTTTTTGAAAAATAAACAAAATCAACAAACCTCTAGCCAGGATCACCAAGAAGAAAAGAGAGAGGACCCAAATAAACAAAATAAGAAATGAAAGAGGAGAAATAAAAACCAATACCACAGAAATACAAAAAATAATAAGAAAATACTATGAACAAATTGGACAACCTAGAAGAAAGGGACAAGTTTCTAGAAATATATAGCCTATCAAAATTGAGTCAAGAAGAAACACATAATTTGAACAGACCAATCACTAGAAGTGAAATAGAATCTGTAATTTAAAAAAACCCCAAAACTCCCTGCAAACAAAAGTATAGGACTGAAAGCCTTCACTGAGGAATTCTACCAAACATACAAAGAAGAACTTATCCCGGTCCTTCTCAAACTATTCCAAAAGATTAAAGAGGAGAGAACACTCCCAAATTCATCTATGAAACCACTATCACCCTGATACCAAAGCCAGACAAAGACATTACAAAAAAAGAAAATTACAGGACAATATCTTTGATGAATATAGATGTAAAAATCCCCAACAAAATATTACCAAACTGAATGCAGTAATGCATAAAAAGGATCATACATGATGATCAAATTGGATTCATTCCAGGGTAGCATGGATGGTTCAACATACACGAATCAATCAATGTGGTATACCACATTAACAAAAGAAAAGACAAAAATCATATGATCATCTCAATAGATGCAAGAAAAACATTTGATAAAATTCAACATCGCTTCATGATAAAAACTCTTACCAAAGTGGGTACAGAGGGAACATATCTCAACATAGTAAAAGTCATTTATGACAAACCCACAGCCAACATAATACATAATAGTGAAAGCTGAAAGCCTTTCTCCCAAATTCAGGAACAAGACAAGGATGCCCACTCTCACCCTTTCTATTTAACATAGTATTGGAAGTTCTAGCCACAGCAATCAGACAAGCAAAAGAAATAAAAGGTATCCAGATTGGAAGAGAAGAGGTAAAATCGTTATTTGCAGATGACGTGATACTCTATATAGAGAAGCCTAAAGATGCCACACAAAACCTGTTAGAACTGATAAATGAATCCAGCAAGGTAGCAGGATTCAAGATTAATATACAGAAATCTGTTGCATTTCTTTACACTTACAAAATATCAGAAAGAGAAAGTGAAAAAATGATCCCATTTAAAATCACACTGGGGAAAAAAACAAAAACAACAAAAAACTATGAATAAACTTAACCAAGGAGGTGAAAGACCTATATGCTGAAAACTATGAAACATTGATAAAGGAAGTTGAAGGTGATTTAAAGAAATGGAAAGGTATCCCATGCTCTTAGATTGGAAGATTTAACATTGTTAAAATGGCCATACTACCCTCAGCAATCTACAGATTTAATGTGATTCCTATTAAAATCCCATGACATTTTTCACAGACCTAGAACAAATAATTCTAAAATTTATATGGAACCACAGATGACCCAGAATTGCCAAAGCAATACTGAAGAAAAAGAACAAAGCTGGAGGCATAACACGCCCCGCCCCCAGACTTTAGACAGTACTACAAAGCTACAGTAATCAAAACAGGGTGGTATTGGCACAGAAACACACATGAGAACCAATGGAACAGAATAGAGAGCCCATAAATAAACCCGCACGCCCACAGTCAATTAATCTACACCAAAGGTGGCAAGGATATATGTTGGAGAAAAGACAATCTCTTCAGCAAGTGGTGTTGGGAAAGCTGGACAGCTACATGCCAATCAGTAAAATTAGAGCACTCCCTCACACCATATTACAAAAATAAACTCAAAATGGCTTAAAGACCTAAATATAAGACATGACACCACAAAACTCCTAGAAGAGAACATAGGTGAAACATTCTTGGATATAAATCATAGCAATATTTTCTTAGATCAGTCTCCCAAGACAAAAGAAGAGCAAAAATCAACAGATGTGACCTAATCAAACTTAAAAAGCTTTTGCATAGCAAAGGAAACCATCAACAAAACAAAAAGGCAACCTCTGAAATGGGAGAAAATATTTGCAAAGGATGTGACCAACAAGGGATTAATATTTAAAATATACAAACAGCTCATATAACTAAATACAAAACAAACAAACAAATGCTAACCCTATCAAAAAATTGGCAGAAGACCTACATAGACATTTCTCCAAAGAAGATATACAGATGGCCAACAGGCATATGAAAAGATGCTCAGCATCACTATTTATGAGAGAAGTGCAAATCAGAACCACAGTGAGGTATCATCTCACACCAGTCAGAATGGCTATCATCAAAAAGTCTACAAATGATAAATGCTGGAGAGAGGGTAGAGAAAAGAGAACCATCTTACACTGTTAGTGGGAATGTAGATTGGTATAGCCACTATGGAGAACAGTATGGAATTTCCTTAAAAAACTAAAAATAGAGCTACCATATGATCCAGAAATCCCACTCCTGGGCATATATCCAGAAAAGGCGAAAACTCTAATTTGAAAAGATACTTGCACCCCAATGTTCATTGCAGCACTATTTACAGTAGCCAAGACATGGAAACAATCCAAGTGCCCTCAACAGATGATTGGCTTAAGAAGATGTGGTATATATATATATATATATACACACACACACACACACACACACACACATATACACACACACACTGTAATATTACTCAACCATAAAAAGAATAAAATATTGCTATTTGCAGCAACATGGATAGACCTAGAGAATATCATACTAAGCAAAGTAAGTAGGCAGAGAAAGCAAATATTATATATTACTTATATGTCAATCTAAAAAGTAATACAAATGAATCTATATACAAAATAGAAGAAGACTCACAGACATAGAAAACAAACTTACGGTTACCAACGGGGAAAGGGAGTGGGGAGGGATAAATTAAGAGTATGGGATTAACAGATACACAGTACTATACATAAAATAGATAAGCAAGAAGGATTTCCTGTATAACACAGGGAACTATATTCAATATCTTATAATAACCCATAATGGAAAATAATCTGAAAAAAAATATGTAACTGAAAAATAAAAAACAACAACAACAAAAAACTATCACTCCTCTGTCATCTCAGTTTACTTAAGGTCATGCTTGTCCCGTGTCTTCTTGTTATTTGAAAAATGTTTCCAGATTTGCAGTATTTATGTTTACTGTTGTAACTGTTACAGAGATTTGTCTCAGAAAGCAGATTACAACCAGGATCTGTTTACGTTACAGGTAGCCAGGAGGCTGCACAAATGGGTAACAGAAAGTAGCTGTTTTTCTCATTTGGAGAATTCAGTTATAAGTTTTTGGAGCCAAGACTGCAAACTGGGCTGTATTGTAGGATAGATGTTAAAATGACGTAAAGAGATTGCAGACAGTAGCCAATAATGACCCAAGTGCGTGAAATCTTTTTGAAGTCTTAGTAAGACTTCGTGGGTTCATGCTTTATAATTGGGAGTCTTCACATCCCAGGTAAGTGGCAGTGTGGCAGCGTGTAAATAAAGCCGCCATTTATCAGGGGAAATCTTCCCAAAACAAATATCCTTAAAATTTTCCAGAGAAAGCTAAGTTACTTAGCTGGAGGTAAATATACAACATTTTTATATTAAAATAATTTCATTATATCGTGAAATAAAATGCAAAGTTTGCATAACTTTTTTTTTAAGATGAGAAATTTTAAAGAACCACTTTCCAGTCTCTCCTTTGCTGCTACTTGGATGAAAAGTTAAACCAATAAAGGTTTTTGCTAAGTAACCAACTTCTATCTCACTAATTTCGGAGGCTCAACAGTACATTCTGGAAGAGACGAGGAAGGAGGGAAAGGAAGGGTTTATTAAATATGTAAGACACCATGTTCAGTGTCTTCACCCATGTTGTGCTGTCGAATCTTTATGGCTGTGCTGCAAATTAGGAATTATTCACAGCAATTTTTGCTTGTGAGGAGGTCTGTACGCACCTGTCCACTAGGAAGCAGAGCTGAAATTTGAAAACAGATCTATCTGATTCCAGAGTCCTTGTATTTTTCCCCTGACATGGCCTTTCATGTCATGAGGGTGGAGACGTCTCCAAAAGAGCCTTGTTACTAACTCTGAGTATTTGCCATGCTGGTGAAAGAGGAGGGCTGACTTTAGCTTCTCCTAGAGTTTTTTTTAAATAGATTTAATTAATTAATTAATTTATTTTTGTCTGCGTTGGGTCTTCGTTGCTGTGCGCAGGCTTTCTCTAGTTGCGGCGAGTGGGGGCTACTCTTCGTTGTGGTGTGCAGGCTTCTCATTGCGGTGGCTTCTTGTTGCGCCGCACAGGTTCTAGGCGCGCGGGCTTCAGTTGTTGTGACATGTGGGCTTCAGTAGTTGTGGCTTGTGGGCTCTAGAGCGCAGGCTCAGTAGTCGTGGCACAGGGGCTTAGTTGCTCCCTGGCATGTGGTATCTTCACGGACCAGCGCTCGAATCCGTGTCCCCTGCATTGGCAGGTGGATTCTTAGCCACTGCGCCACCCGGGAAGCCCCCTAGAGTTGTTATTAAACACCAGTAAGTTAATATATACAAACTTCTGTGACACAGTTAAAAGCATTTCCCAACATTATCCTATAAAGTTCTGACTTTAAAATGACATGTTGTTATTACAGTGACCCTCAGAGTTCCAGTGTATTCATTGTCATGATTTTAAAGGGAGGAAAGGAATTGTCAGCAGTGGCTATGTTTGGCTGCAAGCCATATAGTGTCAGAATTTTGTGATCTCTCTCAGACATCATGCCTTTGACTTGAGGGAGGCAGCAAAGCAAAATAGTTGATAGTTTGTGCTTTGCCCTGCAATTCCTGAATATGAGAATCCTGGCTCTGCTACACACTAGCTGTGTGATGGTGGGCAAGTGACCTATCCTCTTTGTGCCTTAGTTTCCTCCTAAGTAAAACAGGAACAGTAATAACTTGATTGCTGTTTTAAGAACTGTATAACTATCAGGCCTGTTAAGAGCTTAGAACTTTGCATGTTGCAAAGTTAGTGCTCAGGAAGTATTTAGCTATTCTTAGTAAAAGCTAGGTGCTACCTGACCCAGCAATCCCACTTCTGGGTACTGACCCAAGAGAAAATGAAAACCTGTGTCCACATAAGACATTTTAACAAAAGTTCGTAGAAAGTTTTATTCATAATAGCTAAAATCTGGAAACAAATGTCCATCAACTGGTGAATGGATAAACTGTGGTACATCCACTCTGTGGAATACTATTCAGAAGCAAAAAAGAACAAATTTCTGATAGGGGCAACAACATGGCTAAGTTTCAAAAGCATTGTGCCAGGTGAAAAATCCAGACATAAAAGCCTGCATCCTTTTTGATTCCAATTATGTGACGTTCTATAAAGGCAAAACTGTAAATTACAGAAATTAGATCCTTGCTTGCTGAGGACAGATCATTGAAGAGCAGAGGAGATTGACTGCAGAAGGGCAAAAGGAAACTTTCTGAGGTGATGGAAATGGTCTATGTGTTTACTGTGGCGGAGGTTACGTGATTGTTTATGTTCGTCAAAATGCATCCAGCTTAGAAAGGGTCCATTTTTACTGTATATAAGTTACACTTCAATAAATCTGATTTTCAAAGTCAGGGACTACAACATGAGCAAAGCACAGTGGGGAAAAAAAGGGGTTAGAAACAATAAATCAGAATTGCCGAAAATGCAGCTATTCTAGTTTCAGTTAGCATGTGACATGGGAGGAATAATTTTGTTAATTTTCCTCTTACAGGCTCTGAGTTAGAAAAATGTAGAAACCTGTAGAAGAGTTCTGTCCTGCTCTAGCATATCTGATTCTCTTGGTTCTGAGCACTGTCTGCTTCCCCATTTTTGAGCTGTTGCCATTTCACAGACACAGGGATCTCCTGGGTTGCTGGCTGGGAGAATCCTGAAGGAGGGCTTGCCATGTGATGAGGCATTCATGGAAACAGAGCCTTGGTGTTCTAGATGAACTGAAGGTTCCTATTCCAGATAGCTACGTAGTCTGAGTACACCTATGGGGAAGGAATGTTATCTCAGAGCATTTTTCATTCATCATGAGTCACAGAAGCCCCTGCACTTTCTTTTGGAGCCGGCGCTTATCTCAGCAGCCCAGGACATGGTCGACCACTCCCTCCTGCCTGAAATTCTTTCTTTCCTTGGCTTCTGTGATGTTCCTGCATCTTGATTCTGTTCACAACTCACTTTTTTTTTCTGTCTCCTCTGCTAGATCCGTCTCTCCCCATTCCTGGCCCCTAAACTTTGCAGCGCCGAGGCCTTTGTCCTCTGACCTCTTCCCCATCTTAATGTACTCCATAGGTGCTCTCCTTCATTTCCAGGGCCTTAAATACCTTAAATCTACATGTTGATGATTTCACATGCTTACCTCTAGTCCCCGTCTCTCCCTTGCTTTCCAGCTAGCTGCCTGTTTTATCTCGTTACTTGGTTGTCTAATAGACATCTCAAACTTAACAGGCCCAAAACCCAAGTCTTGATTTCTTTTCTAACCCTGCACTTCTTCCATTGTTTCTCATCTCAGCAACGACTCTACCCAGTTGCTCAGCCACGAACCTGGAGTCATCCTTGATCCCTGTCTTTCTCTCCCACCTCATATTCGAGCCGTTAGCATACATCCTAAATCCAAGTGCTCCTCATCTCCCACCCCCATGCCTAAATCCAAGCCCAGGTCACCACCAAAGTCTTCTGGGACTTCTGCAGCTACTTCCTAAGTGAGCCTCTGTTATGTACCTCTTGCTCCAAGTTCACGCAACAGTCACAGTGATCCTCTATGTTAGACTTTTTTTTTTTTTTTGCGGTACACGGGCCTCTCACTGCTGCGGCCCCTCCTGCTGCGGAGCACAGGCTCCGGACGCGCAGGCTCAGCGGCCATGGCTCACGGGCCCAGCCGCTCCGCGGCATGTGGGATCCTCCCGGACCGGGGCACGAACCCGTGTCCCCTGCATCGGCAGGTGGACTCCCAACCACTGCGCCACCAGGGAAGCCCTGTGTTAGACTTTTATACGACCTGCATTGGATTCCCTACAAACAGTATACAGTTTGAACTCTCAGCCCTGTTGTATTTAAGGCCCTTGCTAACTCTCTGTCCCCATCTCTTCCCACCCTGCCTGTCTCTTGAGGTGCCCCAGACATACTGTCCTCTCTCTGTGCCCTGACATGCTACCCCCCACTGCCAAGAATATTGTCCATCTCTTCTCACCTCCCCACCCCTTCCTGTCTAGGATTCCTGCTCCTGCACTTCATTTAGTTCTCCCTCAAATGCCACCCCCTCTGAGCCGGCCCCCCGACTCATCTAAAATATCACTGTTACTCTGTATCCCCTTCATGTGCTTTATTTGTTTTCAATGCATTTCTCCCCACCTGAAATTAGTATATGAGTATTTGTTTATTGCCTCTGTCCCCTGGTAGACTGTAAGCTCCCTAAGGGTGTTGTGCTGGTGTTTAATACATATTTTCTGAACGACTGAAGGAATAAGGGAATTAATGTGCTGGTACCCCTATATTAAAAATTAAAGAGCCAAATATCTTCCTACACCCTAATATCCCTGTCTGTCTCTCACCCCATTTCTCCGCCCTGCTTTAAGGCAGAATTTCTAAATCGTCTAGATGTACTGTAGCTTTTCATTACTCATTTTCTCTTCACTCTGACAGTCTGATATCTTTTCCCATCACTCTTGTGCAGTTTCTCAGGGTCATTCAAGTCCTATGTGTTGCCGCCTCCAATGGATGCATTCCTATCCTGTCTTACTAGGTCTCTGAGTAGCTTTAGCACAGTTTTCCATTCTGCTCTTGAAATTCCCTCCTAACTTGGCTTCCGCCGTCCCTACTGGCCGTTCCTTATTCCTTTGCGGGCGTCTTCTTCTTTTGGGGACCTCTGAATGTGGAGAGTTCTTCAGGATGTGGCTTAGGCCCTCTTCTTCGACATGCTCATCTGTTCCCAGGGCTTTACATGCCGTCAATGAGCTGATGACTCCCCAGTGTATGTATGTGTCCAACAGTGACCTGTTCTGACCTCCAGACCCCACATCTGACTGCCTCCTTGACGTCTATTTGGATGTCTCATGCTCAAGGAGGAAGTCTTGTTTCGCTTCTGTATCCCATCTCCCTGAATCTGCCTTTCCACATCCCATCTTGGCCATCTTAGTAAATGGCACCACCATCTTGCCAGTTTCCAAAGTCAGAAACTTGGGTGTCATCCTGTGTTTCTCCTTCATTGTCCCCCTTTGCCCCAGTACTTTTAGTTCTATCTTTAAAATATATTTTGAATTTGTCTTCTCTATCTCTACTACTACTGTCGTAGGCCAACTCTTTTTTTTTTTTGCATAGCTAAATTATATAGATTTGGGGGGAGGGGAAGTGGGGGGAGGATTCAGTGGTCTGAGAAGCCTCCTGAGAAGACTTGTCCTCTTGTTTCATCGTCACAATATGATGAGGAAATGGAGGTTCAGAGAGTTTGCACATGTGCCCAAGGTCACACAGCGTGAGGGGAAGACAGGACTTGTATCTGCTCTGCCACACTCTGAGCCCTCACAAGCATCACCTCTCAGGTCTTTGCACCAACACTGGGTTTGCCAAGTGAAAAGCCTCTTGCCCTCCATGAGACGCCACTTGAAAGGAAGCCACACGGGCCCCAAGGCGGGGTCTCAGGCAGCCCTGTGGGAGCTGTTTGGGGCACAAGCCCTTCTTGGGACCTCTGCTCACTGCCAATCCAGGGAGCAAGTGCCATCTTCAGGAAACGGGGTGGGGGGCTGCTGCTGATGACAGCATGACTCATTGTTAGTAGGTTTTCAATGAGGGATCTCAACAGTGTCTAGTAACTGGTCTGTTGTTTCTGCTCTTGCCACAGCAGAGTGCTCTAAAATGCTGTGATGCCACATACTGCCTATCTGCCAGTGCGTGCGTCATATCCCCCTGCCTCCTCTTCAGCCTCATTTTATTCCCCAGCCTCTAACTTCTTCAACTCTTCAGGTACACTGACGGCCTTTAACCGTGTCCTTCAACACACCAAGGGTTCAGAACCCTTGGCCTGCTCTCCCTGCCACCCCTTCCCCCTCGCAATGTTCTTCTTTAGTCCTGCACGGCCAAGTCTGTCTCATCCTTCAGGTCTCAACTTAAATATCACCCGCCAGGGAGCCTCCTCTGACCACACTGCCCAAAATACTTCCTTCTCTTATTCTGTATCATAACCACCTTATTTCGTTATCACTAAGCAGAATCAATTATTTTAAAAGGATTTATGCTTAGTTGTTATTATAGAATATAAGTTCCCTGAAAAGAGACTTTTTCTGCTTTATTAGCTGTGTGTCTTCTGCATCTAGCACAATGCTGACACATAGTAGGTGCTGGAACAGGGATTCTTTTTTTTAATTTTATTTTAATTTAATTTAATTTTTTTAACATCCTTATTGGAGTATAATTGCTTTACAATGGTGTGAGTTTCTGCTTTATAACAAAGTGAATCAGCTATACATACACACGTGTCCCCATATCTCTTCCCTCTTGCATCTCCCTGCCTCCCACCCTCCCTATCCCACCCCTCTAAGTGGTCACAAAGCACTGAGCTGATCTCCCTGTCCTATGTGGCTGCTTCCCACTAGCTATCTATTTTACATTTGGTAGTGTATATGTCCATGCCACTCTCTCACTTTGTCCCAGCTTACCCTTCCCCCTCCCCATATCCTCAAGTCCATTCTCTAGTAGGTCTGTGTCTTTATTCCTATCTTGCTCCTAGGTTCTTCGTGACCATTTTTTTTCTTATATTCCATATATATGTGTTAGCATACGGTATTTGTTTTTCTCTTTCTGACTTACTTCACTCTGTACGACAGACTCTAGGTCCATCCACCTCACTAAAAATAACTCAATTTCGTTTCTTTTTATGGCTGAGTAATATTCCATTGTATATATGTGCCACATCTTCTTTATCCATTCATCTGTTGATGGACACTTCAGTTGCTTCCATGTCCTGGCTATTGTAAATAGAGATGCAATGAACATTGTTTCATATGACTCTTTTTTTGAGTCATGTTTCACATGTCTCTTTTTGAATTATGGTTTTCTCAGGGTATATGCCCAGTAGTGGGATTGCTGGGTTGTATGGTAGTTCTATTTGTAGTTTTTTAAGGAACCTCCATACTGTTCTCCATAGTGGCTGTATCAATTTACATTCCCACCAACAGTGCAAGAGGGTTCCCTTTTCTCCACACCCTCTCCAGCATTTATTGTTTCTAGATTTTTTGATGATGGCCACTCTGACCCGTGTGAGGTGATACCTCATTGTAGTTTTTTTTTTTTTCATTGTAGTTTAGATTTGCATTTCTCTAATGATTAGTGATGTTGAGCATCCTTTCATGTGTTTGTTGGCAATCTGTATCTCTTCTTTGGAGAAATGTCTGTTTAGATCTTCTGCCCATTTTTGGATTGGGTTGTTTGTTTTTTTGATATTGAGCTGCATGAGCTGCTTGTAAATTTTGGAGATTAATCCTTTGTCAGATGCTTCATTTGCAAATATTTTCTCCCATTCTGAGGGTCGTCTTTTCGTCTTGTTTATGGTTTCCTTTGCTGTGCAAAAGCTTTGAAGTTTCATTAGGTCCCATTTGTTTATTTTTGTTTATATTTCCATTTCTCTAGGAGGTGGGTCAAAAAGGATCTTGCTGTGATTTATGTCACAGTGTGTGGAACAAGGATTCTTAATGTTGATAAGTGTCATGTCATATCATGAGGGTTTTTTTTTTTTTTTTTTTTTTTGTGGTACGCGGGCCTCTCACTGTTTTGGCCTCTCCTGTTGCAGAGCACAGGCTCCGGACGCGCAGGCCCAGAGGCCATGGCTCACGGGCCTAGCTGCTCCGCGGCATGTGGGATCCTCCTGGACCGGGACACGAACACGTGTCCCCTGCATTGGCAGGTGGACTCTCAACAACTGCGCCACCAGGGAAGCCCATGAGATGTTTAACATGAGTTCACGCTCACATTTTTTTTTAAAAAGGGAAAAAATCAAGCTTTTATTTTTGTCAGAGTTGTGTATAATTTTAGCATTTTATCTAATTAGAAAATTATTACTTCGAGATTCGTTATGAAAAACAGCAGCATCTCCCCTTTCATTTTCTGTTCTCCAGAAGCATGTGTTTTCAACTTTAGCTGATTATTTTAGTAATTACTTCTATATCTTTAATTAAGATACTGTGTTGTTACTTATCAATTTTTTTTTTAGTTTGAGGAGTTACCTGTTGCTGAAAAAGTGAGTATTTAGCTCCCTTTCATCTACCGCTGCCCCTCTCCCCTCCTCACACAAACTCTTCCACCCACTCCGCTCTCAACTGTAATTGTATTGTAATTTTGGTGAGATCAATATGCAGTGTTTTCTTTATTATAACTGTATAATACTATCTATAGAAGAGCCCTGTAATATCGTTTGATTGCTTTTCCTCTCAAGACTACCCAGCAGATATTGATTTTTTTTTAGTCTCTTAATTCTTGATGTACTTATGAATAGTCAACCTCAGACTCTACCCCAGCTGTAAATCTTCTCTCTAAATTACTCAACCACATAGAGAATCTACCAGATTCATATTTTGGGGCAAATTTCTCCAGAGCCTTCTGATCTCTCTGTCTCAGTTGCTTTCTCAGCCCCAAAACAGCTAGGGCTTCCCCTTCGCTGCCCTTCTGAGGTCTCCTTTTGCCTACCCTGTTTTGGAGCCATCAGTCTCTGGAACTATGACTTATTCTTTGTTGGTTTACTTCTTCATTTTGGTGGAGCACATTCTCCAGTTTCTTATGAAAAATGGGTGTGAGAGGTGATTTTTTGAGACTTGCAGGTCTGACATTGCCTTTGTTCTCCACTGGCTTTTAATTGATGGCTTAACTAAGTTTATAATTCTAAGGTAGAAGTCACCTATTCTCAGAATTTTGAAGCTTCTGCCATCCATAGTTGCTCTTGAGAAGTTCCTGTCATTCTGACTTAAAATTCTTCATGTGAGAAACCTTTCTCTGGAAGTTCCATATTGATGTACCTTTGTGTAGGTCTATCTGCATTTTATATGCTGGAAACTCAGTTGGCCTTTTTACTATGGAAACCCCATTCTCCCGCATCCCCACTCCTGTCCTTTCTTTAAAGGGAAAACAATGTCCTTTAGTTCTGGGGGAAAGATGGCCTTTGATTCTGGAAATTACGTCTTCCCCTCCATTTTCTTTGACCATGAACATTCTGTTATTTGATATTTGCTGTCCTGAATTGGCCCTCAATCTCTCGGTCTTTCCTGTTTTCCATCTTTGTCATCTATTCAACTTTCTTGGACATTCCTGAATTGTATCTTTCAAGCCACTTATTGAATTTTTAATCTGCCTTCATTTTAATTTCTATGAGCTCTTTTATTCTCTATTTCTCTCTCTCTTTAATAACATCTTGTCCTTATTTCATGGATGTGCTTTTCTCGGATCTCTGAAGATGCTAGATTTTTTATTTTTGTTTTTTTAAATTTCTTCCTGTGATATTTTTCTCTTCTCTAAGTTGTTTTGCTGTTTCTCTGTTAGGTGCTTACCTTAATATCTGGAAAGTCTTGCTGTTCCCTCCTGTTTTAGATTAGCTTTGATAGTGGATGGGGTTTGGCAATTCTGGGCTTCACTCTAGGGGGATCTGGCTGAGCTGTTTTTGTTTTGTTTAGGAAATCCTGTTGTTAGTATCTTTAGGTCTTTTTTTTTTTTTTTTTTTTCTCTGATTCCCCAGAGAAAATACGACTAGTCTGAAAGCTAAGTAGGAGACTGGGGGCCTCTCCATTCAGCAGTAATTTTCTGTGTAATCTCTTCAGTATGGAATCCCCTTCCCCAACTATGCCTAGACTCCTTCAGTCCAAAGATCCTTTATTGGCTCTTTTCAGTGAATACATTTCCAGTCTTCTTGTAGGTGGGGCCTGGGGGTTTGGAGGCAATCACTTGTCTTCAAGGAGTGAGGGAGAGTACTGTGGGTTCTTAAACTTCTTTTTTTTTTTTTAAAGTTTTTTTTTTTTTTTAATGTGGACCATTTTTAAAGTCTTTATGAAATTTGTTACAATATTGCTTCTGTTTTATGTTTTGGTTTTTTGGCCACGAGGCATGTGGCATCTTAGCTCCCCGACCAGGGATTCAGCGTGCACCCCCTGCATTGGAAGGCGAAATCTTAACCACCGGACCGCCAGGGAAGTCCCATGGGGGGTCTTAAACTTCTTAAACAGACTTTCAGCCATTTCTTCACCCCACCTTCCCCACCATTCCCAGAGGAACCTGTTGCCAACACCCTCAGCCTCTTGGGGGTTTATAATTTAAATGGAGTTGCTTCTAGGTGGTCCTAGTTTGGAATTGAGCTTTCTCCAGTCTGTTCAGCCATTTGCCATTGGTCTATTTGCTCTCCATCTTCTAAAATTGTGTTACTATCTCTAATTCTATTCTCTTTGTCTTTATCTCTTTATGTTCTTGGATTTGAGGAGGGAGCAGAACTAAATGCATGTGTCTAGTACTTCTTTAAATAATTGTTGTTTATGATGCATTTGATCACACTTGTGAAACAGATTTCTACATAAGCTCTGAATCTCCATTTTCACCAAATTCATTTCTTTCCTTATCTACAGTCAGGGTGGGGTGGAGTGTGGTAGAAAGTTCTCTGGACCCGGAGTTAGGAGACTTGGGGTCTATTCCCACATTTGCTGCAAACCACTTAATCCTGAGTATTCTCATCATGATTTCCTCATCTAGAGGGCCAGGGAAGTGAAATAGACAATTTTAAGGTCTCTTTGTATCCATAAATTGGTTTTATTTCTAAATAAATAATCATGTGTAACTGAACAACAAATTTGGAAACAAAATTTCAGCAGCCATCTGAAGAAATGCAAAATGTAAGCATCTTCTTGTATTTGTCAGTCAGTTTCTGTAACTGACACCTTTAAAGTCTCAAGTAAAATTGCAGCCCATATTCCATGAACAAGAAACTGTTAAACAGTTAAAAATTCTGATTTTTTTCCCCCCCTCTGGGCTATTTTCATCTGTTAGCAGTTCAGCTCCAAAGCATGCTTGGATTCATGTTCTCATAACTACACAAAGTGTTCATTTTGAGCCAGAAAGACAGGAAAGATAATATAGAAAGAGGTCTATTTTTTCCCTTCTACCCTCTGTCAGGGACGGCTATCTAGGTTGTACCCCACCGGGAAATGTGTCCTTCCCATCCAAGCCATGTGTGAGTAGATAATAGCCCATCTATGTTTCCTCTCTCCTCCATGTTGCTGTCCCTCAGTTAGATGGATAGACGGAGTGGATGTTGCATGCCACTGTGGTTTTGACTGGCGGGTGTGATCACTCACCCAGTGTGCTCAGCAGTGGTCAGTACAGTGACTAAGGAGAAAATGTGATCTGTGAGGCCAGTGACTTGTGGCTCAGAGACAAAGGTGAGGTTTCTTAGAGCAATGAGAGCCACCCCTCCCCCAGTTACTAGGACAGAATGTCCTGGGGTAGGGCATAGGAGTCATTTTGTCAAAGTTCTCTAGGTTATTGTGAAACACTTGATTCTACTACTGGCTCTGGGGAACTATTGTCTTAGAAGCAGGAGGCCAGAAAGAAAAGCAGTCTCGAGCATTTGCAGAGCTCAGGAAAAAATCATCAGAACAGAAACTGAACCCCACACAGCTAGCCAGCTCTTATCAATCACAGAAATGATTTTCAACTCTCACTGCTTTCCTCATGTTCTTATTTCACACGCTTTTCCCTCATCTTAGTAGGTCATCTTCTTAAACCAGAGAGGAAATGGAAACCTTTGGGTGTTACTGCCTCAACTTCTTTTCTCTCCTTTTCCAAAAAAAAAAAAAAATAGGGACTTCCCTGGTGCGCAGTGGTTGAGAGTCTGCCTGCGATGCAGGGGCCGCGGGTTCGTGCCCTGGTCCGGGAAGATCCCACATGCCGCGGAACGGCTGGGCCTGTGAGCCATGGCCACTGAGCCTGCACGTCCGGAGCCTGTGCTCCGCAATGGGAGAGGCCACAACAGTGAGAGGCCCGCGTACTGTAAAAAAATATATGTGTGTGTGTGTGTGTGTGTGTGTGTGTGTGTTTTTATAGACACATATGTGTGTGTGTGTAATGCACATGTAAATTTTTGTTTACACTCATCTTTGCTTTTCTATAAATTTATTTATTTATTTATTTTGGTGGGCTTCTCATTGCGGTGGCTTCTCTTGTTGTGGAGCACGGGCTCTAGGCGCGAGGGCTTCAGCAGTTGTGGCTCGCGGGCTCTAGAGCGCAGGCCCAGTAGGTGTGGCACACGGGCTTAGTTGTTCCACGGCATGTGGGATCTTCCTGGACCAGGGATCGAACCCGTGTCCCCTGCATTGGCAGGTGGATTCCTAACCACTGCACCACCAAGGAAGTCCCCATCTTTGCTTTTCTGATTGAGGTTAACCCCTCTACCTATGCCTCTCTCCATCAGTGATCCCTCCTCTGTATTTTTCTTTCACCCTTATCCATCAATATGCGCATGTATGTATGAATATGTAATATACATCATGTGAATACATATTTAATCTTACAAAAGAAAGCACAACAAACAAAAATATACCTTCCTCAACTCTATGGCCATCCTAGGTTCTGCTGTATCTAGTTCATTCATTCATTATCCAATCGGTCAGTATTTATTAGGGTCAACTGTGTGCAGAGACCTTGGCTGGGCACTGAGGGTCTACACATCAGACTAAATAGACATAACCCCTGCTCTCATCATGCTTCAGTCTCTTTTTAACTGGACTTCTTTAAAAATTATTGTTCTTATTTTGCCCCACTACAGAAACAACACATGCTTGTTGTCATAAATTTGAAAGTTGATTCTTAATAGAAAGCCACTAAAGGGTTTAAATCAGAAAAGTACTGGGTCAGAATTGCATTTTCAGAGGTCACTTTGGCTGCTGAAGGGAGAAAAGATTGAGGGGGGGAGGGGTGAAAGTTGCTGGCAGGTCAGGAGATGAGTGCTATGGTCCAGATAAGGGCTGCTGGGGGCTTGGCAGTGTAAGGTGAGAGAGGAGGACAGAATCAAGAAGTACAGAGCCCTGTAGGATGGTGAGTGTCGGCTGTGGGGATGAGGGGGAGACGGGAGTCCAGGAGAACACCCAGGTTTCTGGCTTGATGAGCTGAATAGATGGTGGTGCCATTTACTGAAATAGGAAATAATGGAGAAAGAATAGAGGTGTATGTGTGTGTGTGTGTGTGTGTGTGTACACATGTGTGCATGTGTAAACATAAGCCCTATATGAACACTGCATTTGAGATGGCTGTGAGGTTTCCAAGTGGAAGCATCACATAGGCAGTTGGATGTATAAATCTGGTGTTCAAAAAAGATATCTGAAATAGAATGATGCACTTGGAAGCTTTAGCCTAAAGGTGTTAGCAGATGCCATGGGGTAGATTACAGAGGGGTGGGCCTCGGGTAGAGCCCTGAATATTTTTAGAAGTAAAGGTTCAGTTAGGGAGGAGGTGCCAACAGAGGAGACCAGCAAGATGGAAGAACCTCCAAGAAAGGAAAGCAAGGGAAGAGAGTCTTCACAAGAAGTCATGGTCACGTGTGTCTATAATTGTTGAGATGTCAAATAAGGCAAAAAAACCCCACAGACATTAGATTTATCAGTGTGCAAGTCATGCATGACCTTAGCTGGAGCTGGGTGCTGGGTAATAGAGGCTGAATCCCTGTTGGAGGGGTGTCAGCTCACCTAGAGCCCTGGCAGTAGTAGCAAGGATTTTGGACTATGTTATAATGCAGTAGATGCAGTGGAAAAGGCTGGTAAACTTGTGTTTCCTTTTATGAAAGCTTCTTACCTATATTATTTTATTCTGATTACCAAAGCAATATGTACTCACTATACAAATTTTAAACATTAAAAAATATGACTGAGAGGGCTTCCCTGGTGGCGCAGTGGTTGAGTCCGCCTGCCGATGCAGGGGACACGGGTTCGTGCCCCGGTCCGGGAAGATCCCACATGCCGCGGAGCGGCTGGGCCCATGAGCCGTGGCCGCTGAGCCTGTGTGTCCGGAGCCTGTGCTCCGCAATGGGAGAGCCCACAACAGTGAGAGGCCCACGTACCGCAAAAAAAAAAAAAAAAAAAATGACTGAGAATAACCTCCATAATCACATTCCCTCATTTATCACCACTGTTAATAAGTTGAGGCACATCCTTCAAGGTTTTTCTGTGCATGTGCTACCACATACACACACTTTTACACATTTACTTTTAAAAAACTGGCCTTATTGCTATATAGTCTGCTAAAGCTTGTATTCTTATCTGTATATTTTAGACATCTGGCTATATACAGCAGATGTCCAGTATTCTATTATGCTGCAGTATTCTCTGGATGTTTGAGTTTTATTTAGACATTTTTGCTCTCTCCCATAATGCTACTCTGAACATACTTGTTCATATTACTTGCATATTTCTTTCATATGTGTACAGGAATTTCTGTGGACTAAGTTCCTAAAGTGGAATTGTGGGGACAAAGGGTGTGCACATTTGACATTTTGATCCTGCTTACATTGTCCAAGGAGAGGGGCTTTTTTTTTTTTTTAAGATGGAAGAATTTTGAGCATGAAAAATGTCAATAAGGGGCAAATAGTCGATTGAAGTTGTGGGGAAAAATGCTGAATGTTCAATCATGAGAAGGCCACTGAGAATGGAAACCAAGGCATGGGAGGGGGCTCTAGTCTGAGCAGGGTGGACAGGGTAAAGGAGTCGGGGGAGGGCAAGATCTTCAGCGACTCTGCATCCCCAGAGCCTTGCCCTGTGCCAGCACATGGCAGGTACTGAAAAATACTTGTTGGTTGAATGAATAAATGAATGTACTTTGGTTGATTTGGCAGTGGAACTTAGTGATTTTTCCATCTGAAAGCATCTAGTTTTCTACTTTCTCTACAAAATAGAGTGTTAAGGTTTCCTACTGAAATTGGTGAAGGAGGAGCTGGAGATTTGAAAGCCCCTTCTAGCTTAGTGACCCCAGATGCCCAGGTCAGACAGGACTCCTGGTCTAGGCATCTCTTACCTTCCTCTCCAATCAGCCTGTTGAGTCTAAGGCCTTAATATCACTGGACTTCATCTAATTCTGTTCATCCCCACTACTACCGTCATTATGTTCGTTCCAGTCTGGATTTTCCTGTCAGAGCCGCCTCTTAGATGGTCTCCTGTTTCTTCAGGGCTTGTATTAGAGGCAGCCTCCTCTAAACTCAGCCAAGCTGGCTCGGGAATCTCTTCTTCTGCTCCCCAGCACTGTGCAGGCATCTGTTTTCACTGGACGTCACGTATATGTTTATTTACCTAAAGTCTTTACATGCCAATGTCTTCATGGCTATTTTTATATCTCCAAGACCAGCTGTAGTGCTTAGCTCACGTTGCATGCTAAATAAATGATAGGTATTATTATTATTTTTTTTAAATTATTTATTTATTTATTTATTTATTTATTTATTTTAGGCTGCGCTGGGTCTTTGTTGCTGCGCGCGGGCTTTCTCTAGTTGCGGCGATCGGGGGCTCCTCTTCATTGCGGTGCATGGGCTTCTCATTGCGGTGGTTTCTTTTGTTGTGGAGCACGGGCTCTAGGCCTGCGGGCTTCAGTAGCTGTGGCACGCAGGCTTAGTAGTTGTGGCTCGCGGGCTCTAGAGCACAGGCCCAGTAGTTGTGGCACATGGGCTTAGCTGCTCCACTCATGTGGGATCTTCCCGGACCAGGGCTCGAACCCGTGGCAGGAGGATTCTTGACCACTGCGCCACCAGGGAAGTCCCAATGATAGGTGTTATTTTGTGTGAAATAATTAACTTACATAAACTTATATTTACCTAAACTTGGTACAGGGACAGGAAGGACCAGGACAAAAGCAGGCATGAGATAAACTCACAAAGGACCAGTAACCTAAGACATCTGATCCTGGAACAAGTCTCAGGATTATTAATTCGCTGCTTAGGGAGAGGCAGTCATTTGTACTATGATTTCTACAATTAGCACATTAAATTTTTTTAATATTTTGAGAGCATTTAAATACTTTGCATCTCTAACGTGATTTTGCTAGGTTCAGATGATCTGTTTATTTTGGAAATCTCAGTTTAAGAAGTCCTTTGTGGTATTTTCTAGAGGAGAAATGCCTGAACTGCCTTAGCTGCCTCTGGCCAGCTGGAGGATAATCACATGACTGAAGTCCCTGATGGAATTCCAGAAGAAATGGCCTTCTAACCCATTGAAAGAGCTCCCAAATTGGGATGGGATGTTCCTGTTTGGATCTAGCCACCTATTAATAGCACATGACCCTTGCCACTCTTTTAGCAGAAGGGAATGACTGGGACTGGGGACACGGTCTGGGTGCCCCACTTCTGAGCAGTCCCCCGAGGCTACTGGGCTATTGAAAGGTGAAGGAGGAGGAGGAGGAAGCTTGTGTTGCTGGGATTGCCCTTTATTTTCTCATCCGGTTTTCCCATTTTCTCATCCCACAGTTGCAGCACTATGGGCTGTTGGAATGGGAATTTAAATCACTTTCACGGTGTAGGCATTCAGTTCTCTGTAGCCTAAGATAATATCCTGAACCGTTTAAAACTGATTCATTTGGAAGGAATTTTTGTAGTCTCAGTCCATTATTTAACTGATGGCTTGAAAAATGTATCCACACATTCAAAATTTAAGTAATGGGCATGAGTTAGAAATATCTAAATATTAATACAGTAGAGGCTGCATAAAAATGGGATTTACATTTCTTGAGTTTTCTTCATTTTCAGTATTAGACTGAATTTATATACACTTTCCTGATTTTTGATACAACGGAACATTTAATAGACTGCTGTCAGCATTTTTATTTCTTGACATACTCCAAAGGCTATACTCCTTTTTAGAAATTGAAAAGAGCTTCAGGAAGGTTCAAAAATAACATTTTTTCCCCCTCGCACTCTGTAATGCTTATGGCTAATACTTATCTTGTGTTTACTATGTTCAGGTACCATGCTGAACACTTTACATGCCACAGACCGTCTCTTCTTGCAAACAACCCTGAGAGGAAGCACAATCAGCCCCATTTTTCAGTGCAGACTCTGAGGCAGAGAAAGTTGAATAAGCTGCCTAAGGTCGCAGTTAGGAAGTGATGGGTCTGGGCTCTGAATTCAGGTCTGTCCGACTCCAGCAGCCAGCCTTCGAGAAGTCAGGCATCCGTTTGGCCATTCAGCAGAGAATTGCAGAGTGCCTGCCTTGGCCCAGGAACTATCCTAGGTGTTTGGGATTCAGCTACAAACAAGGCAAAATCTCTGCCCACATAGAACTCACATAATATATGAGTAAGTAATTATTAGTTAAATGCTAAAGGAAAGTACAGCGGGGCAAGGTGACAGAGAACAGGGGCTCTGCTCTGGGACTGTGTAAGTTAGGATTTCAGGGGCAGCATCTCCGAGGCTGGGATATTGAACAGAGACTTGAATATTGCAGGAGAGCAAGCTACCCAAGGCCAGTGTAATATAGTAGGTACACGCATAGCCTATGGGCTCCTGGGTTCAAATTAGGATTCTCCTGTTCGTGAGCTGTGTGATCTTGGGCAAAATACTTGGCTTCTCTGTGTCTCTTCATCAGTGATATAAAGGCAACTACAGTACTTATCTTTACCTTATAGGGCAGTTGTGAGGATGTGATGGGTTCATATATAAAAAGAATTTAGCTATGAAACAGGCACTGGAGCATATTAAGTACTGTAATTATTATCTGTTATTATCTAGGCCCTATGGGAATGGTGAGAAGTAGCTGGTTTCTGGGTAGATTTTGAAAATTCAACTGATGGGATTTATTGAGGAACTGAATGTGGAGGTATGAGGGAAAGGGGTCAGGGACAATCCCAACAATTTTGGTCTGATTGATTTGATGGATTTGGGGGCCACTTACCCAGATGGGGGAGACCTGGGGCATAGCAAGTCTTTTTGGGGGTGAGAATGCAGAGTGCAGGGGAGAAGTCAAGAACTTTGGTTTGAGCATGTTAAGACTGAGATGTTTCTTGACATGTTCATGTTTTGTATATGTTCACTGTAGAAAATTTGAAAAACATAGACAAGCATTAAAATAAAAACACTTGATATTCTGCCACCCATTATCTTTTGCTTAAGTTTATTTTTACCTCCACACAAATTTTAAATCATGCAGTATATATAGGGTTTTTTGGTTTGTTTTATATCCTCTTCTGTTTATTGGAAAATGGCTCATGGCAAAGGGGAGAGTTAAAATACAGGCAAGGTGATAAAAGCCCAAGTGCCACAAGAGCCCTCCACACTCACCAGCACCAACGGGGGTTATGGACTTTAGAGAGGTTTCTACTAAGGAGGGTAGAGCATGACACAGACCTTGTTTCTGCTCATCTAAGAACCCCCAGCCCCTGCTGCCTGGTACTGCCTTATCCACAATTGTTAGCAGAGTTTTTTAAACTACCCTTTCTTTCTCATTGTGGTAAAAGACACATAACCTAAAGTTTACCATTTTGTAAACATTTTTAAGTGTACGGTTCAGTGGCATAAAATACACTTACATTGTTGTGCAACCATCATCCCCATCCATCTCCAGAACTTGTTCATCTTGCAAAACTGAAACTCTGCACCCATTAAACAATGACTCCCCATTCCTCCCTCCCCCAGCCTCCAGCAGCCACCATTCTACTTTCTGTCTCTCTGAATTTGACTACGCAGGGACCTCATGTAAGTGGACTCATATAGTATTTGGCCTTTTATGACTGGCTGATTTCACTTAGCCTAATGTCCTTAGGATTCACCCATGTTGTCAGGTGTCAGAATTTGCTTTCTAAGGCTAAATGATATTCCACTGTATGTTTTGTTTATCCATTCATCTGTAGATGAACACTTGTATGGCTCCTACCTCTTGGCTATTGTGAATAATGCTGCTATGAACATAGGTGGACAAATATTTGAGTTCCTGTTTTCAATTATTTTGGGTATATACTATAATCTAGTTTTATAATCTACTTTTTCACATTAAAACACATTGTTAAAATTTTCCTTGTCATGAACATTCCCTACAAAATTAATTTAAATAATTGCATTATGTGCTATCATATAGCTGTATCCTAGTTGATTTAAGAAAGCAAGTATTGTTTCCTAGAAATAGAATTATGAATTCAAAGGGTATGACTAATATTAAAACTTTTGCTACATTTGTCAAATTGCTACCCAGAAACTTACACAACCTGACACTGGCAATATCTGTACGTGTTCCCTGCATCTTTGCTAATATTAGGTATTAATAACTATTTTCTGTCCATTTGATAATTAAAAATGATATATCAATTCTGGTTTTCCTTTTATGCAAATTTAGGGTTCACTTTCTAGGTTAGAGTTTATTTGTAGTTGATTACTGGTTTGCTAAACACTCAGCTTGTGAGATGTTGAGAAGGGATAGAAGTCTAGGGGTCCCTCCTTCTTAGTCTTGCATTCTAAGGCAGTCTCAATCTTTTTGCTCTGTGTATATATGACAAGCTGCTGTAATAGAGTTTTCCTGTTATTGTGTGCAAAATACATTCTTAGTAGTTAAACTTTCACGAATCCTTACAACTCAGAAATCCAAAAAGTGCTAGAAAAAATTTTTTTTGGTAATTCATGTTACAAAATGGGACAGATCTGATGAAAAAAACATGACCTCAAACATCATGAGACTACTTATATTTTTTATTCATCCCACTTAGAGTGTTCACATTTTTGGCTGCAAAACATGACCATGGTTGAGTAAGAGGTACTGTCCCAGACACCACTGAGGATGCATAGTAATATACAATATATACAGATAAGAATTATTTTCTTTTTGAATTCTGGAAAGTTCTGAATTCTGAAACACAAACATTTTGGCATCAAAGGTTTTGGATAAGGGAATGTGGACCTATAGTGGTTTTTTCCTTGTATTTCTATGTTCCCATCCCTCCTAGGCTTTAAAAACTGATTATGAAATCAGGCCTACTCTGGCCTTGAGTTTAAAGACAATAGAAATTTAAGTGTGGTGTCTTCTTTCATCCCCAGTACATGTATAATCACTATAATCTGGAAACTGACAGATCAGTGACTAGGACCAAGTTTCAGCTGAGCCATAGCCGACTTCAGACTCAGGGTGGTGTTCCACTAGGAACTCTGGGGGTCTTAAGAGACTTGAACCAATTGGACTGCTGAGTGATAGTGATAGCATTGCAAGATGTTGTTGGAACATACTTCTATAACTAATACCATTTGTCCTTTATAAAACATCAACTCTTAGCCAAGTTTTTAAAAAACAATACCAAATTGGTAAAATTAAATAAAAATTAGACTTCAGTTTTAAGATTATTGTTCATGTTATTAAATCTAAAATTTTAAAAATATGTTTGTTAAAATGGTAAAGGTTGCAGAATTGAAAAAGCTGACTCAAATTCATGTGGAATTGCAGGGGGCCCTGAATAGCCAAAACAATTTTGAAAAAGAACAAAATTGGAGGATTTACATTTACTGATTTCAAAACTTACCAGAGAGCTACTACAGTAATCAAAAGTGTGTGATACTAGCACATGGATAAACATATAGACCAACAGAATAGAACTGAAAGTTCAGGAACTGGCCAGAAATGGCCAATTGATTTTTGAAAAAGGTGCCAAGTACACTCAATGTGGAAAGAAGAGGCTTTTTAACAAATGTTGTTTTGACGGCTGGATTTCCATATGCCAAAAGAATGCAGTTGGACCCCAACCTCACGTCACATATAAAAGATAACTCAGAATGGGTCAAAACCCTAAATAATGAGAGCCAAAACCATAAAACTGTTAGGAGAACATAGAGGTAAACCTTTATGACCTTGGATTTGGCAGTGGATTCTTAGATATAACACCAAAAGTATGGACAACAAAAACAAAATAGATAAATTGGACTTTATCAAAATAAAAACTTTAGTGCAACAAAGGATATTATTAAGAAAGTGAAAAGAATAACAGTGGAAGAAACATTAGGAAATAATATATCTGATAAGGCTTTAATATCCAGAATAATAAAGAACTCCTACAACTCAACAAAAAGACAAACGATCCAGGTAAAAAATGAGCAAAGGACTTGAGTAGACCTTTCTCCAAAGAAGATCTGCAAATGGTCAGTAGCACATGCTCAACATCATTTGTCATTAGGGAGATGCAAATCAAAACCACAACATCATTTCACACCTACTAGGATGGCTAGAATTTTTAAAAAGCAGAAAATTACAAGCATTGGTGAAGATATGGAGAAATTGACACACTCATACATTGCCTATGGGAGTGTAAAATGGTGCAGCCACTGCGGAAAACAGTTTGGTGGTTCCTCAAAAGGCTAAACGTCAAAATCCTACATGACTCAGCAATTCCACTACTAGGTATATACACAGAAGCATTGAAAACAGAGACTCTAAAACAGTTACGTATACACCATTGTTCACTGCAGTATTATTCACAATAGCCGAAAGGTAGAAACAATCCAAGTGTTCATCAACAGAGGAATAGATAAACAAAATGTGGTATATCCATACAATGGAGTGTTAGTCAGCCAGAAAAAGGAATGAAGTTCTGATACACAATACAACATGGCTGAACCTTGACATCATTATGCCAAGTGAAGCAAAAGGACAAATAGTATGTGACTCCATTTATATGAAATATCTAGAATAGGCAAATTCATAGTGACCAGAAGTAGATTAGAGGTTACTATGAATTAGCAGGAGGAGGAAATGAGGAATTATTGCTTAATGGTTACAGAGTCTCTGGGGTGATTTAAAAAAAAAAAATTTGGAAACAGTGGTTATGGTTATACAACATTGTGAACAGAGTTAATGCCACCAAATTGTACACTTAAGAATGATTTAAATGGCAACTTTTATGATTTATATATGTTACTATAATAAAAACTTTTGTAGATGAAAAGGAACTAATGAATTCAGTTAGAATCTGGTAGGTTTGTGATATATATTGTGCTTTTCACAGTTCAGTGTTTGGATACCTTTCGTAGTGATATGACAGGTTTTACTAGACCTGCAAAGTGCCATAAGAATGTGAGGTTGAGGCAACTAACTTAACCTGGTACATAAATGGTGACATTGAAAAAAAAAATTAAAGAAAGGGTAAAATGGTGGTGAGGGGAGGTGCATTCCAGATAGAATGTACTAAGGATAAGATTGAATATAAAAAGGATAAAGCTTGGTGACTGACCAAATATCAAGAGTGGGAGAAAAGAGAAAAGTCAAAAATGGCCCCAGCTGTAGTTTAGGTGGTTGAATCAATGCTAATACATTAATCAAGAAGGCAGATACAACAGGGGGCACCTTTGAAGCAAGACAGTTTTTACCATAATGTAGGGAAAATATTTATATTCTAAATTATTTGAAGGGTAGTACTGGGTCCTAGTCATGAGTCCAAAAAAAAAAAAAAAGAAAGAAAATGTTCTTACCCTAACAAATTTGACATATTCATGAGTGCTTTTTTCCTTCTTCCCACTTTAGCTATTTTTTTCACTTCCAGAAATATGAGAGAGAGAGCATACTTTTGTATTTCTGAAGATGAGAAAAACAGAGAACTCTAAAAGAAACCATCAAATTCAATTTGGAATTTGCATTCCCGGAATGATTAGAGGAGAATGCCACAGTTTAGTTTATATGTCAGTAGCAAGCTGTGGTAAGAGACTGATCCATCCAGATTCAGAAAAGTGAGGAAACATTTCCTGATTCACATTTGTTTTCATTGAAAGTAGTAGCCAGCAGTGCTTAGGCCACTGAGGTCATTCAAAAATACTTGCTGAATTAATGTTATCTTTTTCTATGTTTAAATTCATTTTCTTATAAAAGGAATGAATGGTAGGGATAGTCAAGGTAAAAAGTCAGAGGGAAAAATGGGTGCCTAACAAGGTAAAGGATGCCAAAATTTATTAAAGAATGAAGTTTAAAAAAAAAGTACCCTTGGGGCTTCCCTGGTGGCGCAGTGGTTGAGAGTCCGCCTGCCGATGCAGGGGACACGGGTTCGTGGCCCTGTCCGGGAGGATCCCACATGCCGCAGAGCGGCTAGGCCCATGAGCCATGGCCGCTGAGCCTGCGCGTCCGGGGCCTGTGCTCCGCAATGGGAGAGGCCACAACAGTGAGAGGCCCGCGTACCGCAAAAAAAAAAAAAAAAAAGTACCCAATAGTTATACAGTACTTAACAGTCATCGAGTCACTTTTATATATGTGTCAGTTAATTTATTCTCCACTTTCTGATGTAGGTATTATAATCCACATTTTAATGATGAGGAAACTGAGGGTTTGATGATGAGGAAACTTAGGGTTGAGTGATGTGCCTGAAGCCACAGGGTTATACTGCGTTCGAGGTCTTATGAATCAAGTCCACTGCCCTGGGTAGTAAAACACAGCTGTCTTAACCTTGAAAGGAACTCTCCTGTCTATGTGTTTTATATTTCATTATTAACTTTATTTTCACTAATAATGACTCTTTGGACCCATTTTAGAATCACATTTAATATTACAGGGCCTATAATCTTTAAGTTTACAGCCTTTGGATAATAGGGAAAATTGATTTTTCCCTTCCCGTCACCAAACTACAGTGGATCCTGTAAAACTGAAGCCAGAGAAAGAGACACTGGAACCTGGAGACCAAATATGATATCATAGGATGATGCGACATGTGAGGTATAGGCTTAGCCTTAGGTGGTGTGGGGAGTGAGACTGGGCAGGCCCACATGATATCTGGAAATTACGGAGTGACAGTGAATGGTGGTCCAAATGTGTGGTTGCTTTAAAAATAGTGGCTGGTGAGTGCTGATATTCAGGTTAAACATTAGATATATGCTGAGATCCAGTTTTCAGAGACTTCTAGTCCAGTGGGAGAAGAGAGGTATAGGTATAGGTAGAGGATGCTTGGCAGATCACTAGACATCCTGCCCAATCTGGATATGTGAACATATCTTCATTACTAAGGCAATATGGGCCATTCTTTTAACACTTCTTTAATTGTACATTCACTAGATCATGGGATTCCTGAGGACAGTTTCTATACCCTCTTCATCTTGGTATTTGTACTCATATCACCTAGCTCCATCCTTGACATGTGAATATCTTTAGCCACTTGTCAGAATATTGTATTTGTTTGTTTATTTTGTGGAGCTTTTCCATTAATTCTTCTAATTGTGAGTACTATACCAATAAATTTCACTGCTTTTTTTTCATTATTTGTTTTTCAAGATGTGTTAGTCTATTGTTAATACTTTTCTGACTTACAGTGCTATTTTAATTCCTTACCAAGTTATATTTAGCATCAGGGGACCCCTTGGAATTATTTAGAGCAGCTTAGGAGACATTAGTGAATTCAAAAAGATGTCCAGTTTTGGAGTCAGACAGATTCAGATTGCCATTGTATCACTTCTAGTGGTTGACTTCAGGCAACTAATGATATCCAATTTTTCATCATCTGTGAAAACGAGGATACAAAGAAGATTAAGTAAGATCAGACCTTTAGAAGTGCCAGGCATGTTATAACACCCTCAGGAAATTTCTGTTTACATTTCTCCATGTCACGATATGATATGATTATTTTCTATGTACGTGAACTTAATTTGTATTTAGATAGTGTTTTATTTTTTTCAACATGATTTTGAATTGTCATTTGTATTCTTTGCACAACCTGTAAGATAACCAGGGAAAGTAATTTTATAACTAGTTTCAGATAAACTGAGAATAGGTCATTGCTCAGGATCATGCAACTAAGTTGCAGATCAGCCCAATCAATCCCCTTAATCCATGCACAGTGCCCTTTGCACCAGGCCATGGTCTCTTTTTACCTGCTGTCTCTCATATACTTGCTATGCCTCTGACCATTTCATTCACAACCAGTCACCATAAAGAAGATGTCATTTGGACCCAATGACCTGCCATACTGATGCTGTAAGTTAGATATAGTGTGGATGCCTAATTCTGATTACTTTTATTGCTGGGCACTGCTTATCAGGCAGTCTTTGGGCCTTACCCATGACGTTCCCAAGAGGTCATTTTGTGTTTTCTGATGGATAATAGATTATCTAAGTTATAAAATGTAGATAATGGCTCTTTTTATTGCCCATTTTAGGTAAATCTCAATCATCTTTGCTGTAGAAGTTATCTCTCCATTTTGCAGTTGGGATGATTTCCATTTCTAATTGATAGACAAGTAATCATGTGAACTGCAACTTTCTGGTGAGGTTTCTGCTGTTCTCTTATTAACCCATTAATGTGACTGGACTTCTAGACATTTCTGTTGGGGCCTTCATGTATGTCAGAACTAGTACCACCAGTGACTTTATTCCTTTAATCTTACTATAGTAACTGCCTTGATAAAGTTTTAAAAATATTTTTTCTCTTTCTTTCATTTTAAACTAATTGTTACGTGATTAATTACTGTTAAATTTAGGAAAAGTAAATAGTGAGTTTCTTTTGACCAAAGCCTCAATTATTTGAGTTTTGCCTGTAGTAAACCAGTTGATATATGTGTATACAGTGTTTTCTTTGGTATTCCTACAATACTCCATTAGTCTGTCTAGCCTAGCACTTACTAATTATCCTCAAAATAGGATTTATCATGTCTCAAATTCCTTTCCTCAAGAAGAGGGAACTTTGTCTGGTTCTTCTTGGTATTCCCAGGGCCTAAGAACACAATGACTGTGCAAAATATGTATAAACTAGGCAATGAATGTTTGTTGAACCTGACTTCCAATTGAACTTTCACATTGCATCCATACAAAATTATATCAACATGTCAGGACCAAAGATTTTTCATTGAATAAACAGTTTTCAGTTCTCTCAGCAGCTTTGTGATGAACAAGATAACATAGAGGTACCCACATGCTTTTTATATTCCAAGTGCCAAAATTAAATGAGCTAATCATGGTGTCATTCAAGGTGGTACTTCTGTAGTATAAAGTGAGGTATTATGGCAGTACTAAAAATGCATTTCAAAATATTACATTTTAAAATGACTTATATAAAGAAGAAAATTAAATGGACATTTTTGCCTTTTTAGAATCTTTTTCCTGATTCTGCAGCTATTTTAATAAAAAGCCCTCAAAGTGTCACCTAGATTTTGACTATTTTATTTTTGCTGAGAAATGAATTTTTTCAACTGTGTTAGATTACCAGAAATGAGAATATCAAACAGTAACTGGAGCCCCTCAGTAGGGACGTATAATTATCATATTAGCATCATAAATCGTTTGCTTCTCAGTACTGTGTTAGGTAATGAGAGCAACAGCTGCAGCTTTGTTCTACCTGGATGATGTTTCAATTAAGCCATTTCTGTTTTATTCACTCAAATTTACAGTTTCTACTTTGTGTTGACATTAACCAGTGAATCTATTAGTTTCCATTACCAACAGAATAACTAAAATTATAAATAGTTCTATATTTTCTCTCACAAATCCTGTCAAGCTGCATAGATGCCTTTAATTTGATAGAACATCTGGGCAATACACCTTCTTTCTCCTCTGTGTTTAGGCAAAATTTGTACTTTCTTAAGCTTATCCTTTCATTAAAAAAAAAAAAAATCAACAACAGCAGCTCTGTCCCATCTGTTGACCCCAGATACATAATAGGTAAACTGGGCATCTCTCTTTTTTTTTTTTTTTTTTGCCATACACGGGCCTCTCACTGTTGTGGCCTCTTCCGTTGCGGAGCACAGGCTCCGGGCGCGCAGGCTCAGCGGCCATGGCTCACGGGCCCAGCCTCTCCGTGGCATGTGGGATCTTCCTGGACTGGGGCACGAACCCGTGTCCCCTGCATCAGCAGGCGGACTCTCAACCACTGCGCCACCAGGGAAGTCCTGGGCATCTCTTTATAAAGGAATCCAGATAAGATGCAAAAGTCAAGTCACTCCATCAGATTTACAGTACTCGTTTAAAAAAATACCTGCAGTATTATGTTTCACTGACTTGCTAGTTCTGCCAGGAAAAAAAAGTGAATCGTAAGCACCACAGATACAACTTCTTCAATATCTATCTTACTACTATAAAAAGGTCTTTTCTTCTTACTTGGAAACCAAGCTGCAAAACACCAATTTAAAACCCACCCCCACAGCCACTAGTATAAACACATTTTAGCAAGTTTTAAAGGTGGCTTGCAAGAATGTAATTATCTTGGACAACTTGTTCTGATGTTGGAATAAACAGTTTATTACAATTCCCTGAGTGTAACAGACTATGCAGTACTTGCTGAATGTAACAGACTGTGTAGTACTTGCTGTCGCCCCCTGGCCCCTGGAGTTCTCAGGGGCAAGCACCTTAATTTCCACTCTGGTTGCAGCTCTGCAAGCCATGGCTCACCTCATCTCTTTCCTGTTTCTGCTTTGGTTCACATTTAGGGGTCCTGTGATGAACTCAGTTTTTCAGAAGCATTAGAATCACTTGTCTGTGTTCTCTTCTACTGCCATTTTCTTGCAGTTCATAGGCTTACAGTGATATGAGTTTATTGGGCAAGATTCTGAGTGAACCTAAAGTCTAGTCCAGATATTGGGATGTTTCTTAGTGATGTGCCAAACCTGAATAGCTGAGTCGTTGGCTGATAGTTTGGTTTTGTTAAACAATCACTTAGAGATCTCATAACTCTCACCTATACATACCCAGCTTTCTTTTGGGCCACTGAAGGGAATTTTTCTGGATTAATAGGAACCTAGTCTCTTCTTTCACTAAAGCCTCTAATGGATTAAAAAAAAAATTAATATGCAATTAAAAAGTCAGTACAAAGCTAACATCACACTTCATAAAATCAAAAGTAATTTACCATAACTTAATGCTTATTCCATACTCAGTCTACCTAGTTTTGATAAATACAAACAAACCTTCTATCCCTAGTTTTGATAAAAGCAAACCTTTATAGCTGGTTTGTTCAAGTTAGGATCCAGCTGAGTACCACATATAGCTAATGGTTGTTGTGATATTGTGATTTGTGATAAGAAATATATATTTGTTCTTCCTTGGTTCATGTCGCAGAGCTCCTTTTTTATTTATTTACTTATTTTTATTATTATTATAATTTTTTGGCTGTACCTCGCATCTTGTGGGGTTTTAGTTCTCCAAACAGGGATTGGAGCAGTGACAGTGTGGAGCCTTAACCACTGGACCACCAGGGAATTCCCACAGAGCTCCTTTGTTAAAACTTGCCAACGTGATGAGAGGGATAAAGGTGCCCTTTTTTATGTTAATGAGGTGTTTGGACAGCCCCTAGGTAACCAAAGGAGGGGGGCTGGCTGCCCAGGGAACCCACCAAGTGACTAGAGGGTAGAAATTTTCAGTCCCACCCCCCTGACCCCCGGGGTAGGGGAGAGAGGCAAATTGAATCAATTACCAATGGCCACTGATCATCAATCAGTCATGCCTCTGTAATGAAGCCTCCATAAAAACCCAAAAGGACAGGGTTTGGAGAGCTTCAGGTTGGTGAACGCGTGGAGTTGTGGGGAGAGCAGGGCGCCTGGAGAGGGCATGGAAGCTCTGCACCTCTCCCCACACACCTTGCCCCTGTACCTCCTCATCTGGCTGTGCATCTGTATCCTTTATAACAGAGGACCCCAACCTTTTTGGCACCAGAGACCGGTTTCGTGGAAGACAGTTTTTCCACAGACGGGGGAGGGGCGGGGGATGGTTTGGGGATGATTCAAGGGCATTACGTTTATTGTGTGCTTTATTTCTATTATTATTACATTGTAATATATAATGAAATAATTATACAACTCGCCATAATGCAGAATCAGTGGGAGCCCTGAGCTTGTTTTCCTGCAACTAGATGGTCCCATCTGAGGGTGATGGGAGACAGTGACACCCGACGTGTGTTGCTTATGTCCAGTCTATTCGGTAAGATGCAGCTTAATTGTCACTTGCCACTCACTGATAGAATTTTGATATGAGTCTGCAAGCAATTGATTATGGTCTCTGTGCAGTCAAACCTCTCTGCTAATGATAATCTATATTTGCAGCCGCTCCCCAGCGCTAGCATCACTGCCTCAGCTCCACCTCAGATCATCAGGCATTAGATTCTCATAAGCAGTGTGCAACCTAGATCCCTCTCATAAGCAGTGTGCAACCTAGATCCCTCGCATGCGCAGTTCACCGTAGGGTTTGCACTCCTATGAGAATCTAATGCCGCCGCTGATCTGACAGGAGGCGGAGCTCAGGCGGTAATGTGAGCGATGGGGAGTGGCTGTAAATACAGATGAAGCTTGGCTCGCTCACCTGCCAGCCACTCACCTCCTGCTGTGCGGCCAGGTTCCTAACAGGCCAGGCACCGGTACCAGTCCGTGGTCCGGGGGTTGGGGACCCCTGCTTTATAACATCCTTTATACTAAACCGGTAAATGTAATAAATGTTTCTCTGAGTTCTGTGAGCCACTCTAACAAATTAATTGAGCCTGAGGAGAGGGTGGTGGGAACCTCCGATTTATAGCCAGTTGGTCAGAAGCACAGGTGGCAGCATGGACTTCCAATTGGCATCTGAAATGGGGGCAGTCTTGAGCCCATAAACTGTGGAATCTGATGCTACCTTCAGGTAGATCGTGTCAGAACTGAAATAATTGTTCAGTGGTGTAGGAAAAAACACACATTGGAGTTCTGTTCCGTAGGGCTCTTTAAATCTCTAACAGTCTACCTTTTTCATGTCATTGATTTGTTGAAGAGGCTGGACCTGTTGATAAATGAGACTATTTATTTAAATGCTTAATAATATTTGACTATTTATGTAAATTTATTTAACTAAGAACATTTTTCTACATGGCCAAAATTACATGGTTATACTTATCGATATTAATATAACCCAACACTTAATCAGTATTCAAATTTTTGCAGTTTGTTTTCAAGTCTTTTACATCTGGATTGTTTAAACCAGGATCCAGCCCAGAACCACGCACTGCAAATGGTTGTTTTGTTCTCTTAGTGTCTTTTAATCTGGAACAGTCCCTTTTATTCACATCAGGAACATGTTTACAAGAGGAGACTAGTGTCTTGCAGAACACCCCACCTTCTACATTTGGCTCCTTTATCCCTCTAATACTGTGCCGTCCAGTGTAGTAACCACTAGTCCCATGATGTTATTGAGCTTTTGAAATGTGGCTAGTCCAAACTGAGATGTGTTGTGAGTATAAGAGTACCCCCCAAATGTAAAATAGTTCACTAATAGTTTTTTATATTTAATACACACATGTTGAAATGATAATCTGGGTATATCAGGTTAAATAAATCTTACTACTAAAAATAATTTTATCTATTTCTCTTTCTTAATGTAGCTACTAGAATATTTTGTTTGGCTCCCAGTATATTTCTGTTAGATAGTGCTAGTCAACAGATTTTAAAACAGAAGATTACTACCCTAAAATGACTCCACATCAGTTCCCTGACATGTGGAAGAAAAAAGAACATCAATAGGCTAAAGTGTTCCTGAGCTGGAATTTTATAACATTTAGTTGCCATGTCCTTCCATGTAGAAGCTAAGTGATTTTCCATGGTAGATCTAGCCTTAGAGCATTTTAGGACCTAATATCCTACAAGTGTGGCATTGTTCAGTAGATGAAATAGCTGCTGAAGATTTTGAGTGTCCTTATAGCCAAAAGCCTTAAATAATGTCAACCTGTAAGTGTGCCACAGACGCTAAAAATAGTTAAGCCAATGCTGCTGATTTAAAAGCAAAAAAAACTATGTGAGCCAACGGAAGTTCATGCTCATTTATTTATTCGTTGTTTTGTTTCTTTTCAGTCTTGGAAAACCTTGAACAGACAATTGTCTCCGGTTTTGGATCACTGGAAAGTCAGCAGGATTTCCGAACCCCGGAGTTTGTGAGTACTACCACTCTATCTTAAATTTGTATCAGTTAGCTAGAGGTTTCTCACAAAGTGGAGAAAGGGGTTTTTTGTTTTGTTTTGTTTTGTTCTTAAATGAGTTCTTGACTTCAGTGGCTCTAGATCTGGCACAGGCCTCGCTGTTGGGACTCTCTGTGCAAAGCTCTCGTCCTCTGGGGAGCAGGTTCCTGAACTACAGTGTCTTGGCATCATGCACTGTAAGCTCGCTCTTCACGCTGCTTGTAATAGCAAATGGGAACTTGTTCTGCAGTAAAATAGCACTGTGTGTCTGAAACTCCCCCTTTATTCATTGATACCCTTGCTACCAGTTTCTGCTGTCAAAAACTCTGGAAACCAGTCTTTACTGAGCACATCCAGGTACACTGACCAGTCCAATTCCTTTTTCATTTTGGAGCCTCAGTAACACAACCTATATGGATACATCTTGTAGGGCTAGGAATATTCTATTGGTTGTTTCTGCTAAGAAGGGAACTAAGTGCTCTCACTAAATTAGACTCATTAAAGATTAGCCATGGTTCCTACCCTCAAGGAATCAAAAATCTTATTAGTTGCTACTGTGATTTTATTAATGCCTTGTTTAAAGGAAATGAAGCACATACGATGCCTGGTGGAGAATGTCCTTACTAAATAGATTTTATATTAGGCTTATTTGAAGAGGATGATGGGAAGAAGTGTGTCTCTAATTCCTATACTATGTTATTGCACCAGATGTGTAAGGAAAGCATGCCAGGATCCACCTAGATTTACTGATTTTTGCCCCCTGCTGCAAATGGCTTGTCTACCAACTTAACAATGGAAAAATCATTTTTTTATTTTCAAAGTATGATGTATAGTCGCCACTCCAGTAATCGGCAGAGCACAATTATATTATTGATAGCGGAAAAAAAACCCAACAAAAAACCACCTCATTATGTGCTTTCCCTCTTCTCACACACTCTTTATGGATTGTCCCCTCAATTCAGCCAAGAGTAAGGAAACTAGGCACGTCTCTGGACTGAAAAGGGATCGCACATGAGATTCTATCCACAATGCCATTTTATTTCAAAGTGTGGGACTCCTGTGGTGTACTAACAGATTGCCTACTGTGAAAATCACTTGGATATAATGGAAAGACATAGTATTCAATGACTTCCCTATTATATTCAGTGAGATTTTCAGCGAAGCAAAATTGTGAATGCTAACCAATATTCCTGCATCTTAAAGTAACAGAGCAGCTTTGTGTTTTTTCTGACTTCTGCCGTTACAGCCCCAAAGTAGAATTGACACAGATATTTCACGTTTGAGTATGATATTGGTACAGACCCATGGAGCTGACCTTTTTCTGTTTTGTTATTTTCTAACTGCTTTTTTTTTTTTTTTAATAGCTTTATTTATTTATTTATTTTGGCTGCGTTGGGTCTTTGTTGCTGTGCGGGGGCTGCTCTTTGTTGTGGTGCACAGGCTTCTCACTGTGGTGGCTTCTCTTGTTGTGGAGCAGGGCCTCTAGCTGCGTGGGCTTCAGTAGTTGTGGCTTGCGGGCTCTAGAGCGCAGGCTTAGTAGTTGTGGCGCACGGGCTTAGTTGCTCTGCGGCATGTGGGAGCTTCCCAGACCAGGGCTCAAACCCGTGTCCCTTGCACTCGCAGGTGGATTCTTAACCACTGCGCCACCAGGGAAGCCCCGATGCTGAAATTGTTCATCACAGTTTCCTTATTTGTGTGGTTGATATCAGATCTCTATATCCTGGTTATTATCCTTCTCTAATTGTGTGTTCATATCAAATTCAGGGAGGAATCTGTGATTTTCTTGTGCTTTATAAATTTTCACACATCTGATGATCATTGCCTGCCACATCTTTGTGTAGCACATACATATCTGCTTGTGTTTTCTCGTCAGCATCACTGTAGCCCATGTACTCCCAGTTCCATAGTAAACATGTGTTTCCTGAGCTGTCTCCATGGTAAACAAACAGGAGGTATAGAAGCCGCCTTGAGAATAGGGTACTCAGGGGACTCAGGCCTGATATTTAAGGGAAGCCTCTTTTGTAGGCAGAAAGTTACAGCATCGGTCAGAATGGGTGGCTGCAGTTGGGGAGGAGGCGGATTGGGCACATGCCAGGACAAAGTCAGCTAAGTTGATCCAAACCAGAATCTTAAATTAGAAATAGGGACAACAGTACAAAACTGGGAGCAAAAGGAGCCCCCAAAAATAAAAAATAAATTAAGTATGTATATGCCAAAAAAAAAAAAAAAAAAAGAGCCCAAAGGCAAAGCAAAATTGGAAACAGAAAAGAGAGAGAAGAATAAAAGGAACTGGATAATCAGTCTTCTGTTCTTCTCCGGGTGGCATTTCGGAAGGTCCAGCCGCAGTTTGCTGAGTTGAACTGAAATAAAGCAAGCCATAGACCATGTTTACTCAGGCCTTATCCTCAAATAGTTCAGATTTTAGAAGGATGAAGAGCCCAGTGTTTTTGTACAACAGAATGTATTTATATAGTTTGGCCAAGAGGGAGGACAAAATCCTTATCATTATTAGTTTGTTTCCTTCAGAATTTGTTTTTCTTTCGTTTGAAACAAGGCCTGAGAGCGGTGCTCGTTATGGCATGATAAGTACATTAAAGGTTTCCTTCCCAGTTCAGGTGTGTAGTATGACTAGTCAGACAAAATATTGCCGTGTAGTCTACATAAATCACGGGTAAAGAAATGCTGTTGTGAATCCCTCATGTGCCTGCAGACAGCGGCCACCTTGCAGGGCAGAGTTTGTCCCGTGATCACATGTTGCCCCTCCCCACTGTCTGCTCCACTCTGTGGACTGAAGTGGGTGAGTTTAGCCAAACCATGCTGACATGTTAAAAGGTGAGTGAAGACGTGAACATAGGTGCATGTGTTGTTGCCACCCCAAAGCTTGTGAGGAGCTGGGAACATGTTGAAACTAGACATAGACCCACTCCGAGGTGAGGTGCATGTGTGGGTGAGGGTCAAGGTGAAAGGGACCTGGCTAAGGGCTGACCTTACCGAGAGTCCCTTGGTTATCTCACTATGGTGGGAAACCACCTCTGTCGTGGTTCAGTTTTTTGTTTAAGCACAATGAAAATCTGTTTTATAACCTGCTTTGTTAACTTAATGTTTTACTCTGAACATTTTCCCATGCCGTTTTTTCCCCAGTTTTATTGAGGTATAATTGACATATAGCACAGTGTAAGTTTAAGGTGTACAGCGCCATGCTGGTTTTTTCCTCTGACATTGATATCGTCTCTGACATTTTCTGTTCCCTTGTGCCAATGAACTGTAATTCATTACATTAGAATTTTCAAAGCAGTTAGTTCAAGAGGGAACTTGTCGAGGAAATGGTGGCATGGTCGGATGCTCGGGACCATGTGATTGGTGACCATCATTTTGGGACACGGACCCTGAAAGTAGATGGGGTGTGTGAGGACAGGTATCAGACTCTGAGGAAAGGGATTGACCAAAGTGAGGCTGGGAACTGAGTACCAGAGACCCAGATAAACTTGTAGGAGTTCAGACTAGAAGTAGAGACTGCAGCACTAGCCAAGCTGGTTAAAACCAAGGATGGGGAGCCATCCACATGGTGATGGAGCATATAGAGATGGTCCTGCAGAATGGCAGCACAGATGTAGGGCATCCCAGGCTTCCACCAGTGCTCCCAGTCCCAGATGTAGTTAAGAGCAAAGGTGATCTAGGCGTCACTGCAGGGACCCAGCCAGCATGACTGCCCCAGCAGACCCCAGGTTGATCCCAAGCCCCAGGGAGTAGAAAAAAACCTGGGGATTGAGGGGTTAGTAGGGGGAAATGTTGGGTAGTGGTCAAGGCTCTTTCTAGAAACCCTGCCTCTGTTGGCACTGACCCAGGAACTCACATGGGTCTGATTGCCTGAGTATACATAGGGTGAAGGATGGGGTATGGGGAGGAATTCTGATCTAGCAACGGTGAATCTGCTTGCAGCAAGCTGGATAGAAACCAGGCTGCAGTCAACATGAGAACACGTGGAAGGAAAGAGAAGGCTAAGGAATTACATTTTATGATCTAAGTCTCGATAATAATACCCTCTCTTTTGGCCTTTCCAGAACTTGAGGTTTATTTATGACTCCCTGGGCTTTTTAGAGACAGGAGGATTCTTATAGCCTCTTGTCTCATGCCAGTTGATGATGTTTCCCTTTGTTTACCTTCTACCAAATTTGGTGTAAGTAATAAGATGGAGTTTGGGCTGGCAAAAGAATATTAGGATTACGACAGGGTAAACCAGGGAAGATGATGAGAAACCTCAGGATTTAGAAAAGGAAAAGAGACTCGGGAAGATGAGGATTAAAGTGGAGCAAATATGTTCCCTTCGTTCAGCACTCATGGTTATGCAGAGAGAAGGAGGTCGGAAGAGTTCTTATGCCATTTGGAATTTTGTGTAACTGGCTCCCTTTTTGAGAGAAGATACTGCTTAATAGAGAATACAGTTGATTTCCTGAAATTCAAATTTGATTGTCTTTAACTAGATGAAAATATATGTGACCTTGAAGAAAGAGCTAAAATCTTAATTCAGTCAACAAATATTTATTTGATGTCTACTATTTTAAGCACTATAGTGGACAAACAGAAAACATCCCTGCACGTGTGGAGCTTACGTTTTGGTAGGGGAGACATAAAACACAAAATAAATAAAACACAACATGTCAGAGGATGGTAAATCCTTCAGAGAAGAATAAAGGAAGGATTATATGTGTGTGTTGCAGAGGGAGTTGCTTACAGTTTTCAACAAGGTGTACAGGGCAAATCTCACTGAGAAGGTGATCAGTGGAAAGGCCTGAAGCAGGGATGCTGGAGCAAACTCTTTGGAAAACTAGATGAAGAGCATTCCAGGCAGAGGGAACAACAGGAGCAAAGGTCTTGAGGTGGGAGTTTGTGGAAGGTTTGGGGAAAGGAGACCAATGTGACTGGAGTAGAATGAAGGGCGGTGAGAATAGTAGCTAGTGGGGACTTTATAGGCGATTGTAAACACTTTGGTTTTACTCTGAGTGAGCTGGGAAGTTATTTGAGGGTGTTGTCTGAAAAAAATGCACAACCTAAAAGTTGAGAGTTATGTTTTATTTGGTGGACTTTCTTAGGACTTCAAGCCTGGGAGACAACATCTCAAATAACTCTGAGAGACTGCTCCGAAGAAGCAAGGAGGGAGGCCAGGATATATAGAAGTTTTTGCAACAAAAGACCAGGTAGTCAGAACATCAAAGGATTACTGTTAAGAAAAGGAAACCAGACATCTCAAGTTAAGGAATTTAGTGCTTTTCTATGTATGGGAAGGTGCAAGAGTCTGGGCTCACTGAAATCACTCCTTTGAGATGCACCTTAGCTATCTGGGGGCCAGTCTCCTCAGGTGCATTGTATGGGGGTGGCTGCAGCAGCTGACTGCTAGATGAGCTTGGCAGTGGGCAGCCTGTTTGTCTCCATCCTGAGTTCCCTCAGCGCTCACCGTCCAGGCGGCTGCAATGTGAAGCAACAACCTTTGTTTACTGATATGGCAGGCAATATTTTAGTTCTCAAGGGTAACCCTTGGGAAGATAAACTGGGGGGTTTTGAGTAGAAGGGTGACTTTACCTGACCTCACCTAATTTTAGCAGGATCACTTTGGCTATTGTGAGAACAGTATGGTGGAACAGAGCAGAAGCAGGAAGGTCTATTGGGCTTTTCAGGAATCCATGCGAGAGATGGTGGTGGCTTGGTCCTGAGTGTTAACTATGGCAGCAGTGAGATATACTCAAATTCTCGGTATGTTTTGAAGGTAGAACCAACAGGATTTTTTGACAGATCAGCTGTGAGGTATACGAGAAAGAGCAATCAAGGATGACTCCCAAGATTTTTGACCTGGAAGACTATGGAAGGAACAGCTGGAAGGGAGACTACTCAGAGGAAAATCAAAATTCTGTTCTGGGTATGTCAAGCTTGAGACATTCAGTCCAAGTTCAAGAGAAGGATCTAGCTAGAGATCTGGGAGTTGTCAGCACACGAACAGTATTTAAAGCTATGGGACTGGAGATGAGCAGCAAGGGAGAGGGTGAGATGAATCAGGAAGAAAGCCTGGCCTGAGCTCTGGGGGGTTCAAGTGTTTACAGGTCAGGGAGAGAGGAGGAAGCATCAGCAGAGGAGACTGAGAAGGAGGAACCAGTGAGGTGGCGAAAAACAAGGAGAGTACTGGAAGCCAAAGGAAGAAAGTATAAAGTAGGAAGGAATGCCCAAATGCTGCTGATGAGGATGGGAGGTTGGAGTTAGCAATATGGCAGAGACCTTGACAAGAGAGGTCTCAGCTGAGTGCTGGGACCCAAAACCTCATTAGAGAGGATTCAAAATGGAATGGGAGAAGAGGAATTGGATGCTGGCATTTAGATAACACTTTCAAAAATTCTTGCTGAACAAGAATACAGAGAAAGGGGGTATTATCTGCAAGGGCGTTAGGTTGAAAAGAGTTTTAAAATTTATCTAGTTAGTTTTAAGATGGCAGGAATGGTTGTTGGTAAAGTGATGGAAATAATCCAGTAGAGAGAGAAACTTGAGAAACTTTGAAAATGCAGGAGTGTGAGGGGGAAGAATTTCTGGAGTGATGACCTTGAGAGGGCAAGAAGGGGATGGAATCTCCTCCTTATGGGAGGAGAAGTGGGCATCCACCTAGAGCTTTAGAGACAGTTCATTCTTAGAAGTAGGAGGGAAGCCAGTGTGGAATTAGGACCCAGGTGGAATTAGATCAATAGATCTGCTAGCAGGAGCTTGTTGAAGTTTTTTCTTGGCTGCTTCTCATTTATCAATGAAATGGGAAACAAGCCATTTATCAATGAAATGGGAAACAAGCCATTAGCTAAGATTGAGGAAGGAAGAGAGGTGAAGAGATCTGAAGAGAGAGAAGGTATGAGACAGTCATCTGAGAGTGAATGCACTGGGTAATGGAACATGATTGCCTGGCAGCCCTAAGAGCCCACTTGAGGTTAGTTGCTTTTCCCATTTAAGTCCAGCTTGGGGGAGTAGGTGTGGAGCAGGCAGAGTTTGATTTACCTGTTTTGGGGTTTCTCCAGGTCAGTTCAGCAAAGCAAGACAAGGGTAAGGGAGTTGCAGGGTGTTTGCAAGAGTAGAGGACCACAGACATGAGGAAGGTGGGGCAATAGGATCAATAGATTTCTACCCTAGTGGGGTTTGGTAATTTTTGGAGTTTTGGGTATTGAAGAGCATGAGCTGGAGAAATAGGAGGTGGTAGTGGAGAGTCAGATGTTTATAACTGAGAGAAGAGTAGTAAGTGGTACAGACCAGGTCTGGGCTAGGAGCACTGGAATTTGGGCTGAGGCAGGGTGGATTTGCACAGACAGGGTGTGGGAAGGATTATATATGTGGATAAGGAAAGCCCCAAGGATTATGTCAGGAGTAGTGTGTTGGAGAAGTAACAGTGAACCAAGGCTTAAGTCTCCAAGGAATAAGGGGCAATGACTCAAGAATCAATAGATGGCTGCAGAAGGAGAACACCAGAGAGGTAGGAGGAAAATCTGGAGAGTGAGAGGATAGAAGCTGAGAAACAGATGAAGTGATGAGTAGTTTCAGGTGTTGCATAGGAATCATCATCTCAGGATTTCTCAACCTCAGCACCACTGACATTTTGGCCTGGATTTCTCTTTGTTGTAGGAGGCTATCCTATGCGTTGTAGGATATTTAGCAGCATCCCTGGCCTCTACCCATGAGATGCAAAGGACCCTCTCCCCAGGTGTGATCACCAAATATCTCCAGACATCACCAAAATTGTCCCCATTTGACAACCACTGAGTGAGATGAATAAAGAAAAGGCATTGAGGTCACTGGTGTCCTCTGAGAGGGCTGCTTCTCAGGAGTGTTGAGGATGCTACTTTAATCCAGATTAGAGTGGATTATGGAATGAGAAGGAGAAAAGGAAGTAGAAAATACTGACCTCTCTATCGAGGAAGGAGATTGAAGGGCTAGTGAATGAGAGAAAACTGGAGGAGAATATGAGGGCCAGGGATGATTACCTTCTGTCAAGTGGAGAGACTTGCACACATGTACATGTTGATAGGAAGGATCCATGTGAGAGGAACAGGTGACTCTAGAGCAGCGGTCCCCAACCTTTTCGGCCCCAGGGACTGGTTTCTTGGAAGACCATTTTTCCACGGACGGAGTGGGGGGCGATGGTTCAGGTGGTAACGTGAGTGATGGGGAGCAGTGGGGAGCGATGGGGAGCGGCAGATGAAGCTTCCCTGGCTCGCCCGCTGCTCACCTCCTGCTGTGCGGCCCCGTTCCTCATGGGCCAAGGATTGGCACTCGTCCATGGCCCGGGGGTCGGGGACCCCTGTTCTAGAGGAGAGAGCTGCCTTGCAAAAGGCCGTGGAATGGTTTGTAGATATGGAGGAGTCCTCATTAGGTAGGAGGGGCAGCATCTCAGGCAGGCACAGGTGCGGAGGGCAGATGCTCTTGGTTTATGGACTTGATGGAGAGAAGCTGAGGGAGTTCCCAACTGACAGCTTCAATTCTCAGCGATTAGGTCAGGGACCCGGTCAGCGGGGACCAAGCTGACCTGGAGAAACCTAGAAAAAGTGCTAGGCTTTCTGGGCAGTGGTGAGGGCCCGTGTAGGTCTGAGGAGCCTGAATTTGCAATGATACCAAGCTGCCCTGCTGTGGCTTTCCCCGGCATCACTCAGACACCAAGAAAGGGCATAGCGGGCTGCAGCCAGAGGCATGGCTTTGCTCGATGGCCATGATGGAAAGAGTTCTGGCGAGAGTGTTACTGAAAGGCTGAACTGGGAAGTGTAACCTTAAAAAAGGAGGGGAGGGAAGAAAAAGAGCATCTGCAGATTGATTAGAAAAAGTCATGGGGCCTCTGAGGGCACTGTAAAATGAGAAGATGCTGGTGTTCTCAGAAAGAGGGATTCTTGAGTAAGTGACTTTGAAATGGAAGATTTTCAAGTGATAACAAGGTCCAGGACAGGACCATGCCAGTGAATGCATGAAAGGGAGACCGTTGGAGATAAGGGGTCGATTTACTGAGGGACCAAGGTGCACTGGTCATGTCTGTGGATGCAGATGTGCTTCTTGTCTGATGGAGGACTTGGAACAGAGAGGGAAATGTGAGCCAGGGCCGGATTTTCAATGAACCAGGAGCAGCAGCTGGGAAATAAGAGATGCTAGGCTCTGCGAAACTCTAAGGGTATATTCTACTTGCATGGACCTACATGGAACTGTCTTTTTTCCTCCAAGAACATTGGAGAGTAATACTCTGGAAGTGGCACATAGAACCAGGAGAACGTCAATCTTACTTCTTTTCCCTGACATGGAAATGGTCTGAGAGAAAAATCAGAGCCCACTGCCTATGGGTCTGCAGATTTTTGTTTTCATGTTTTGATTCAAAGTGGTTGGTCAAGTTTTCTTTCAAAGTAGGCTCAAGGATCCATTTTCATGTTTGTTCCCCCGCCCCCCCCCCCCCAAATCCAGACTTCATTTTGGTTATTTCTGGTCTAAACGTCCCTGAGGCAACTGAATTGGTGCTGGCGCTATTGAGAGAGAATAAGGTTTGTTTTATGGTCAGTCCAAGGTCTTCCTTGCGAATCCCAAGAAACCCAACTTAAGTCCCAAAGTCTGCCTCAAACTCCAACGATCTTCAGGATCCAGAAGACTGGGGATAAAGCAGGACTTTTCCGTTCAAGTATTTCTATACTTGGACTTACACTCTTGTGCCTTCTATAAACAGAGAAGTAGGGTGGCTTTGCCTTGTAACTTTATGGCACTAACTTCACTAAACTAAAACGGAAAAGAAACACAACTAAAAAAGGAACCATTTCTCCAAAGAAGACATAAAGATGGCCAAAAAGCACATGAAAAGATGTTCAGCATCACTAATTATTAGAGAAATGCAAATCAAAACTGCAGTGTGGTAACACCTCACACGGGTCAGAATGGCCATCGTCAGAAAGTCTACAAACAGTAAATGCTGGAGAGGGTGTGGAGAAAAGGGAACCCTCCTTACGCTGTCGGTGGGAATGTAAATTGGTACAACCATTATGGAGAACAGTATGGAGGTTCCTTAAAAAACTAAACATAGAACTACCATATGATCCCGCAATCCCACTCCTGGGCATATATCCGGAGAAAACCATAATTTGAAAAGATACATGCACCCCAGTGTTCACTGCAGCACTATTTACAATACCCAGGTCATGGAAGCAACCTAAATGTCCATTGACAGGAGAATGAATAAAGAAGATGTGGTAGGCTTCCCTGGTGGCGCAGTGGTTGAGAGTCCGCCTGCCGATGCAGGGGACACGCGTTCGTGCCCCGGTCTGGGAGGATCCCACATGCCGCCAAGCGGCTGGGCTTGTGGGCCATGGCTGCTGGGCCTGCGCGTCCAGAGCCTGTGCTCCGCAGCGGGAGAGGCCACAGCATTGAGAGGCCCGCGTACCGCAAAAAAAAAAAAAAAAAAAAGAAGATGTGGTACATATATACAGTGGACTATTATTCAGCTATAAAAAAAGAATGAAATAATGCTATTTGCAGCAACATGGATGGACCTAGAGATTATCATACTAAGTGAAGTAAGTCAGTCAGAGAAAACAAATATCATATGATATCACTTATGTGTGGAATCTAATAAAAGTGATACAAATGAACTTATTTACAAAACAGACACAAACTCACAGATTTTGAAAACAAATTTATGGTTACCAAAGGGAAAGGGATGGGGGAGACTGACAAATTAGGAGATTGGGATTAACATATACACACTATTATACATAAAATAGATAACTAATAAGGACCTACTGTATAGCACAGGGAACTCTGCTCACTATTCTGTAATAATCTATATGAGAAAAGAAACTGAAAAATTATGTATAGCTGATTCGCTTTGCTGTACACCTGAAACTAACACAACATTGTACATCAACGATGCTCCAATAAAATTTTTTTTAAAAGGTGGTGGGGGGAACCAAACAAAAGAACATTAATTTAGCAAAAGGAGGCTCAAAAAGAGAAATGATATCAAAGATAAACTGGATAGTTAGCATTGCTAAATTGGACCATTTTTTGTGGTAAGAATTCACAGGGCATTTCAGCGTTGAAAGCTTTTTGTGCATTCAAGAGAAAAAGGTGATGGTGCTTTTGCCTGAATATGGGGAAGGGGGACCTACTCATCTGTTTTATGTGGCTGATTCAGAAGCTACATTTGTGGATTTGTTAGGATTCGAGGGTAGGAGCGAAAATAGGCAGTCCAAGACGCAAAGATCTCAGAAATTTCTTTCCGAGTCACTTTTTTGGAATGCAGGATGTGTTTTCCCAGAGAAACAGTCATAAATGGTGAGTAGGCTTCTAGGCCCAGCCAGGCCAGACTAGCTAAAGCCAGTTGAACGCAGAGTGCTAACAAATTATCATTCTGTGCATTAGCACTAATCCTTTGGAACACTCCAATCTTATTTTTTTCCATTATTACTAAAAAAGTGTGAATAGAACTAAAGTACAGAGTGAGTGAGTGAGTTGAGGCTTGTGAACAAATGCTTAGCGTCATAAGTGAAAGAGAAAAGGACTGATTCTGAGTTATGCTAGGCCTTAAAGAAGCAGTAATGGGTCCCAAACCTGAGGAAAACAATTTAATGGTACAAGATGACAGAGAAGAAAAAGGCTTATCAGCTTCTATATTACAACTTTTGTCTTTTCTGCTAATGAAGGTGATCTTTAGATTGAAATGGTTCAAGTCCTGGTAAGGGGCTGTAGAGGTCCATGCTGCACGAGACAGTTTTGGAAAGGAATAAAATTATTCCAAAGGAATTAAATTTCCTGACTAGAAAAATTATGTATCCAGTAGGGTATTAAAAGAGCTTATAAATTTGCTCATGGGACCACAGTTGGTCATCTTGAGGTGATGTGGGGACCAGGACAGGTGCCAGAAGAGTAGCGGGAGGGACAAATGTGACAGTTTTCAAAAGGGGTGTTGTTAGAGTGGAAGCTGGGCATAGACTGAATTCTGATAAATGGAGACATTGAAGCTGGAGCATTAATCTCCAGGGATATTACAGCTGATATATTTTTTAAAAAAACAGATGGACTGTGAATGTTAAAAAAAAAAAGAAAACGTCATCAGGAACCAATATAAGTTCAGTAAAAATAAGTCATGTCAAACTGAGAGCACGTTACCTTTTTTTTTTTTTTAATGGGCATGATTAGGCTTGTAGAACAGGAGAAAGCCACAGATATTTTATGTTTTGAGTTTAGCAAGATGTGTGGAAAAAAATCGCATTTAAGTACAGAATGAAGAAATGTGTGCCTAGTGAGAGTGTGCTTATCTGGGTAACTGATCTTACCAAGACTCTGGAATAATGGATGGAAATGAATTTCTAGAGGAGACAAAAATCAATATGAATTAAAGTCAGCTCTTGCTCCTAATTCATAAAGATCATCCGCCTAAGGAAAGATCATAAGAGCTGAGGCTAATGACTGATCACATGAAGAGGTTAGGTATTTGGTTAATTCAACTCAGTATGAACCGAGCATGTAATAACAGTGTCCGAAAGTTTATGCAAATCTGGGTTGCATTCGTACCTATGTGTTCAGAACCAAGACAGTACTGGGCTTCTCCTGTTGAATATTGGTAAAGCCACCTGCCAGTCTGGGTGCTCCATTTTAAGGGGAAGCATAGTGAGAGGAGAAAGATGAGCATGGTGGTGGATCCTGACACAGGCAAGAACATGACAACAACTTTAAATATTCGACAATGGTAATAGGTGGATGAAGGTGCAAAATATGGTATTAAGACCCATGGATATGAGGTATATGTAGGCAGACAGATTTCATTTCAGTGGAAAGACGTTCTCATAATTAAACTACCTTAGTTCCTTGGAGTAGTTCACATACAGACGTACTGGATAACAGTCTAGGCAGGAGATGATGAATGGTTGAACAAGCCAGTGGGGGAGGAAAGGAAGAGCATGCATGTTTCATGTGCAGCAGGACCGAATGTAGTTCAGTCATAGTAGTTGATGGAAAGCGAGGAAGGAGGGAAAGAGAGGATGTTTCTGGGAACGTACTACTTCAGTCAGGTATATGTGGCTCACAGATGAAGTTGAGTTGCTTTCATTTTATTTTATATTTCCCTCATTCAACCTGTTATCATCAGCAGCCAAATTATGTAATTGATTAAAACCCTTTCCTCCGTAGCAGTGTTCATTCTACCTGGTTTTATTCCCCTATTTTCGGAAAGCCTTGACTGTAAAATGCTTTGTGAATTCCTGCCCCACAATGCATCCCATTTGAAATTCAGCGAGCTATCTGTTATCTGGGGAATGTCAAAGTTAATTTGACAAAAACATTCATGAGGAAAGCAGGGAGCCCTGGGCATTCTGAGGGCATTCTGAGCAAAGATGTGATATCAGTATTTACTGTGGAACTCATTTGATTATAAGTCATCTAGAAGCATATCACAGTTATGGCCAAAAAAGCCCACAGAAGCAAAAGAATTGAGTTAAAGCTGAGAGTCTGCTGGTAAATGACCTGACCATGCCATGACCTAAAAGCAGCGTTAATAAAAAGTTGAAATAAAAATTTAAAGAGAAACACAGAACTTGGTGGAAATGTTTACACAATATGAATTCACAGTATTCCTAGAAAATTGAAAAGGGGGAGCCCAGTGAGATTTCAACTGCAGCTCTTCCTCCCAACTCTTCATTAATTTGGAAGGCTTAGGGGCTTTGGAAAAATGATTTAAAATTCTTTTATTCCTGAAGTCCCAATAGTTAACTGTAGTTTTCCTTATTTCAACAATAATAATAAAAAGTGCATTTTTACTATAAGTTTCAAATGTATTAAGTCTGTCTCTGGTTAAAACAAAAACAAAAACAAAAAATTATAAATATGCTTTTACCCTGAAAACCCTAATGGCTCCTTCAAAGAGAAAGTGCATTTATGGTTCCTTCTCCCAAATCACTTTTCGAAATGTAGATTAATGTGATCTGACAGATCGTAATAACTACCAAAGAGCATTTTCATTAATTATACTGGGCAAACCAATAATACGGATCTTTGCCATGTTAGTATGAATTAGAATATATCCAGTCAGGGCCATACTTCTAGCTGGAGCAAAATTTGACTGCAGAGTCCAAATCCCTTAGAATGAAAACACATAATGAAAATTTTGACAGATCATTTAGTGATGCTAATGGTATCACCACCCTTTCATGCACTTTCATTAGCCTTAAGTGTTTTTAAAAAGTAAACTGTCTTGTGAAAGAGGAAGAAGAGAGGCGAACGAGAGGAGGCACTTCTGTGACTTTGAAAAGCGTTTTTACTCTAAAAAAAAAAAATTTCTTCTTTGTGAGGGAAAGTGCTTCTAGAAGTGCCCCCGGGAAGCTGAGCTTGGGTAGAGTTCCAGGGGATCAGAGCCCTCTGTCCCTACTCGACTCAGCTCTCAGTCCCTTGGGAAAAAAGTCGATTTTCCTTTTAAGACCTCAGTCTTCTCATGAATAAATAGCAGAAAAATCAGCACTAGATTTCCTCACAGGAGTGTTATTCAGTGACTACACAGAGATTGAAAAGCATTTTAGCTATCTGAAAAGCGTGTTCATAGAATAATAATACAGTGAGAATTCTTACCTAACATTTATGGATTGGCTTATAGTTGGCAAAGCACATTGCAGGCACAGGGCTAGCTAGCCATGAAATGGCCACGACCCCACATTGTTCAGCCCAGCCAAACCCTTCTTGTTCCCTTGCACATGAAATCAGACTGCGTTTGCATCAGGAATTAGTTCTGCTCTCCTTAGAAGAGCGCACAGGAGCATTTGTGACTTATGCTCCTGAGAAAGTAGTTACAGGCACTTAGGTACCTACCAAATTATCAATGGGTTGAGAATTAATCATACCCGGCATTATTACAAAATATCAATGGTACAGTCTGTTAATAAATATGTAAAGCACTTACTAACCCTTGCTGATAGAATTTCCAATTGAACTAGAAATAAGAGCTATTTATGCACTGTTTTGAATAAACCACTATCAGCTTCACTCAATTTTTACAGTAAAATTTTTGTTTATTCCATCACATAATATTCATTTATCAGTGTGCTTCAAGGAATAATACCAAGCAGCATATCTCAGTGTTTACCCTCAAGACCAAGAGCGGGTATTACTGATGCCTCTGTCCCCTGCACATTGTATTGTTATCTGACAGATGTTAGTCATGCAACTGATGCTGGTTGGTTGGTTGAAAGAATGTAAGACAGTGTGCTGTGTTTGATGATTTCCAGGGGCACTTACAGCAGAGATGCCAGAGGGGTTCAGTTTGGACTGTAGTTCTCAACCCGGCTGTGCATTAGAATTACCAGAGAAACTCTTTTAAAACATGAAGGCCCAAGCTCCACCTTCATGTACTAATCTTGCTCTTGCATATGTTTATATAAAGAACCTGAATATGTTTATAAAAGTTTACAGAGGTGACTCAAATGTGCAGCCAGGTCAAAAATCATTGTCTTTGAAAAATCAGGTTTGTATTTTTGAAGAAGGTGGTGTATATTGCAACCTTGAAGGGTACATTTCATTAAGTACTGAAATCTGTACCAGTCGAGGTTTTACCAGAAAACAGAACCTGTAGGATCATGCACATAAGCACACATGTGTACACATGTGTATAAATATATCTATACATGTATGTACACATATGTACACACGTATATATCTATATTAATACACACATGCAGAGAAATATTTATTAAAGAGATTTATCTCAAGGAACCTGCTTCCACAAATGTGGATTCTAATCTGTGGGGCACCGTGGCCGGAAGGGCAGGCTGGAAACTCTTGGGCAGCGGTTGACACTGCAGTCCAGGGGGGGAGTTTCTTTTTCTCAGAGAAGCCTTAGTTTTTCTCTTAAGGCCAGTCAACTGATTGGATGAGTCCCACTCAGATCGTTTCTTTTACTTAAAGTCATCTGATCGCAGATGTTAACCACACCTACAGAATACGTTCATAGCAACTCTTAGATTCGTGTTTCATTGCATAACTGGGAATTAAAGCCCAGGCAAGCCGATGCATAAACCTAACCATCCCGGTGGATACACTACAGGAAGGTATCCTAATAGCATGACCTACAACAGTAAATGAAAGTGGAAAAGAGTGAGATGTGCCCAGTTTGTATCGAGCACAGAGTTGATCTAGGGGAGTGGGAGGAGATGAAGTTTAAAAAACAGTTTAGGGTGGAATGTAGCAGTCTCCAACTAAGGGTTTGGACCCTTGAACTGAAAAGACAAGGCAAATCTGTAGCGGCGGCACTTTCTCTGACCATGTTTTCGTCTGTTCTGTGTCTTTGCTGTCCACTTAGCTACACCTGGTTGTGGAGGCACTTGAAATGTGGCTAGTGAGACAGAAGAACTGCATTTGTAATTCTGTTTCATTTTAATTCATGTAAATTAAATAGCCCCATGCGGCTAGTAGCTACTATATTGGACAGTGCAGCCAGAGAGAGATCACTCTGGCAGGAGGGTCCAGGAGGCATCCGAAGGAGGAAACAACGCAAGCTGTCTAGTTAGTAACCTACTCTGGTAGTCCTGCTGCAGGGTGGGTGGAGGCTGGGAAAGTGGGAAGGGAGAGAGAAAGACAGAAGTGAGGGAGGAGGAGATCAAAGTTTACCCTGTGGTTGGCCACTTCACCATCTTTCCAGCCACTTTTCTGTCTACCTTCCTGCCGTCCCTTCCTCTTACACCCAAGCCCCTCCTATCTGTCACATGTCCTCAGAGCTCGCCCCAGCTTCTCTCTGCTCACCAGCTTCTCTCACACTCACTTCCTCAGCTTCAATTGCAAGCTCTGTGTTAACAGCTGCCAAGTTTATACTTGTAGCCTTAGATCTCTCCTCTCAACCCCAGCCCCTTAGTGTCGACACTTGAAGATCTAACAGATTCTTAGTCTTCCCCTCCTAATCATATTTCCCTTCCAGCTTTCTGAATTTTGGTAAATATAATCTCCATCCTGTCAGCTGCTCAAGCTGGAAACCTGAGAATCCTCCCGATCCCTTATTTCTGACCTGCTGATTCCCTGGACTCTCCCATCTCCCCATTCCCACTGTGCCACCCATGATCTACTCTCTGAGCAGTTCCTTTAAAAACAGAAATCACACCAATTCGTTTCTTCTATGATGTGTAATGGAATTTCCCCTCTGTTGCTTTAGCTATCATATTACTAAATGTCATAGGATAAAGGGTTAATTAATTTCAGTTGATTTATTTAATAATATTTATCTAGCTAATATTTCTATAACCCTGTTAAGTAGGTACAATTGAGAAATTTCATTGAAATATCCCTTGGGGCATATAGTCTAGTGAGATAGACATTAATCAAATAATTACATATATAATTAGACAGTTAAAATTGTAATAGGTGACATTTAAAGACGAGTATAAGGTGCTCTGAGAGAATGTGAGGGGGGGACCTAAGCTACCGGGAAGGTCAGGAGATCGTAAAGAGGTCACGCCTCTTTATGGTGTGAGCCATGGAAAAGGGAGAGAGGGAGATTCTAGGAAGTGGGAACTACAGGTGCAGAGATAAGGGAAAATACTTTACTCTGATGGAACAGCATAGCCATTCAAAATGTTAATGGAATATAGTAACTGACAACCGCACTGGGGTGGAGTGTGGTCTTAAATTTTCCATACCATGTGGAACAGCCTTTGGAAACTGACAAGACTGAACCTTTGTAGAACTTGAATAAAATGGTTCTATTAAACCCTTTGACTTGAATATGTTATCTCACGTCAGTTCAGCAAGTATCTGTTGTCTTACTTCCCTAGGTGTTACAGGTTAAAAACAGTTTTTTCCTTCATTATTATAATACAATTAAAATTATAGTATATATACACAAAAATAGTTAGATGACATTATACTATTACAATTTATATAATGCAAAATTAAGAGCTAAAATGAATGCCGTAGAACAACAGTTCTAAACTTTTTATATATATATATATATTTTTTTTTTAATTTTTTTTGCGGTACATGGGCCTCTCACCACTGTAGCCTCTCCCATTGCGGAGCACAGGCTCCGGATGCGCAGGCTCAGTGGCCATGGCTCACGGGCCCAGCTGCTCCGCGGCATGTGGGATCTTCCTGGACCGGGGCACGAACCTGTGTCCCCTGCATTGGCAGGAGGACTCCCAACCACTGCGCCACCTGGGAAGCCCAACTTTTTATATTCTTACACTTTATATCCTTAATAAAGTATTGACTCCAAAGAGCATTTTTATTTGGATATACCTATCAATATTAGATATTGATAGTATTATAACTTAAAACTGAAAAAACTATTAATTCATTTAAACATAACCAACAATAAACTCAGTATACATTAAAATAAATATTTTATGAAAAGTGACTTTTCTAAAACAAAAACATTAGTAAGAGAGTGGCATTATTTTATGTATTTTACAGATCTCTTTAAGAGAAGACAGCTGATTCTTCTATTTGCTTCTTTTAACTTCAATTAAAAGTTGCAATATGTTGTTTTGGTTGAAGTATATGAAATAGATACAGCCTTACACAGATAGGTAGGTAGAAAAGAGGGGAGTATTTTAAAGCCTTTTCAGGTAATTGTCGATATTCTTCTTTGAAACCACATTAAAACTCAACAACTGGTAGTTTCTTAAAGATTGCTTGTGACGTGGAATGCAAAACTGTTTCAGTGAACTTTTATGTATTAAAAACCTGTCTTGCATCTTTTACATGCTGTTGGTCTTCTGCATTTCCTCTTTGGAAAAATATCTATTCAGTTCTTCTGCCTACTTTTTAATTGGATTGTTTGTTTTTAGATGTTGAGTTGTATGAGCTGTTTATATATGTTGGATAATAACCCCTTACTGGTCATGTCATTTGCAAAGACCTTCTCCATTCAGTAGGTTGTCCTTGCAAAAGCTTTTTAAAGTTTAACTAGGCCCCATTTGTTTATTTTTGCTTTTGTTTCCTTTGCTTTAGCAGATGGATCCAAAAAGATATTGCTGCGATTTATGTCAAAAAGTGTTCTGCCTATGTTTTCCTCTAGGAGTTTTATAGTATCCAGTCTTACATCTAGGTCTTTAATCCATTTTGAGTTTATTTTTGTATGTGGTGTTAGAGAACGTTCTAAGTTCATTCTTTTACAAATAGCTGCCCAGGCACATGAAAAAATGCTCAACATTGCTAATCATCGGGGAAATGCAAATCAAAACCACAATGAGAGATCATCTCACACTTGTCAGAATGGCTGTCATCATAAAGAACACAAATAGGGCTTCCCTGGTGGCGTAGTGGTTGAGAGTCCGCCTGCCGATGCAGGGGACACGGGTTCGTGCCCCAGTCCGGGAAGATCCCACATGCCACAGAGCAGCTAGGCCCGTGAGCCATGGCCGCTGAGCCTGTGCGTCCGGACGGGACGCACTTCCCGTGCTCCGCAACGGGAGAGGCCACAATAGTGAGAGGCCTGCATACCACACACACACACACAAAACACGAATAACAAATGTTGGCTAGGATGTGGAGAAAGGGACCCTCCTGCACTGTTGGTGGGAATATAACTTGGTGTAGCCACTGTGGAAAACAGTGTGGAGGGTCCTCAACAAACTTCCATGTAACCCAGCAATTCCACTCCTGGGTATAAATCCGAAAGAAACGAAAACAGTAATTCGGAAAGATACATGCACCCAAGTGTTCATAGCAGCGTTGTTTACAATTGCCAGGGTGTGGAAGCAACATGGATGGCATTACGCTAAGTGAAATAAGTCAGACAAGAAAAGACAAATACTGTATGCTATCACTTATATGTGGAATCTAAAACGTACAACAAACTAGTGAATAAAACAAAAAAGAAGCAGACTCACAGATATAGAGAACAGACTAGTGGTTACCAGTGGGGAGAGGGAAGGAGGGAGGGGCAATATAGGGTGGCGGGGGGCAGGGAATCTGTCTTGCATTTTGATTGAATCTTTACCCAGGCATGATTTTTTATCACCATGCATAGGGCAGTTGGAAAATACTGGTTCATTGAGTTAAGTAGCTCTTACAAATGTTGACCCATTTCATTATACAATATGAAAAAAATACATTTGTTAACACACCTCCAATCTCCGTTTCATCAATCTCATCAGAAAAGCCACTGAATATTGGGAAGCTCTCAAGTTCCCAGGGGCAAACACAAGTTGTCTTAAATTCTGATATATACTTGCTTGAAAGCTCGAATTTTATCATTAGCAATAAATATTGTTAGTTGTTTTCCTTGAAACGACAGTTTCACTTCGTTCATTTTTGGGAAAATATCTGCCAAATACTCAAGCTTATATAACTGAATTTTGTGTCAGTTGTCTGTCAAGTAAAAGTGGTGTCTGTGAAAAAAATTGGCAACTCAAGAATTGCACGGCACTTTTCCTCAAGGCCACCATCATACTTTGATGTGCAGCAGAAGTACTTTATGGGTACTTCCATTTCTTCACACAGAATATTAAAAATCCAGGTACTCAAGGGTCAAGATTTAATAAAGTTAGTAATTGTTACAGCTTCATCAAGAACATTCCTAAGTGAAGTGACTTTTTTACTGTGAGTAGATGGTGGTGAACAATGCGATGATGACTCATATAGTTGTGCTCCGCAACGGGAGAGGCCACAACAGTGAGAGGCCCGCATACCACACACACACAAAAAAAACACAAATAACAAATGTTGGCTAGGATGTGGAGAAAGGGACCCTCCTGCACTGTTGGTGGGAATATAACTTGGTGCAGCCACTGTGGAAAACAGTGTGGAGGGTCCTCAACAAACTTCCATGTAACCCAGCAATACTCATATAGTTGTGTCACATATAAGTGGTGCCACTGCTGAGTTGTGCTAAGATGCTGGAAGTTTTTACCCACTGTGGCTTCTGTACCATCACTGCAGATGTTAACACAATGAGAAAAAGGAATAACATCTTAGTATTATTATAAAAATGTTTGTGACCTCATGGGCCCCCCCTCTGGAATCCCCAGAGGTCCACAGAACACACATCCATTGGTACAGACAGTAGTCTGGTGAGGGAAAAAGAAACACGAACCCAGTTGTTAGGAAGGCTGCATGAGAGAAGAACTGAGCTAGACCTCGGAGGAGAATTAAGATTTGGATAGGTGGGAAAGAGAAAGGGTAGTGGTTTCAGGAGGGGAAATCACGTGAGCAAAGGAGGAGAGGCAGGAAGCAGCATGAAACAGTCAAACGCTGATGAGAAAGCATGGTGGGGTTGGAGGGTTAGGAATGGGGAGTCATAGTAAATAAAATGTGGGATATAATCAGATTATGAAACATCTGAATACCTATCTGAAAAGTTTGCACTTTCTCCAGAAGGCACTCGGAGAAACTGAAGGTTTTTGAATCCTGTGAGTTGAACATGTTGATTTAGGAACATCCAGATGTATATATGTATAAATTGAACTGGCAAACAGGACAACTGGATGCAAGGAGATGGATTGGGATATTAATTGTATTCTAATTAGTGAAGGTCAAGAGCACAGACTAGGGTGATAGCAATAGATGTAACAGTGAAATGCAGACTAATTGCTTCAAAGGGAGAAGCAATATGAGAACTAAAGACTAAAAAGTCAAAGGTTACCAGTATATTATATTTTATAACCCCAGTTCCTTGCCAAGGTCATTGTCTGTTAGGCAAATGGACAAAAACTGGGTGTTTCTGTATAAGATCTCACATGAAACTTTTTCCTCCCCACAAAATCAGAATGCTTCCTTTTTTCTGAGAACAAGAACTGTATCATTGAACACATTTCCTTTTTGCCCTGCTGCCAGGAGGCCTTGTGCCAATGTCATGTTGAAATCACAACAATTGCAATTGTCCCAATGGTTAGTACCTTTCTTCCTCCTACTTTCTCTGGCCCTGATTCTCCATCTCTATTTATTTATTTATTTTTAAATTGAGGTATAGTTGGTGTACAGCATCATGTTACAGGTGTGCAACACAGGTGATGCACAATTTTTAAAGGCTTTACTCCATTTATAGTTATTGTAAAATATTGGCTATATTCCCTGTTTTGTACAATATACCCTTGTAGTTTATTTATTTTATACATAATAGTTTGTACCTCTTAATCCCCTACCTCTTTCTTGCCCCTCCCTCCTTCTCTCTCCCCAGTGGTAACCACTAGTTTGTTCTCTGTATCTCTGAGTCTGTTTCTTTTTTGTTATATTCACTAGTTTGTTGTATTTTTAGATTTCACATATAAGTGATATCATACAGTGTTGGTCTTTCTCTGTCTGACTTACTTCACTTAGTGTAATACCCTCCAAGTCCATCCGTGTTGTTGCAAGTGGCAAAATTTCATTCTTTTTTTATCTCTGTCTCAATTTATAATTCATTAATCTTATTATTTTCGGGGCTTCCCTGGTAGCGCAGTGGTTGAGAGTCCACCTGCCGATGCAGGGGACACGGGTTCGTGCCCCGGTCCAGGAAGATCCCACATGCTGCGGAGTGTCCGGAGCCTGTGCTCTGCAATGGGAGAGGCCACAACAGTGAGAGGCCCGCGTACCGGAAAAAAAAAAAAAAAAAATCTTATTATTTTCATTCTGTTTGATGCCCGATGTCATAAGACCTCTTTTGAAAGACATTAGGGTAAGGGGGATAATGTATTCACCCTTACCATATTTTATTCATTTCTGGGATGGGACCCTTTGCTTCAGTCACAGTTTACTCAGAACCTGAAGAAAGCTAAAAAGCCTCTGACATCCAAAACCAAAGCACCAAGGCTTAATTTCAAAGAATCTCAACAGATTCAGTTAATCTGGTTGCCCAATTCAAAGCAGATATAAGCAGTAAATAAAAGGGTAGTGGAATACCTATTAAAGACTGGTAAATTGATAACAAAAGAAGTATCTCCTCATAATCTGAGTAATGGCAGAGAGAAAAAGCAAGATGCAGGTGAAAGTTCCTAATGATTATAAGTATGTGAATGCACTTAACACAGCTAGTTATCAATGAAGAACTGTTTCATGTTAAAATAGAGAACACCAAAAGCTCACATTTATTGAGCTTTTCCTATGTCCTAGGCTCTGTGCTATTCCTTTACATGCATTATCTCAGTCTTCACAATAATCCTGCATTTCTTTCTATGATTTCCCCCTTTTACAGGTGAATAAATTCAGTTTAAAGAGATGAAATATATACACAAAGGCACACAGCTAGTTATATGTGACAGAGTTGTGATTTGAACCTAGCTCTGCCAGATACCAAAACCCATGTTCTTTGTTCTTATTTGGGGCTCTCTTCATTTTTAATAAGAGCAGTAGTAGTAGTAGTAATGCTAGTAGTAATTATGTTCAATATCCTCTCTTTAAGAAATCAAAAAATATTATGTACTATATTTGAGAAAATTTTGAGCACAAAAAGGTTGAAGTAACCTTTAATTAGCATAAAGTTCATCTGAAAACTCATTTCCTCAGAGCATTTTATTTCTTGAAAATTCCCAATAATTGATGGGAGAAGGATTTTTTAAGGTGTTATTTATTATCTGTAGTCAGTTTAACATTTTTGTGCCATTGTTTTAAATGAGTCACTTGGTTTTTTAAATTTTGTTTTGGAAACATCTCTGCATCCTCATTTTGATACCACAAGGAACAGCCATTCTTGTAAACTGCTTCTTGAGTTTCAAGAGAAAAAGTAACATCTTTATAAGGCATTAACCAACTGATAGGAGTTGTCACAATCCTTTGCTTTTCTGGGCACTAGATGCTCTAATTTGTTTTTCTTCTTCTTGCTTTGAATGAGGTTGCAAACATCAATTCCTAGAGAAGTGGTCTGAGAAGATTATGACCAAGGCACATGTGGGGATATAACAGTCCGACAGGGGAGTCACAGTTGATGATGGGGCACTTGTGCTGCAAACCCTGAGCAGCTGAAAATAACTCAGGGCAGTTCTTAGATGGCAAATGGAAACCTCCTGTGAAAGATGAAGAGCTCTCTGGGAATGATGGATTGTAACTCTGAAGGAGTCTGCAGAAGAAGAATTACACAGGAACCCAGTAAGGAGCTGAACACTTGTTGCCTTAGTTACGCCCTCAGTTATACTTTATGTGTCTTCTTCAGCTCAACAGTCTGAAGAGCAATATCTTGAAACTCCCTTTTCTGTTTATTCTCAGATCATAATCACATTTTGTGAGATTGGCTTTCATTCAAAGCATGAAATCTCAGGGACTGGTAACCCAGGCCCCATGCAACTCAGGTGACTAAGAAAAAGGGGCATTTCACAGTTATGGATTTGGCGAATGGGAACTACCAGTTAATAATTTTGAGTCATAACCATTTAATTTTCCAAAAGCTGAAAATAAATATGCTATTGAAATAAGATTAATTAAGAGGAACAAGAGGGTAGGTGGAGGGAAACCTATGGTTATGAAGTCAAGCTAAAATTATTGTTCCTTAAGTCTAAGGAGCTTGTGTAGATGGAATAGTGTGAAAGTCCATTAAGTCATGCAGGATTTGGTTGTAGCAATATTATTTTGGTTCTAACTGATTCCAGAATATGAGATTGGGAACTATTTCTTAAAGATCGAAAAATGTCATTTAGGACAACCATCTTGCCTGCGTGGAAAACCTACTGCATATTCTTCCTCAGGAGGTGATACAAACTGAAAATGCTAATAGGTTCAAAAAAGTTTAAGGTAAATGGATTGATGTTAAATCCATAATTCGATATTAAAACAAAGCAAGACACTTTGGGGATATCGAAACCTTAAGAGGTCAGCCTCCAGGAGGATAACCATTCTCAAACAAATGTCCTCTTGCACCACTTGGCTTGTTTCATCACATCCATCACTTTATCATTCCTGACTTTATTGGGAATGTCTTACAGCTTAATCTCACCCACATTTCTTTCACCAGTGTTACCACTACCAGATGAGAACAGTGCAAGCAGGTGATGGCTTCTTCTAGAAAAGGGAAAGTAAGAAAACAGCCACTATAGGCCTTTTCACATTTTTCCTTTTCTTTTCCTTTACTTGTTCATCTTCTTTTCTGCAGACCACCTTTAAGGAAAGCTAAACAAAAGTTTTAAAAATGGTGTACCACCTGTGGGAAAACAGGAAAGCAAAACAAGTTTGAAGTCATTCTAATGCAAATCCCAATCCCAGCTAAGTGGATTTAAGGAAAAGTTCACTCGGAGTCCATCCTCTCTGAGAAGGCTCCAAGCTAAGAATCTTCCCGCAATAGAAAGCTTATTATCTTCCCTGGTTACTTAACTCCTTTTAAGGAAGCTTTATTTTAAAGGTCATTTCAAAGTTCTATTTTCGTATTTCCTCTAGCCTCGTTCATAAATTTTAAGAATATAATATTTAAAAACATATGAGAACTCTGTTTGCTAAAACTACTGCTTCCTTGGCACAGGCTAGAGGGAAATATTTAACAATAATTATGCCTGAGGCATTATGCCTCCACCCTCACCCTGTGTTTGAAACGTGATGTTCTAATGATAGAACTCTAGAGTTTATTTAACACAGGCAAAGGGAAACAAAGGCAAAATGCATATACCAAATCAGGAAGCCGTTGGTATGTGAACATTCCCTCATTAGTATAAAAAAAAAAAAAAGAAAAAAAGAAAGACGAAGAAGCAGCAGCAACATTTTCATGGCACAATCTAATACTATTTATAAATGAACTACGTCTATTTTTGATGGGAAATGACTGAAAATAGCCAGTTCCACGACTTGGAAACTACTTATAGCCATTTACAAATATAAATTAGCAAGATGATTTTTTTTTCAGTTTTAATTTCTTTTTTTTTAACATCTTTATTGAGTATAATTGCTTTACAATGGTGTGTTAGTTTCTGCTTTATAACAAAGGGAATCAGCTATACACATACATATATCCCCATATCTTCTCCCTCAGCAAGACGATTTTTTTAGGAATTGTACATCATGGCTTCCCTGGTGGCACAGTGGTTAAGAATCCGTCTGCCAATGTAGGGAACACAGGTTTGAGCCCTGGTCCGGGAAAATCCCACATGCCACAGAGCAACTAAGCCTGTGCTCCATAACTACTGAGCCCATGCGCCTAGAGCCCGTGCTCTGCAACAAGAGAAGCCACCACAATGAGAGGCCCGAGCACTGCTAGAGAAAGCCTGTGCAACAATGAAGACTCAATGCAGCCAGAAATAAATTAAAAAAAAAAAAAGAATTTGTACATCAGTTTTAAACTTGCAACAGAAATCATTTATAAACTAAATCAGCAGTAAGTTCTATATTCTAAAAAATTATGAGTCAAAATATATACTGATACTTGGTAGTTACACAGGGAGCATGTAAACTATTGGAAAGTCTGTCCAGGGGGCAGTGACCTTCTCAAACTAGTATCACACATTCCAGTTAAATGTCTACATTTCCAAAAACACGTCAGCACTGTTGAGCCTAGGGCTGGTAGACAGTGCCCTAGAGTATTTCTCTCTTTTCCTTTTGGGAAGTAACCGTATGGGCTGCTTCTGTATCACCATTCACCCACTTGCTCCTTTGCCAGCGTGGTCTTTAGAATCTCATGAGTAAAACCCAGGAGAATCTACTGAGGAGGGATTAAATAATAAGATAGTTCAGTTAGGTCAAGAATAGTAATTGGGATTTCAGAGAAGCATTAATTCAGTTGGGCAGTACCCATAAAAATGTTAGTGCTCTCTAATTAAAAGGTGCAAATGAAAAAAAAAAGGTATTTTAACTCTCATGGGAAAAGAAAAAAGAGTGAAATCCAGTGAGGGAAAGGCACTTTCATACTCTGCTGTTGGAAGTGTTCATTTTTATAAATATTTTGGATGACAGTTTAGCAACATATATATCAAAAAACCTCTAAAAGGCTGGGTCCCTTAAAATCCGCTTCTAGAAGTCAGCCTAAGAAAATAGTAATTGAACATGTGCGCAGATACATATGTGTAAAGATGCTCCTTGCAGCAGTGTTTATAAAAGCAACAAATTGGAAAGAACTTATATGTTCATGAGTGGAGGAGCTGTTTAACTAAATGGTATTGCAACTACTAAACATGATGGTGCAGAGCTTTTTTTCAAGCGAGAAAAATGGCTGTGATGGGTGTTTTTAGAACAGTATGTATAGTATGGTATCATTTTAGTGAATGTGCATGTGTGTTTGTGTGTGCGTGAGAGAGAGAGATCCAAAATATTAAGAAGCTCGGCTTATCTCTAGGAGATGGGGTTACATATGACTTTTATTCATTCCTTTATACTTCCCTGTATCTTCAGAATTTTTTTTGTATTGAGTATATATTACTTTTATCATCAGAAAAAAAAAAAGGTATATTTTCCTAAGAAAAAAGCAAACCAAGCTCCTGCTAAATACAAAGGCTCATCAGAGAACTCAGGGTGAACAAGACCCGGCCATTGGCCTTCAGAAGCTGGTAGTGTGTTTAACAGAGTGGGGAAGGAGACAGTGTAATTTGTACAAATATTATTCTGGGTCACTCCTAAGTTTACCCTGATTGCCACAGAGTCACCAACAGGGATGTTCTTGGACTCTCTAACAGACTTGGAATCCTCACTTCTAGATAGACCTCCTCCTTGAATGAGCAGCTTTTCCACTGCACTTCTTTCCTGCCAACACATTCTTGAATGCCCTGTCCAAAACATTCTCACACATATCCCCCAACACGCGATTGACTGAGCTGACTTCCTGTGTGGCTCCCTTGTGCATCCAGGTACTTCTCCTTATCCCTGGTACTAACGTGTTACTTCCTTTTCTCCCACCCCTGCTTCTCATAATACTAATCTTTCTACCTTCAGCATTCAGCCTTCCATGCCTGCAGTTCTTGGCATTTTTCTTTGTACTTTGCATTTTCTCACTATCAAGTGTTCTTACAGGCCGAGGAGGTGATCTGAATAAAAGGAATAAAAATTGATGTAGTCTCTGCTATCCCTTGCAGTAATTTTGCACACTTTATAAAGAAAAAAATGTTCCACTATCTCTTACGCCTTGAACCTTCCTGGACTCTGCCACAGTTAGGGAAAACACCAGAATATATCTCATTTATAACTGCATGGCATATAAATAAGTTTTCATTATGTTCTATATTTCATGGGATCTAAATATTTACATAAAGGCTCTTGCTTCTAAACTTTTGTTTCCCTAAAACTTGCGATATACAGGGATTCAAGGTTTACTGAAAAATAGAAAATCCTATATTTTCACTTTAGTTTTTTGTTATAATTAAAGTTTTTTTTTTTCCCCTGTTGTGTTCTTCCTGGAATTAACTACTTTGTTTTGCTAGTCTTAAAGACCGCAGAGAGCCACATGTGATTTCCACATTCACATATCAGTTGCTCTTTAATTATGTGAGTGTTTTAATATTGTTTATTTTTCATAGTGTAATTCCTCAACTATCATTGTTAGACAATAAGACTTTTTGTGTCCTGCTTTCTGTAGAGCTTGAGACCATTAATCCAAATAAGCCTGGAATACTCTCTAATCTCATAGTAAATGAGAGCCCTAACAGGGCAGGAATAAACTGTTTGGAAATTCTCTAGAATTTTTTAATCTGATACAATCAGATAATATCACTTGCTGTCCAAGGCAAGTTTCCAGCATCCTTACACATAAATGAGAGTTTGAGCAGAGATCCCAAGCTGATTGCTTTGTATCCAGATCTTGGACAAATCATTTAAAATTTGCGTTTTAAACTCTAGGAGTTTAAACTCTATTGTGAAATGGGACTTCCAGTCTTGATTTTGCAGGGTTTATTTGAGGACACATTTTGTTTATTTGAGGACACTTGAGAAGTGTGAGTTTGGACACATGTTGAGCAGCAAGTTCTTTCCTGGACTCACCAAGTGCTGACACCAGGGATTCCAGGAGGGTGCTTAGTGAGATGGGCTGCTCATCTCTAACTGACCTAAATGCCATGGAGCAGTTACACCCAGGCAGCTGTTTCCCCAGATCCTCTCCTTCCCTAACCCTTCTTTCTCCATCCGGAAGACAAGCCTCACCATTATGTAATCATCATGTGACCCTTCATGTACCCAAAGCTCCTGTTCAAGGAAAATCCAGATAACTTATGAGAAGTTTTCCTACCAAGTAATTTCAGTCATCCCTTGGTATTCACAGGGCGGTTACCAAAATCTTTGGATGCTCAAGTCCCTTATATAAGATGGTGTAGTATTTGCATATAATGTATACACATCCTCCCATGTCCTTTGATCATCTCTAGTTTACTTATACTACCTAGTACAATGTAAAGGCTATGTAAATTGTTGTGAATACAATGTAAATGTCATGTGAATAGTTGTCGGCACATGGCAGATTCAAGCTTTGCTTTTTGGAACTTTCTGTAATATTTTTTTTTTTTTTAGCCTGACGTTGGTTGAATCCACAAATTCTGGCAGCGTAATTTTGCTGCTTGCATTTTTATCCTGATTTGGTTAAAAGAGTCCTTTGGGCTGTTTTGTTGAAGGAGATGCCCTACAAATAGAAGGAGGAAAGAAGCCAGCTGAGAGCAGGGAGACCTGGAAAACATCACTTGGGTACATTACACCCAACCTTTCTCATTCCTTCTCTCCTACACCACTCTGCCAGGAGCTTATTTCTCAGACCTCCCCTTGCTCAGACCAAGCATGTCTGTCTTCCCAAGTGTGAAATGTCAAAGCCAACAGTTAAAGACAGAGGTGGTCAAGTCACTCTTCTGCAATGGTTGGCAGCATTGTTTTTGTTTATTTTGATATAATGACAAATGAACATGGATAGTCTTTTTAACCACTGCAGTCTTTAAGTACAGCTTTGGGTCAGATTGCTGCAAATGAGTAAAATGGATGCTAAATTGGTGGAATCTAGTGTCCTCGGAACCAGAGAGGGCAATGGCTATGAACAAATAAAACATATTATAGACTCTAAACTGTAATTAGAAATTTACTTGATATTTTTTTCAGGAAGAAAGAAGTATTAACAGCTAGAGACTCTGCTTACTTCCTTGGCATTAAAGACATTTGCCTAAGACCCTCAGGGTAACAATAAGTTACTCTGATGAGTATAAGAGTTAGTAAGTTTCCTAGTGGGGAAGTCAGTAACCATACGTAAGCTCCAATCCCTAAAATGATTTGACCTGATAAATTTTAAACCATCTCTTAAAGTGTTTTTAAACTTAAGCTGCTGAACAGGAAAGATTGGGTTTCAGGTGTTTTTTGTATTTCATCTTGGTGCCGTTTGACTTGGTAGAAAAGACTAAAGATGAAATTTTGAGTAGATTTTGAGAGGTCAGAACTATAATAATCCATCTCTGAATAATCAGTCATTTTGAAGAAGATTATCAATATTTATCCTAGGTAACTATTAAAACTTTACTTCAAAACTTTAGGAGAGGATTTAAAAAAAATTTTTTTTAAGTTTTTTTGTCATTTCAATACCTGTTGGATGAATCAGGCCTATAGTGGAACTTATAACTGAAAAATCCAGCCTTTTTTTTTTTTTTTTTCCAAGCAGTACTGTTTTGTTCATAGTTGAGTCTTTTCTATTTGGGCTAGTTCCCTTGTTTGTTAGATATTCTTTCTAGCCCAGTGTTTTGTTTCTCCCTTCTCTTCCCGGTCACCTAGTGGAATGTTTTCTGCCAAGAGATGGGAAACGTGGATTTCACAGCCGTACGAAGTTGGCACTCCTTCCCCCGGCACTGCATTCTAATAATAACATATGAGAGTCTGACCTAGTTATTTCATACAAACAGCTCTTGCCAGGCCAGTGGCGTTTTCCTCCAACAAAGGGCCATGGTCTTCTATCATACAGGAGAGACATGCATACAGACCTGATTATCTGGGAGCTTGCTGCCAACTCGTGTGGCTGAGCAAGGACTGTGTGGGGAGGAATGTCTGGATGTATGTGCAGATGTGGTTCTCATTCCAGGCCTCATTCTTCCGAACGTGACTTCAGTGAGCTCCTGTCGGACGCCACCAAAGAAAGGCAGCAGAATGTGGGCTCCAGAGAGCAAGCTGCTTTGTACACGTTTCAGACGTCTGTAACAATGACCAGGTTTTCGTGACTATATTCCACCTTACTCCACTTCTCCTCAGCCTCATAGTTTTTTCCTCTACATACGGTTTTCCTCTAGCAACTGCCAGGTTGTCACCAATAGTAACACCTTCACTGAAAGGAAGAGAAATTGAAGAGAGGGGCCTCAAGAACTCCATGGCTGAAATGAAAACGACAGGCCTTAGCATTTTTGTATAGCTTTTTAAAAAAATGTATTTTAAAATTAATTAATTATTATTATTATTATTTTTTTACATCTTTATTGGAGTATATTTGCTTTACAATGGTGTGTTAGTTTCTGCTTTATAACAAAGTGAATCAGTTATACATATACATATGTTCCCATATCTCTTCCCTCTTGCATCTCCCTCCCTCCCACCCTCCCTGTCCCACCCCTCCAGGCCGTCACAAAGCACCGAGCTGATCTCCCTGTGCTATGCGGCTGCTTCCCACTAGCTATCTATTTTACGTTTGGTAGTGTATATATGTCCATGCCTCTCTCTCGCTTTGTCACAGCTTACCCTTCCCCCTCCCCATATCCTCAAGTCCATTCTCTAGTAGGTCTGTGTCTTTATTCCTGTCTTACCCCTAGGTTCTTCATGACATTTTTTTCCTTAAATTCCATATATATGTGTCAGCATACGGTATTTGTCTTTCTCTTTCTGACTTACTTCACTCTGTATGACAGACTCTAGGTCCATCCACCTCATTACAAATAGCTCAATTTCGTTTCTTTTTATGGCTGAGTAATATTCCATTGTATATATGTGCCACATCTTCTTTATCCATTCATCCGATGATGGACACTTAGGTTGTTTCCATCTCCGGGCTATTGTAAATAGAGCTGCAATGAACTCACAGGCGAATTCTATCAAACATTTAGAGAAGAGCTAACACCTATCCTTCTCAAACTCTTCCAAAATATAGCAGAGGGAGGAACACTCCCAAACTCATTCCACGAGGCCACCATCACCCTGATACCAAAACCAGACAAGGATGTCACAAAGAAAGAAAGCTACAGGCCAATATCACTAATGAACATAGATGAAAAAATCCTCAACAAAATACTAGCAAACAAAATCCAACAGCACATTAAAAGGATCATACACCATGATCAAGTGGGGTTTATTCCAGGAATGCAAGGATTCTTCAATATACGCAAGTCAATCAGTGTGATAAACCATATTAACAAATTGAAGGAGAAAAACCATATGATCATCTCAGTAGATGCAGAGAAAGCTTTCGACAAAATTCAACACCCATTTATGATAAAAACCCTGCAGAAAATAGGCATAGAGGGAACTTTACTCAACATAATTAATTATTTTTAATTGAAATATAGTTGACTTACCGTGTTGTGTTATTTTCAGATGTACAGCACAGTGATTCAGTGATATATCTCTATATATGTTCTTTTTCAGATTCTTTTCCTTTATAGGTTGTTATAAACTACTGAGTAGAGTTCCCTGTGCTATACAGTAGGTCCTTGTTGGTTATCTATTTTATACATTGTAGTGTGTATATGTTACTCCCAAAGTCCTAATTTATCCCCCCCACCCTTTCCCCTTTGGTAACCATAAGCCTGTTTTCTGTGTCTTATATAGCTTTAAATACTCTTAAAGTTTACTGTTTTTTTTTTTTTTAAATTTTATTTATTTTTATTTATGGCTGTGTTGGCTCTTCGTTTTTGTGTGAGGGCTTTCTCTAGTTGCGGCAAGTGGGGGCCACTCCTCATCGCGGTGCACGGGCCTCTCACTATCGCGGCCTCTCGTTGCGGAGCACAGGCTCCAGACGTGCAGGCTCAGTAATTGTGGCTCACGGGGCTAGTTGCTCCACGGCATGTGGGATCTTCCCGGACCGGGGCACGAACCCGTGTCCCCTGCATTGGCAGGCAGATTCTCAACCACTGCGCCACCAGGGAAGCCCAGTTTACTGGTTTTAAAGAGCTGAAATTGGAAATAAAAGAATTAGATGGTAGCCTCAGTCTGGGACACTGATGTGTCTGTTTTTCTGGCCCCTCAGCGTCCTGGCTGGGGAAGGTCTCAGGACAAGTCACACTGTTTAGCTGCTCTGTGGTAGAAAAGAGGAAAGGAGGGACAAGTATCAGTTTGTATATGTTTAGCAAAAAAAAATACATCTTCTCCAAAGTGTGAAGAAAATGGGAAACTGGTGGCGGTAAAATAAGGTGATGTGTGTAGTACTAACTGATGCTGAATGAAGAGAAGAATTAATCACATTTAATGATTAAGGGGTTCCACCAAATGCCTGCAAAATGCAACCTCCCCATGACTTTTAATGGAAAAAAAATGAAAAATTGAAAAGTATTACTTGTCAGTTAAAAAAATATTCTGATTCTTAAACAACATTCACATAAGCAGTCTGACCAGCTGTTTGAGAAACACAAACTCAAGCCTTTCCTTAGAGCAAATTAAAACAATTCTATCCAAATCCATAAGGTAATAGAGATTGTTTTAAACTGTATTAGGTCTGTGTTCTGCCGTTATGACTTTGTTTTTACACCATAAGGCTTTTAAGCTCTAAATTAAAGGCTCATTTATTTGTTCTTGTTGCTAGGATTTTTGTTTGTTTGCTTGTTTTTTGCTTGGAGTGAGGGGGTATCTTGTGTGGATTTGGGGACAAATACCAATGACCAGTGTATCTTTTGTGTGTATCAAAGCATTTTCTGGCATTTGTTTAAAACGGTTATAAAATGATACTTTCTATAAAGTGATGAGATTCAGAGAGAAGTCATGAAAATTGATGAAAAGGTTAGAAAATATGGCAAAGGTAGGATGAGATTTTCATAAACAGTGCTTTGTCTTAGATTTTTTTTCTCTTGTTAAATGAACTTTGGTCCTTCAGATAGTCATCTCTGGTTACTGTGTTCATTTCCAAACTTGATACTTCTTTTGCTCATCCAGGTGGGAATAATTCTGGGATAACTGTGTTACATTCATAATGCTGATATTTTCCCATACATTTGTAGAATAATGCTAACCTGCTCAATTCAAGGACTTCTTTCACCAAGAACAGACTATGCTTGCAAAGATCATGTGACCATGCCCTCTTGGTCAAGTAACTAGTTATGGATTTATTTCTCTTTCTCTGTAAACATACTGATATATCTATTAAAGCTAGGAAATAAACACTTATAAATTGGCACTTTTAAAAAAACTATATTAAAATTTATTTTTCTATCCACACAGGAAGAATTTAATGGAAAACCTGACTCCCTCTTTTTTAATGATGGTCAGCGAAGAATTGACTTTGTTCTAGTGTATGAAGATGAAAGTAGAAAAGAGACCAATAAAAAGGGTTCAAATGAAAAACAAAGGGTAAGTTTTTTATCCTATTTTCTTTTTATTCCTTATAATATTGTGAAATGAAAAAATAAAGTGCTATTTTTATGTAAGCAATAAAGTGAAACTGGTGTTTGAAATATCATACAACGAACATACCTTCATATTTTCTCTGTTCATCGTTCCCTCAAGGCATGGTAACAGAAAAAAATTTTTTTTAACTTCTTAAAGTTTGGAACAGAAACTTCCTCAGGCTCTTAAGCTGAAGGTGGACTTTCTTCAGAGGAATGGCACTTTCTATCTGTAGAAGAGATTTACATTAAAAGCACACTTGGCGATTTGCAACTAGGTATGAAAGGAAGCTAATGATTAACAATGACAGCAAGTGTAATAACAACCAGCATTCAGAGAGTGCTAACACATGGATGATCCATGCATTTTGCATGCATTTTCTCATTTAATCCTGAGAACAGTCTATGAGGTGCCTTTTATTTTCATACCATTCTGGATGACAAACTTGATCCATAGGTTAAATGACTGCCCAAGTTCATGGACTCTAGTGTAAGAACTGGTGGAGCTATGGTTCAAACTCTTGTCTTGAATCTCGAACCTGTGCTCTTGGAACCTGACATTCAAATTCTAATTCTGCCACTGTATTATATGAAATAATTCTAGTTGAGGTAACACTAGCCTCGGATTACAGTGGCCTGATAAAAGTTTACTTATTGCTCGTGTCAAACAAATGTGGCATCCCTATCTGGCACAGTGGTTTGGGGGTACAGGCAGGGCTTTGTTCCTTGCAGTCATTCAGGAACCCAGGCTGACACAGAGGCTTTGCCATTTTCACCAGGTAGTTTCTAAGATCATCCTGAGCATCAATAAATGGTAGATGGAATGAGAGAGAGAATGAAGAAAGTACTCGTGCTTCTTTACCTCTTTGGACTGGAACTGACTATATCAGTTGTGTTCACATTCTGTTGGTCAGAATTCTGGAAGGTGGAAAGCATAGTTTCTGGCCGGAGAGCCATTTCTCAGTAGGAACTCCATGCTGTGGACGGGGAACATGAGTTTTTGGTGGACAGCGGCTTGTCTTTGCCACAGCTACCAACTGGCTGTGTGACTTGGATGAATTTTCTTATCAGAATCGTACTTTTTTATTATTTTTGAGATGCCTGTTATTTTTACATTTTGACATCTCTGAAATCAAGGTACATCTTAAAAAAGGTGTATCATAATTTCATTGGCTGCATTTTTTCTTATTGGTAGATAAAATATTGGCTCACTATACAACCAATGACACCTTAGATTTAGGAAAATGGGAATCCCAGTACCTAGTCCAGAGGATTATGGTTAGGATTAAATAAAACAATTAAATTAAATAGATGTTAATTCTTATACCTTACCTTTTATTTGGGGTTTTCTTAAATGCACTGGTATGAAAAGGCATCACTCTCCTGTTTTTATATAATTTTATCACTAGAAGAAACTAGCTTACAGAATTTTATCATTTTCCTGTGGACACTAAGATATCTTCTGTTCAGTCATGGTCACCATCATCAAATATTAATTAGGCATCCATATGCCAATGGAACAGAATTGAGCACTATATAAAGTAAGTTAAACAAACGTAATCCATTAAAGTATAGAGGAAACAGTTCTGGTTTTAGACAAGAGCTTCTCTGCCATGGTAAAGGAGTCCTAGAGCCTCTTACATTATTAATAAGGTCTGCATTTGCTTTACACAGAAACGTAGGTCCTGGAGTAACTCTCATAAATCAAGAGAAAAAAATCATCATTAATTTTGGCAATTCCTGAACTCATGGCTTGATACACCATGATGTTGGCTTTTATAAGCTGTGCTTTGAAGTGTTTTGAGTCTCTGTTTATACATATTACTTAATTTAGAATTCGAAGCTCAGCTTTGGAATCACATTTTTATTAATTGAAAAATCATTTGTGCGTTCCATCATACTCCCTGTCAGGACATATTCAGGATTTAACATAACGCCAAGGAAAGGCAATTTCAAAACTCTTCTTTCTTTGAGAGGGAATAAAAAAGTATGTCTAAATCATATTGATTTCCTAAAACAACACCAAGGTTGACTTTGCCAGGGGCTGATCTAAAAAATATTGTTAAGTTCTTGCTTAGAGGTGGAGAAAGGTAGAACTGATAGGGCTATGAGTATTCAAAACATAGAAGAGCAAAAGGCTGCATCTGCACATGAGCAAAATAGAAATTATTTTTCTACACCAAACCTCCAAATATCATGCAACTTTGTCCCTTATATTAGTGAAAATAACTCAGAACTTCAAACCTCCCTTTAAAAAGCATAAACCATTTACGTTTAGATTACACATGAGGATGATCATAAGTTGTTCCAATAATAAGTGTTCGCTTAGCTAGTACTGCTGTCCGTGGCACAGAATCAGTTTGAATGTTTTTTTTTTTTTTTTACTGCAAGTAACAGGAAAACCAAACTCAAAATGGCTTAAACGCTAAAAGGAAATAATAATTCTCTCATTTAAGAAATAGCCCGGACATAGGAGCATTTCTGAGTTAGGTAATTTATTGGCTTAATGAGGACATCAGGAATTGAGGTTCATTTCACCCTTCCGCCCTGCCATCCTCAAATGTTGGCTGTTCTTAAACTGTCTTCACTTTGTTACATGATGTTTGCTGCATTTCCAGACATCCAGAGGCAGAAAGAGGGAATGCCCTTTCTCATGGTCCTTTTGAAGGGGGAAGAAAGCTCCCCTCTTCCTTTTACTGTTGACTGTCTATCACAGGTCTATTCCTAAACCAACTACTGGCAAGATGAATGGAATTACCATCATTAACATAGATTAATCAAGACTAGTCTTTCCTCTCTTGAATCACCTGATCACCCAGTATCTGACAAACCATCAGGCTTTTCTTAGTAATGAAGAAGGGAGAAAAAAAAAAAAAAAAGAAGGGAGAATGGCTGTTGAATAGGCAGCCAGCAATGCCTGGCACAGCACATGATTAAATATATATATAAATAGGTTTGCTCTATGTTGTGAAGAGCAAAAATGTTTTTTTTTTTTTTTTTTTTTTTTTTTTTTTTTTTTTTTTTGCGGTAGGCGGGCCTCTCACTGTTGTGGCCTCTCCCCTTGCGGAGCACAGGCTCCGGAGCACAGGCTCAGCGGCCACGGCTCACGGGCCCAGCCGCTCCGCGGCATGTGGGATCCTCCCAGACCGGGGCACGAACCCGCGTCCCCTGCATCGGCAGGCGGACTCCCAACCACTGCGCCACCAGGGAAGCCCGCAAAAATGTTTTAAATAAAACAAATTCCCATGTATTTCTCGAACTCTTCCTGCTCAGTTTTGTTAGTCACGGTCTCTTCCATTTCCTTTATCCAAGACTGCTAACCAGTGGCAGAACTGATCAATTCTGAATTTCATTTTGTCTGACACTTGGCCTCCCTTCAAACAGATGTGTTTATGACCAAGTAATGATATAATGCAGATGATGGTAAAGAGGGTAGAAAGGTCTAGATAGCACAATAACAGTATAAGAAATCCTGAATGTGTTATTATTTATCGATATTTACTTTTTTATCAGCAGAATCCATTCCTAAAAGTTGATGGAAAGTTTATTTCCTTGAAGGTGGTGAAAAGTTTATATATGGAAGTATAAGTTTGTATTGTATATCTGACCTTAAGAATTCTTTAGTGAATCTGGCCAGTGGAGACTACAGAATAAGAAATTTTCCAAAAAATGAGTGTTGAATTAAATTATATCCAAACTTTCAAATTATATGAGACAACTGACTAATTGGTTACAGATCCTTTGAGCTTTTTTTTTTTTTTAATTTATTTATTATTTTTGGCTGCATTGGGTCTTCCTTGCTGCGTGCGGGCTTTCTCTAGTTGCAGCGAGCGGGGGCTGCTCTTTGCTGCGGTACACAGGCTTCTCATTGCAGTGGCTTCTCTTGTTGAGGAGCACGGGCTCTAGGCGTGTGGGCTTCAGTGTGGCTGGTGAGCTGTAGAGTACAGGCTCAGTAGTTGTGGCGCACGGGCCTAGTTGCTCTGCGGCATGTGGGATCTTCCCGGACCAGGGCTTGAACCCCTGTACCCTGCCGTGGCAGGTGGATTCTTAACCACTGTGCCACCAGGGAAGCCCCCTTTGAGCTTTTAAAGCTGTTATCCATTGTTTTAGATGACTTATCATGAGGCTGGAACTCTACCCAGAAGCTAAATGAGATCTCTTTGCAAATGGTTAAAAGTTCATCAAAAAGTTCTAATTTGTTGAACACAGTATGTCACTCCATTTATTGAGGTTTTACATACTTTAGTAAAGTTTTATAATAATATCTATGAGGATCTTATACATTTTATTAGCTATTATATTAAATTTTTGTTGCTGTTGTCAGACATATTTTAAATTGCAGTTTGTGATTGATTATTGTGTGTGTTAAAAGTCTTGGTTTTTTATAAGTTGTATCTAGTTACCTTGATAAACTTTTTAGTTCTAATAGTTTCTAACGCTTGTTTTAAGTTTTCTCAAAAGAAGACCATATTGTCTACAAGTGACAGTTTTGCTGTACCTTTCTTTATACTTCATTCTTTTTCTTATCCAAGTGATATGGCTAAGACCTCTTGAATAAAACCAGTAACACATAATAGTCACCACTGTATTGCTGATTTTGATGCAAATGATTCTAAATTTTCAACCATTAAATATCACATTTACTATAAATTTTTGGTAGTTTTCTTTTAAAAAGTTAAAGGAGTTCCCTTCTAGTCCTAGGTTGCTGTGAGTTTTTATAATTGGGTTTTAAAATTTATCAAATGCTTTTTTTTTTGTATCAAGGTGATCACATTGCTTTATTTATCAGTAAGTCTTATGTGCATTAAGTATATGATTATTTGTGGCTAATAAGATGATAACTAACAGTATAGATAACTCAAACATCATTCACTATTGGCTTTAACATGCAATGTATAATTTTTATAGTCATTAGCTTCCTGCTTATGCTAATACTACATTAACATAGTTTATTTATAATTCATTAAAAAGTATTTGAGGTCACTTACAGAATATACCAAAAATATAGATGAGGAAATCAAGGTGACAGAAATGTAAAAGCCAGAAAAATAAAATGAAGCCATGTGTCAAAGTAATAAACAAAATGATTTATTATTAACCATAAGGTCCTATTCAGAAGTTAAGAGTTCATCTGCAAATTTGCCTCTGAGTTCCCTAGTAGCCAAAGAAAATAGAGGATGTTGTCAATAGCATGGTTTAAAGTTTCAACACAATAAAAACAAAACTGGTTGTTCAAAAGAAATACAATCTTTCTGGTCTAAAGATCCCCCAGAAAGAAATTTGTCCCATGGAGCCCCTTAAAGGGGGAGGCATGATTGAGTCGACTTAATGTTGCCATACACTCTCCAAATTGAAAAAATAAAGGGATGGCAGAAGGGGATTATGAAGAATCAGAATGATATTTTAAAATTCTTGGTAATGACATATTTGCTACAAATAGTCCATGAAAAATATTAGGCTAGATTAAGTGATGATGGCAACCAGTGTTGGGTGGTCTCACCTTCTCAGATAACTTTTGGTAGGTGTTCTGTCTTTTGTTTTCAGGTTTGAAATCAAGTTTAGCTTTAAGTCCTTAAAATTTTAGACTAAAGCAGGGAGCTCTTTATATTTTTATCTCCTTCCTTTACACCCTACTTGCTTAAACTAAGATTGTAGGTTAAAAGGAATAAATTAAATTAGAATCAGCAGTTTCAAATTACAACTACAAGATGTGTTGCTGGTATAAGCATATTCGGTTTTATTTTTGAGTACTCAGCACAAGAGCAGTGAATCTGAATCTTGATTCTTATTTCCAAAATAGGAAGTGTCCTTGGGCTCAATCCTTAAAGACAGACAAACAAGACAGTGAAATCCTGAAAAGTAAAATCTGATTATTCCATTTCATCCCAGAAAGATGTGGAGAAGAGAAAATCCTTTTCCCGATTAGTCCTTCTGAGTCAGTTTTGAATGAAACTGTCATTTGCCCTGGTCCCAACAGCCACCTGTGTCTCACTTTTTTAAAGGGTCGTCTGTAAAAGGGTGAAGGGTTGGGAAAAATCAACTATACCAAATTCTCAGGCTTGAAGGGGATAAATAATCATAAAAGAAAGCTGCTTATATGCACAGAAAAGATGTGTCCTAAAAAAATAGTATAAACTTGTCTGATGATAAGAGTCATCTGCTTTGCTTGTTAAAACTAATTTATCCAGTCCCCAGGCCCCATCCTGTGCGTACTGAGCCAGAATCTCCAGGAGAGGGGCCCTAGAAGCTGCATTTTAAGCAAGCACTGCAGGTTGTTCATATAAACAGGTAGGTTAGTTTGGAAAACATTGCCCTGAAGTGTTTACAGTAGTTATCTTAGTGGATTGATAACAGATGATTTTTTTCCTTCTCAGAAAATGTCTGTTTTCTAAGTTACCATTTGTTTATTTTTGTAATGACACCAAAAATGTTAATTTAAAAAGAAGAGTTGGAAATAAGCTTCAGGTAAATATTCACTTCCTTTCTATGCTTACCATTTAGGATGCTCGTCTGTTTTCTGTCCCTCGCGAACATACATCACCTACTTGAGTAAATCCCTCATCAGGTCCGTCCACTAAAGTTCAATGTTTTATCACCAACACGTGAATTTAAATTAAGTCCCGATTAAATAATTTATTCCTGCTTACCAAACCTTCTTGCGCACATGATATATAAGTAATAAGAAGCACTCTGAGTAATGAGAGTAGTTTTTTTGCACAATTTAAGTACCTTTGGCTTATTTCTCATCCATCTTCATAGGTGTAACAAAGATTGGCAGGTTCAAAAATACAGTGATGGCACCATCAGTATTTTTCCTAACAAAGCTGGAAGAATATTTGAAATTAATCTATTCATATATTTCATTAATCCCTACTGGTTTATGCTGATTTATTATCATCACAGTGTATTTAGTAATCTTACTTCTTAGACATTGCAACCCCTGCTTTTTATGCATAAAAGCTAGGTGACATAAAGCAAATGATAAAAATTGGTGTTTAAAATCAGTATTATTACTGTATAATTCAAAAGCAAGTCCTTCCCAACAATGACTCTACTAAACCAAATGAGATGTGTAATCTCAGGTGCTTAGGGGACAGAAAGCTGCCTTAATTATGCCAGTCTGTCCTTTGTGATTTTGATTGCTTTATTCTTTATTTCTCTGACAGCTTTATTAACATCCCAAAAGAGGTATGAATAAAATTCCAGTTTCTGGGGTGGGATAAGTGCTCTTGTCCTTCTCTGCTTAAAACCCCCAGTACCATTCTCCACTGACAGTAGTAGAATCATATGCATCTTTTTGTGATGTCCATAAGTCCTCAATGATTACAGTCACTTTGGATTTGCTAGAAGTAGGTTAAAAAAAAAAAAAAATCCAGGTTACAGTCCCAGTGAATTTGCTCCCCTAGAGATAGAGGAACTTACAGCACCATCTAGTATATGGCTGGGCTTTTCTCAGAGCCAGTGAGTCTGGTTTAGTCACTTTGTGCTGCCAAACACATATCATAGACTATAAACATAGGTTTAGGTTCTTACATGTAAGGGTTCCAATAAGGCACATAGATAATTTTTAGCTAAAAATTGTGTGGCCTCAGATATTCATTTATTCAACAAATATTTATTGAGCAATGGCTATGTCAGGCAATATGCAATATTAATTTTCTTTCATTTTTAACATGGAAGACAGCTCTACCCTAATTTTTTTTAAATGTCAAGAACACTGTTACACTTTTTGACATAAACCACAGCAAGATCTTTTTTGACCCATCTCCTAGATTAATGGAAATAAAAACAAAAATAAACAAATGGGACCTAATTAAACTTCAAAGCTTTTGCACAGCAAAGGAAACCATAAATAAGACGAAAAGACAATCCTCAGAATGGGAGAAAATATTTGCAGATGAAACAATCAACAAAGGATTAGTCTCCAAAATATACAAACAGCTCATGGAGCTCAATATCAAAAAAACAAACAATTCAATTAAAAAATGGGTGGAAAACCTAAATAGACATTTCACCAAAGAAGACATACAGATGGCCAAGAGGCACATGAAAAGCTTCTCAGCATCACTAATTGTTAGAAAAATGCAAATCAAAACCACAATGAGGTATCACCTCACACCAGTCAGAATGGCCATTATCAAAAAATCTAGAAACAATAAATTCTGGAAAGGGTGTGGTGAAAAAGGAACCCTCCTGCACTGTTGGTGAGAATGTAAATTGATACAACCACTATGGAGAACAGTATGGAGGTTCCTTAAAAAACTAAAAATAGAACTACCATATGACCCAGCAATCCCACTACTGGGCATATACCCTGAGAAAAACATAATTCAAAAAGAGACATGTACCACAATTTTCATTGCAGCACTGTTTACAATAGCCAGGACATGAAAGCAACCTAAGTGTCCATTGACAGATGAATGGGTAAAGAAGATGTGTCACATATATACAATGGACTATTACTCAGCCATAAAAAGAAATGAAATTGAGTTATTTGTAGTGAGGTGGATGGACCTAGAGTCTGTCATACAGAGTGAAGTAAGTTAGAAAGAGAAAATAAATACCGTATGCTAACGCATATATATGGAATCTAAAAAGAAAAATGGTACTGATGAACCTAGTGGCAGGGCAGAAATAAAGATGTAGACGTAGAGAATGGACTTGGGGACATGGTGGGGGAGGGGAAGCTGGGACAAAGTGGGAGAGTAGCACTGACATATATACACTACCGAATGTAAAACAGTTAGCTAGTGCGAAGCAGCAGCATAGCACAGGGAGATCAGCTCTGTGCTTTGTGATGACCTAGGGGGTGGGATAGGGAGGATAGTAGGGAGGCTCAAGAGGGAGGGGATATGGGGATATATGTATGCATATGGCTGATTCAGTTTGTTGTACAACAGAGACTAACACAGTATTATGAAGCAATTATACTCCAATAAAGATCTATTAAAAAAAAAAGAAAAAACCACTGTGACTTATCCAAGTGTAAATTCTACAGAGCAGTAAAGCTGCTGATTTCATATTAAATAAATTTAAGCAACCTTTTCTTAAGTAAGCAGTCTTCTCCTGATATGTGCCTGTTTGACAAATATAGCACATATGCTAATTTACTTTAGCTACCTGACAAACCAAGAAAAATTTTTTGATCAATTTTTAAAATATTCCACTAGTTTTTTGTGAATTGCCATGCCAAAGGGAAATAACAAGAACTGTCTTATCAAAGTAACACCAAGGTGATATATTAACATGTTTAAGCAAATAAAAATGTTCTATCCTTGATTCAACTATTTAAGTATTTATAGTTAGTGGTAAAATAGAGGGCATTATAAACCAACTCCAAGGTCTACCAATTATTGAGAGATATCAGGTAAATTTCACAGGAGTTCTTTGTAAAGACCAAATAAGAACTAAGGATAAATTAGTACAACTTTTCTCTATGGCAGTATAGCAGTACATATTAAAGAAATTAAAATTACACGTACCTTCATAATTGTGAAAAATTAGAAACAACCTAAATATCCAACAATTAGAAATAAAATAATCTGTTTCTGTTTTGTATATACATTCATTTGTATTATATTTTAGATTCCACATATAAATGCTATCATATAGTATTTGTCTTTCTCTGTGTGTCTTATTTCACTAAGCCTAATAATCTTTAGGTCCATCCATGTTGCTGCAAATGGCAGTACTTCATTCCTTTTATGGTTGAGTAGTATTCCATCGTGTGTGTGTGCATGCATCTGTGTATGTATCACATCTTCTTTAAGCCAGTTGTTGGGTTGCTTCCATGTCTTGGCTATTATAAACAGTGCTGCTATGAACATTAGGGTGCATGTATCTTTTCAGAGTTTTTGTTTTTTCCCAGTCTATACCCAGGAGTGGAATTGCTGGATAATATAGCAGTTGTATTTTTAGTTTTTTGAGGAAACTCCATATTGGCTTCCCTAGTGGCTGCACCAATTTACATTCCTACCAGCAGTATACAAGGGTTTCCTTTTCTCCACATCCTTGCCAGCATTTGTTATTTGTTGACTTTTTAATGATAGCCATTCTGACAGGTGTGAGATAATATCTCATTGTTGTTTTGGTGTGCATTTCTCTAATAATTAGTGATGTTGAGCATCTTTTCACGTGCCTGTTAGCCATCTGTATGTCTTCTTTGCAAAAATGTCTGTTCAGGTCTTCTGTCCATTTTTAAATCAGGTTGTTTGTTTTTTTCTTTTTTTGATATTGAGTTGTATGAACTGTTTATATATTTTGGATATTAGTCCCTTGTTTGTCTCATTGTTTGCAAATATTTCCTCCCATTCCATAGGTTGTCTTCTCCTTTCATTGATGTGTCCTTTGCTGTACAAAAGCTTTAAGTTTGATTAGGTCCCATTTGTTTATTTTTGCTTTCATTTCTTTTGCCTTGGGAGACTGATCTAAGAAGATATTGCTGTGATTTATGTCCAAGAATGTTTTGCCTATATTCACTTATAGGAGTGTTATGGTGTCATATCTTATATTTAGGTCTTTAAACCATTTTGAGTTTATTTTTGTATATGGTATGAGGGGATGTTATAATTTCATTGTTTTACATGTAGCTGTCCAGCTTTCCCAGCACCAGTTGTTGAAGACACTGTCTTCTCCATTGTATATTCTTGCCTTCTTTGTCATCGATTAATTGACCATAAGTGCATGGGTTTATTTCTGGGCTCTCTATTCTGTTCCCTTGATCTATGTGTCTGTTTCTGAGCAATACCTTGTTGTGTTGATTACTGTAGCTTTGTAGCATAGTGTGAAGTCTGGAAGGGTTATACCTCCAGCTTCATTCTTTTTTCTCAGGATTGCTTTGGCAATTCTGGGTCTTTTGTGGTTCCATATAAATTTCAGGATTATTTGTTCTAGTTCTGTGAAAAATGTCATGGGTATTTTGATAGGGATTGCCTTAAGTCCGTAGATTGCTTTGAGTAGTATGACCATTTTAACAATATTAATTCTTTCTTCAGAGAATGAAAATGATATACATCCATCAGATATCAAAGAAAGTAGTCTGAGAACCAGGACAATGTAGTGGTATAAAGAGTCAAGAAGAGGGAGGGCTAAACGACTCATATTTAAGATCCATTTCCTGGAGTTCTGGTAAAATGGTGTCATTGGTATCCCATTAGAGGGATTAAGATGTCACTAGGTGCACATTGTGGAAGCCAAGTGATTGGGGTTGCTTATTTTTGTTCTGATGTTTGATATTAAATAAAAGAGGTGAGCCTCTAAGGCTTACAAGGTAGAGAGGATTTTTTTTTTTTTTTAAGGAATAGAGGAGGTTGAGCATATTTGAAAGCAGAGAAAGAAGGTAATTTGGCTGACATGTCTACAGAGCTTGTGTGTCAAGCCTCATGCTGAGGACTTTATACCCATGATCACATTTAATCCTTAAAAAAAAAAAAACACCTCGAGATGAAGCTATTTTCTTTACCACCTTTGAGATGAAGCCACTGATACTTGGAGAGTTTATTTGCCCAACATCACAGAGCTAGCAAATGGCAGAACCAGGATTTGAATTTTCACTCGGAATCTTAACCATTATGCCCAGGAGTAAAAGGAAGACCAATACTACAAGAGCTAAGGGGCAATTGGTAGACTAAAATCGAGATGATAGACTCCTATGAAGGTGATAAGAAGTCATGACCTCAACTAGAAATCCCACAGAGGAGGAACTATGTCTAACTCGCACTATGTGGCTTGTCACGGTCATGGTTGATGCAGCTGATACAACCGAGACAGGAGTAGTTTGTGTTTGGTATGTGTGATGACAGAACTGACCTCTCATGGGGCCGCTTCCTTCCAGGTTCTCTGAACTGGCCCCCTTTTGTCATCTCATCATTCAGACTCCTAGGGGTCAGGAAGCCTCTTCCTGTTCTGGATGCCCCAGAGCTACCTGGTGCTAGCACATTCCAGAATTAAACTGTGTCTGTCCTTCTCTGCCATGTCCTGTAATGCCCGTAAGTAAAAGTTCATGGAGCACTTGGGGGTGGGGGGCCCCTCAGGGAAGAGGAGCCCAGTTGCTGCACTGCAGTGATTTGTATTCCTCGGTCAATCCCCACATAACAGGCAACCATCCACCCACCGTCCACTCAACTTATTCATTCTTTCAGCAGACATTTATTGCCTGTTTATTCTACGTTACGCCCGTTCTAAGTGCCAAGGATATCGAGATTAAAAGACAAGCATCTCTAGGGGCGGCAACAGTAACTGAAGAGCAGCCAGGACTGAGGCAGGATTTCATATTCTTAAAGATGGGAAACATTTTTAAGATGTTTGTTGGCTAAGAGCAATGAAGATAAAGGACTGAAGAGAAGAAAAGATATTGCCGAAGCAAGCTCAGGAAAGATAGGAAAAGGGAGTAATCTCCTGACACCGGAAGAGAGATGGTGTCTACCTATGAGAGGTAGAGAGAAAGGCATGTGCAGGACTTTGCGTGAGTGGCTGCATTTGTCTGAGGAAGGAGGCGACGGCACTTGCGGAGTCTGGGAGTGAGGTGTGGAATGCGATGAGCTCCTTCAAAGTTTGGAACCGCTCCCCAGTGGAGGAGGGGGGCAAGGAAGGAGACAGCTGTGCCTCATGGCGGCCTGTGATGGGAACCATGGAATTCCAGTAAAGCCAGTTAACACAGTTTTGTGGTTTCTCGCTACCAGCACTTCATTGTTCACACACCCATTAAACCACAGGAGAAGCCCCTCTTGAATGATTCTCCTAGTCTTCTAACTAGAAGGACATCTGTTCATAAGAGCTAAAATCCTTGGGTCTGAGCCTCCACGTCCTAACTGAAATTATTCCTGACTCCTAGAGGATACAGAAGACAGTTGGATTCTGCTTATGACTTGCTAGTGAGATGATCTGGGTTGCCCCTGTACAGCCTCAGGCTGAGTCATCTCCCTGGAAAGAGAGGAAGTCTGAGTGTCTGGTCTACACAGAACACCCCTCCCTCCACTGCACAGTGATTTCGGTTTTAGGCTAACAAGTTTTCCTTAGTTCGTGGTTACTCCTTTAGGATTCTTACTGGCAACAGAAATGAGCTCTAATTCAAGCGCACAAAGAGTTTATCAGAAGAATGTTAGGGGGCTCACAGGTTCATCGGAAGGCTTGGACAAACAAGCCTGGAGACGAGACTGCCAGAGGCAATGCCCCAAATCCCACTTACACAGCTGGTCTGGGAGGAAGCGTGGCTGCTCCCCGGGGCCCAGAGCTGCTTCTGGCGCCACTGACCAGCAGTGCTCCCCAAAAGCTCCTGCCAAAACCTCTGTCACTGCTGTCTCTGGAACAGATATCTGCTCTCCCAGCTACCCCAGAACGGGTTCTGCGTGGCCTCACTTCTTTGCATCTCTAGCTTCTGACTCAGAGTCTAGAGTGGGTGGTCTGATTACTAGCGCCTAGTTCATGTGCCAGTAGCTGAACTTCATGGGAGACAAAGGACGGGAGTGTTTCTGTTTTTATCTGCTGTAGGGGACGTGGGCTCTGGTGGGAGTTAAAATGTTGAGTGGCCAAAAAGAATGACAGATGTCCATTACAGTGCCGTAGACTCATGAATGAATGTTCCAGTCCTTCTGTATTGGGGAAAATTCTAGGTCACTGAACGCTGAGTTTCTCTGTAGTTCCTCTATAGCAGACTATTTCAAATTCTTCTTTGAATCTTCAGCACTTTGAAGGATACTCTCAGGAAATGTTTGTAGAACAAATTAATACGTGTTTGTTGAGTATATTCTTTCAACAAACACATATTGGGCATATACTCGTGCCAAGCACTTTGTCAAGTGTTGTTTGAAGGATCAGAAGAGCTTTTACACAGTAGTAAAGAAAGAAGCCATCAGGAACAAGGACTGGGCTGCCATGCAGGAATCACAATATAAGGATTCGGGTCTAAGGTGAAGAAATACTGCTTGGGTACAAAGCAGGGTGGGTCTGAACCAGCTTCCCAGTTGACGTTGGGGGTATGGTGGATGTGGGGTGGAGAGGGCTGAGAAACATAGCAGGGTGGATTGCAGAGATGGGGGATGGGAGACTGGCAGAGTGGACGGCCACCTGCTGGGAACAGAATGGGAAAGTGGCACCTCCAGGCCCCCTGGCTCTCATCTCACTGGGTTTTTCTAGGCAAGTTTGGCTTGTTCATTTATAGCACTTGCTGGTTTTTCTCTAAGTGACTATTCTATGCTCAAGTTGTAACAAATAATTAAGTGTGTTATATTTGTAAAGCTCTTAGAACAGTGTCTGGCACAGTAAGTACTATATAACTATTCATTAAATATATGAAAATAAAGCAATATTCTGTTTCTAATAGTTCCACAAAATATGTTAGGGATTCCACTGGGACTCACATTTAGTCAAATGCTAGGTGTATTTTTTCACCTTTGACCTTCTACATGCAGCACCTACTCTACATTTATTAGGTGCTTCTCATGGTCTAGGCACTGTCTGCAGCACAGCAGCTCAGCACCCCCTCTGCCCATCCACGCTTGGCAAATCTTGAGTGTTGCTCCCTGGGCAGAGTGCCCTGACTGTCTGACCCACTGGATTACCTAGACATTGACCCAGTAATTCCTCTCTATCTTGTTAAACGCTGAAGTTAAAAACTGAAATTAATGCAGCTTTTTCAGTTGTCGTCAGTGGGAGAATTGGCCCAGTTCACCTCTTGTGATTATTAAAGATGGAAATTCTAAGTTTATGTGGTTTAAGTCATATAATCCTCATGAGAACCTCAGAAGGAAGCCAGTGAAGTTTTCTCTATTCTACAGATGAGGAAAATGAGGCAAGGGAGTTTAGGTTTCCTGCCAAGGGTCAAAGAACTAATAGGTAATGGCATCAGATTTGAACCCAGGCAGGCTGGTTTCAGACCCTGTGTGGTTAACCTCTGTGTCCACTCATTTTCTTCTTTTCATAAAGCAGCATAACTCCTTCATCATCAAAAGCATTCTTTTCAAAGGTCAAATGAGTCTCTACCTTTACATGCTTCCCTTACAAGTTACGACACAGCTTAGCAAAAGCCTAGCCAGATAGAACTTAATATCAATAAATAAGGTGTATCCTGTATCTTTTTAAATGGTCATGCAATATGGACAGATATATTATCAATTAATTAGTTTTATAGATTTAGGTGTTTTTTATAGCTTCAGAAACATTTCATTCTTGCAGAGAGAAAAATTTATTTGCATTTTGCCAAAATTGTCTGTGTTTTTAAAATTGAATTTGGTCAAGGCATGCAAAGATGAAATATACACATCCAAAACTGAACTATTTGAATGTCTGGTATAGAAACAAAATTTTAATAATGTAGACTGTCAGATCTGGACTATAACTCTGGTAAATGACATCAGTGAATGGGACGCCAAAAGCTCTATTTGTGTGCAAAACCTCTCATTAGCCAAAAAAGGTCCTTGGAATTGTGCCAGAGCCAGAGACTTTTATGCACCTCAAATGGCCATAAACTCACAGGGACAACCAAGGGTCTTCCAGAGTGCCTAGAGAATCTAGTTATTCTCCACAGCATTCCATCTGAGGAATCCAAACCCCCAATCACCAATAGCCAGAACACCTTCATTGCTTCTGTGTTCTTTTGAGCAAATATGTCTCTTCATCGGGTTCAAATTGGTTTGTTGTTTATTTTTTATAAAAAAACAAGCAAACAACTTTTTGTTCCCTTGGTAAAACTGAAGGCCTAATGTATTTTCCAATTTCTTTTGACAGAGGAAAAGACGAGCATATGAATCTAACCTCATCTGTGACGGCCTGCAGCTAGAAGCAACCAGATCGGTAAGTGTCAGACCCTTCCCAGCCACTGGCTGCCCATTGCTGCTGGGAACCCCCATGGCACTCGGGATGCTGGGATGGCATTCGAAACATGTAACCCCAGCCATACCTTAGCTGTAAGCTGGGAACGGAGTCAATAAAAATCTGCATTATAGAATATACATTTGTTTCTCATAAAAGCCAGCAGATCTTTTTTAATAGCCAAAGAATGTAATAATAAATCCATATAAATGTATTTATTCAAGAACCTTTTTGAAGATTTTTTTCATTATACAAACAGTAGTTTACCAAAAAAAAAAAAAAAAAAAAGAAAATGTAGGAACAGTGGAATCTGTACCTTAATTATCCATAAATAATCTTACAGTTCTTCTAAACATTTTTTTGCTCAGATGTATTATACATTTTTTCCCTTCCAGAAAGGAAAATTATTATTTCACAATTTTTAAATTTGCTTTTTTCCCTTTATTATATAGTAAATGCATTTCTATATCAATAAATATAATTCTTTTAAATTCTTTTTAATGGCCATGTAACATGACATTGAACAGATATATAATAAATTAAACAATCTTCTTCTAGGTTTAAGAAATTTAAAAAAATTATTACAATAACACTGCAGTGACTAGTCTAGTGTTTTTATGTTTAGTTACTAATTTGGACTAAAAATTAACATGTTTGTTTTTTTTCATCTAAAATATTGGTAATTTTATGAAAGAACTATGCAACATAAAAATAATCTGTGTTTTAAAACTGTGAAAATAGTTGGTTTGGTTTTCTGGTTTGTGTTTTCATTCTTCCAATATAGCTTTTGGATGACAAGCTTGTATTTGTAAAAGTACATGCCCCATGGGAAGTGCTATGTACATATGCTGAGATAATGCACATCAAATTGCCTCTGAAACCCAATGATCTGAAAACCCGGTCCTCAGCCTTCGATAATTTCAATTGGTTTACCAAAGTCCTCCAAGTGGATGAAAGTATCATCAAGCCAGAGCAAGAGTTTTTCACTGCCCCATTTGAGAAGAACCGCATGAATGACTTTTACATTCAAGATAGAGATACATTCTTCAATCCAGCCACCAGAAGCCGCATTGTAAGTCTAAACCCAATTTAGCTGCTGTCGTTGGGTGATTTAGAACCTGCTGTTGGATGATTAGTGGTTTAGTTTGGCTGGTTTGGTTTGGTTTTTAAAAGCTGCCCAAAAAAATGGAAAGAAAAGAAAAGAAATACGCCTACAAATTCCTGTTAGGATAGTAAACAATGATTGGTTAGTTACACTAAAACACACACTCTATTTTTGAATCTTTTTAGGTTTACTTCATTCTTTCTCGGATCAAGTATCAAGTAAGGGACAACGTTAAAAAGTTTGGGATTAACAAACTCGTAAGCTCTGGGATCTACAAGGCAGCTTTCCCTCTCCATGATGTAAGTCAAACAGCAAAAATGAAATAAAATATCTAATGTGTACTCCAGTGTTAGTAGGGAAGGGCTAACTTCTTGACCTTGTTTCTTCCTTGATAAAATGAAGACAATGTATTGCGAGACTACAAGCTCATTTAGGGCAGGCACCATGTTGTATTGTTTAATGCTGAATCCCAGGCACAGGGAGGCCCCTCAGTTTAAATGAGTGAATGAATGAGTCAATGAATGAATGAATGAATGAACAAAGGAATGAACAGTAGCTTACCCATAGTTAATGTGTGGAGTGTGTAGATTAGTAGTTAAGAGCATACACTCAGGCTGAACTACCTGCTGTGCCACGTCCTAGCTGGATGATCTTGTGAAAGTCATTTAGCCTCTCTGTTCGTCAATTTCCTCAACAATAAAATGGGGGTAATAATGGTACCTACCTCATAGAGTTGTTATGAGTAGTGGTCCCCCACCTTTTTGGCACCAGGGACCGGTTTCATGGAAGACAATATTTACACGCATGGGGGGGCGGGGATGGTTTAGGGATGATTCAAGGGCATTACATTTATTGTGCACTTTATTTCTATTATTATTACATTGTAATACATAATAAAATAATTACACAAGTCACCATAATACAGAATCAGTGGGAACCCTGAGCTTGTTTTCACTTGCCACTCACTGATACAGTTTTGTGAGTCTGCAAGCAATTGATTTATTATGGTCTCTGTGCAGTCAAACCTCTCTGCTAATGACAATCTGTATTTGCAGCCGCTCCCCAGCGCTAGCATCACTGCCTCAGCTCCACCTCAGATCATCAGGCATTAGATTCTCATAAGGAGTGTGCAACCTAGATCCCTCGCATGTGCAGTTCACGGTAGGGTTTGCACTCCTATGAGAATCTAATGCCACTGCTGATCTGACAGGAGGCGGAGCTCAGGCGGTAATGTGAGCGATGGGGAGTGGCTGTAAATACAGATGAAGCTTGGCTCGCTCACCTGCCAGCCACTCACCTCCTGCTGTGCGGCCAGGTTCCTAACAGGCCATGGACTGATACCAGTCCGTGGCTCAGGGGTTGGATACCCCTGGTTATGAGGGTCAATTAACCCACGTCAATGTTAGAACAGTTCCTGGCATATAATAAGTACTATTTATCTGTCAGCTATTTTCATAATTACTGACAGATATTATTATCAACCAGAAAAGTATTGGTTCTTTGTAAGAAAAATACATGTTAGACCATTTCATTTATCATTTTCTGTAATACAGGCTTTTTCCCCTCTGAAATACCATTTTCAAACTGTGCCCTGGAATATCACAGGGCTTTTAAACAGGCGTCTTGTCAGGGTTCTTGTCATGATGGCGATACAGCAGAGTGTTGACATTTTTTAAGGACTATGTACTGAGATGACAGCAACTCCTCAAATTCAGGAGCACTTCTCTAGCTGGTAACATCACTCATGAAGTGAAATTTTTAAAATGTGACTGCTTTAGACCCTCAATGATTCCATAAATGCAAGGATATTATATCTAAGCTTTTAAAATAAATTCTGTCATTGAAATAAAATACTATATTATATTGCACTGTTACCCTGTTGTATTCGCTGTCAATGTATCTGAATCTCTAAGACCAAAGAAAGCAAAGACTGAGACTGATAATTGCTACTGTGTAATACATGTATTTGTAGATAAAGACAATATTGAAATGTACTGTATAAGATAATAAAACTAGGACAATAAATAGCTTCTTCATACACATGCATAAATAGAGAACAGGGAGCTGGGTGGAGAAGCAGAAGCTGAGCTTCCTGGCTAAGAGACCCAACACAGCAGTCCAGCCCTACAGTCCATGTGCTTTATATTTGTGCCAGAGCAAAATTAACAATGAGAGCATGACATGAACTTTGGGGACACTTGCAAATAGCCATCATGATTATTAATATGGGATGCCAAGTTTCTATAATATTCAGTTGACATCTACCCCAGTTCTTTTCCCCTAAAGCCTCTTGTAACTGCACTAGTCCCATGTCCAGGCTAAGGAATGATCTTGTGTGGTATTTGGAAAGGAAGTAAGAGGATGTCAGGACCCATGTTAAGGCTTTAATACTAATACTTTTCTGGTTGATAATAACATCTGTCAGTAATTATGAAAATAGCTGACAGATATATAGTACTTATTATATGCCAGGGAATATTTTAACATTGACATGGATTAATTGATCCTCTTAACAGCTCTATGAGGTAGCTGTTATTATGATCCCCATTTTATTGATGAGGAAATTGATAAACGGAGAGGCTAAATGACTCTCACGAGGTCATCCAACTAGAAAGTGGCGGAGCAGGTGTTTCTGGTTCTAGTACAGGTGGAAGGAACGTGAGTCAGGTTGAATTTAAGCAGAAGCAGGAAGTTTGGTTTCTTGAACAAGCTAAATGTATAACATCATGTCAGGCTCTTTTGTTGTTTATATTCTACATGTGGTCACAGAATAACTGCTGAATTGCGGGGCAAAAAGCCTGGGTTTTAGAATTGACGCTGCCACTAACCAGCCAAGGCCCTGGTTTCCCCGGGTGTCCAAGGAGGGGCTGGACTCTCAGGTGTTCCTCCAGTGTAGCAGTTTGGGCCCTTAAGCAGCCCAGTTTTTCATTGTTTAGGACTGGCCCATTTACAGAACATTAAGCATCTTCAGAGCTCTCACCAAGAGAGAGCCTGTGGTGGTCCCCAGGATTCTAACAACCAAGCATTCCTTTCCACCCACATTCGCAAATGGTCCTCCAGGGGCAAGTATCACCCCTGGTTGAGACTTACTAAAAATTACATGGTATTTTCATCCCTTCCAGCAAATAAGGACCCCTTATTTACAAATGACTGTGAAGTGTTAGTACCACATTGAATCAACAGAACACATGAACATGTGGTGATTGTGATGCTCATTTGTTTGCTTCTGCTTCCCAGTGCAACTTCAGCAGTCCGTCAGAGGACCTCAGTTGCCCCAACGAACGCTACCTTCTGTACAGAGAATGGGCTCATCCTCGGAGCATATACAAAAAGCAGCCCTTGGATCTTATCAGGTGAGTTGTAGCGCGCACTCCAGTGAGAAGGGCTCAGGGTTCCCCTCGTGGCTTCTAAATGTGACAGTCCTCCAAGGGTACTGCTAGCCAGTGGAATTCACCTGCAGCCCTGAGCTTCATTGCCCAGAGTTTCTATTGAGGCTTCATTACCTAGGCATGATTGATCGAGTCATTGCCCACATGGCTCAATCTCCAGCCCCTTCTTCTCCTGTTGGTCCTGCAATATCACATGGCTCCAATCACATGGTTGGTCTTTCTGGCATGGCCAGTCTCCATCCTGAGTCATCTCATTAGCACAAACCATCTAGGGTCCACCATGAATAACAAAGTCATTCCTGTCTTGGGAAATTCCAAGGCATTTGAGGTTACCTCCAAGGAACTGGGACCAAATACCCACCAAATTCTTCATTAAACAGGAGTAAATATTAGATTTAGCTTAAATTGTATGATAAGAGATACCAGTTTTCACTGCTTTCCTGTATCTGCTGTTAGGAACCATTTCCATCAGCATATGAATTTAATGTCTAGTTCAGTATTTGTGTTCTGAAAGCACTGATGTCAGCTACTTTCCAGAAGATTATGTTGTTTGGGCAAGGCTACTGGAGAGAGATAGATCAAGAACAACTAAACAAACAAAAATAAGCAAATAAGTGAACAAAATTTCTGATTGAAATGAAGAAAATAACACAGTGATAAGATGGGGAGGGGTGGAGTGAAGTGAGTCTAGAAAGTTATCTTTGAGTAGGTGGCATGCGAGCTGAGATTTGTCTAGTGAAAAGGAGCCAGTACTTTGAGGATCTGGAAAAAGTCATTCTAGGAAGAGAGGCAACTGGTACAGTGGTCCCGAGGCACAAAAACACTTGGCAAGTTTGAGGAAATTGTGAAAACCATTGCTAAGGAGAAAGAGAAAGATGAGACACAAGGTTAGAAGGGTATCAGGAACATGGAAAGGAGTGTAGACAAGTGCAGTGAGAAGCTGTTGTAATATTTTAAGCATTCGAGTAATTTTATCTCGCTTACATTTTGCAAAGATAGTGTAGAGAATGGGTTACAGGGGGCACAGGAAGCAGGGTGAGCCGGTAGGAGGCTAGTAGCATGAGCCAGATGAGAGATCGTGGGAGCAGATGTAGAAGCGTTTGGGGATTTGGGTTGACAGGACGTGGTTATGGGTTGGATGTGGAGGGTGAGGAGAAGAGGAGGGTCAAGGTGGCCCCCGGTGGCCCTGGAGCCAGGTGCCTGTTCTTTCTATGAAATCTCAGTGCCCGTCCACCTGAACTTGGGGAAAGCCTCTTAACCTTAAAGGTGAGAGTTTTAAAACACTGAAGAATTTTCGTTTTGTTTTACATTTTATTAAGGGAAATTTCAAACATATACAAAAGCAGAGAGAATAGTACAGCAAGTCTGCCTACTATGTCTGTCACCCAGCTCCAAACATTATGAACTCCTAGTCGCTGTTATTTCTTGTTTATCTCTACCTCCTACTGGGTCATTTTGAAGAAAATTCCAAATAGTGTAACATTTCATTAGTAAAATGACAAGGTCTCTTAAATACAACCAGAATACTCCTTTTGTTTAAAGTCATGAAATAATCAGTATTCACGTTTTCCTGATTATCACAAAAATATGTTTTTTTTAACAGTTTTTTAGTTGTAATCAGGATCCAAACAAGGTCCAGATGTTGCAACTAATATACCTCTCAAGTGGCTTCTAATCTATAATTTTCCTGTTTCCTTTTTGTTTTCCTTGCAGTTGTTGAGGGGCTTGTCTGTTCTCTATTTGGCTGATTTCATTCTCCCCTGTGGTGTTAGACTTGTTTCTCTGTCCTGTGTATTTGCTTTAGTTAAGTCATTTGATCCTCATCTAAAAGCTTGATCTGATTGAGGTTCGACTTTGTGCAAGAATACTTGCGTGAGTTTTGTACTTCTGTCAAAAGGTACATAGTGTCCAGTTGTCTGTCTCGTGACAATAGCAGCCATTAATGAATGTTGCGTGTTTCATTTGGTCATACCCTAATTTCTTCCTTCATTTATTAGCTGGATCAGAATTATGAAGAGGCACTTTCTCTCATTAACTCGAGTTATCCTGTAGAATAAAATTTTGAAAGAGGATGTTTGTACACATGTCAGTATTTGAAGTTGATATTTATATGAGGGTTCCCTTCCATTATTTTCGTTTTATGTTAAACCTATAGCCTGTGTGATGGCAGGGTGATAGGTTTGATGGCTTTTTAATCATTCTTTATGGGTTTTTGTTTGGGAGCAGGGATTCTGTAAAGAAAACAATTTCCCCATGATTTTAAGTATCTTTTGCTAAAATACATTTAACTATTCCCTGTCCCTGGTCCACATGTTCCCTTTGTTGCTTCCCATTAGTAACCCCTTGAGCGCTCAGGCTGTTAAACCTTCATCGCTGGTTCCCAGGGGTTAGCAGAGGGAAAATGAACTCTTTCCCAAACAGCAAACCAAACAAACCAGAAAGAACAACCTGGAGGAAACAGACTTTTCCCTGGAAAAAAAAAAGCAAAGTTTCCCTCAACACTCTCTCTGAGTGCTAAGATGTGGTATCCACAGTACAAGGACAGGATTCTATTTTTTAAAAAAGAAAGAAAGAAAGGATTATTCTGAGAATAAAATGCAGCTCTTAGGAATTAAAAATGAACAGAACAGAAAAAACCCCAACAGCAGTGTTAAAAAATGAAGTTGAAGTAATTGTGCAGAACATAGAGCAAAAATATAAAGGAATAGCAGCAGGAAAATGGGGGAAAAGATAAAAATTTAAAAATCAGTCCAGGATGTACAATGAACAAATAATAGGAATGCTAAAAATAAGGACAGAGGAAATGTGAGGAGGAAATCAGATAAATATTTCATGACAAGTACCTGTAGAACTGTATTGAAGAACTGAGCACCGAGTCTCTGGATGGTCAGAGAGTACTCAGAGCCCAGCCCGGAGGATGAACATGGAGCCATTAAGCCACTGCAACGTGACCTCTCAAATACCGCAGACAGACAGAAGATCCTACAAGCCTCCAGAAAGAAAAACAGGTTTCATATGAAGGAGCAAGACTCATAATAGCATTGAATTTCTCAACAACAACACTGCAACGTACAAGAAAAGAGAGCAATAATTTCATATTTCTGAGGAAGGTGCTTTTTTTTTTTTTTTTTTTTTCTCGGTACGCAGGCCTCTCACTGCTGTGGCCTTTCCCTTTGCGGAGCACAGGCTCCGGACGCACAGGCTCAGTGGCCATGGCTCACAGGCCTAGCTGCTCTGCGGCATGTGGGATCCTCCCGGACCGGGGCACGAACCCATGTCCCCTGCATCGGCAGGTGGACTCTCAACCACTGCGCCACCAGGGAAGCCCAGGAAGGTGCTTTTTTTAACTCACGGTCCAAATGCAGTATGGCCAAACTGTTCATTAGGTGTGAGGAATTTTCACAATTTAAATGTGCAAAGTAATGGAGGAGGTACTCCACCAAGAAAAAGATGTGGATTCAGTAAATGGGGATTCCCAACCTGAGAGAGGGACAGGGCGATCCTAGGTGACAGCTCTGTGGCAGGACTAGCAAGTCATTAATCCAGGTGGCAGGAGCTCTGAAGAGATTGAGTCAAGGACATGAAATTGATAGGCTACCTCATGTGTTAGAAAGTAGTGAGAAAGTTACACATTAAAGGAAAGTCTGGGGTTGAATCATTGATAAGTACACAGAAAACTAAGCAATGAACCACCAAGACAATTATTAATTCCAGAGAAAACAAAATATTGGGCAGGAGAGAAAAAGTAAGCATAGCAGATGACTTGAAGCAGCTGTGAGCAGTCTTCACGGAGTCTTACTATTTATAGAGCAAGGATATTGCTGTAATCAAAATTATATTGTAACTATGTCGACAAGATGGAAGAGTGGAGGTGTGGGTGTGTCGATGAGACGGGGATTGAAAGAGAGCTTGGGGCTTCCCTGGTGGCGCAGTGGTTGAGAGTCCGCCTGCTGATGCAGGGGACACGGGTTCGTGCCCCGGTCCGGGAAGATCCCACATGCCGCGGAGCGGCTGGGTCCGTGAGCCATGGCTGCTAAGCCTGCGCGTCCAGAGCCTGTGCTCCGCAATGGGAGAGGCCACAAGAGTGAGAGGCCCGCGTACTGCAAAAAAAAAAACGAAAAAAAAAAGAAAGAGAGCTTAAACCTCATCTTCCAAAGTAGAGTATCAGTAGGTGATACATAAAACTGAAAAGTAAATAAACTGCACTACATGTATATTATTTAGAGAGATGGAGGTAAATATTCCAGGAATCGGCTGTAAGAGTCAAAAGTGCTTGCTTTTGGCCAGGACATGGGAGAAGTTGTTGGAGACTGCTTCTTTTTATAATCAGTGTTCTATCAATAGAAGTGTTTGACTCTTTAATGAATGTATAGGTATAACTTTGATTAAAAAAATCAAAGCTGAAGTTTTAGAAATTGGTGTTAAGAATTGGGATGTTTGGGGCAGAGAGAGATAATAATCAGAGAATATCCCATTTGAAGGGCTCCTCATTTTCCCCAGCCTTTCAGCAAGAACCAGGAGGCAGGCTTTCTGTTTAAGATTTAAAAAATTCTTTCTGACCTTCTTGCCTGCAGTGTGACGGGGGTACCTTCGGAAGTAATGAGCCCCCGTCACTGTAAATATCCAAGCAAAGACTGCCTGACCAGCTCTCCAAATATAACAGGATATTTTTACTATTGGGCAGTTGGAACAGGCGACTTCTAACATTCTTTCCAGTTTTAAATGTGGTATCTCCAGGGCACATGATTGATAAGAACATATTCAGAAAGCCTAACAGCAAAGAGCCCAAGACGTCTCAAACCCACTGCCAGGGTTTTCTCTCCCAAACACCATCCTGAGCCTGCCATTTACCTGTCATCCATGAGCCGGACCACAAAGCCCCGGTCGCATGAGAACGGACACACTGTGTTCCCCCTGGTTCCTGATTCCACATCAGTCTCAGCGCTTCCTTTTCCCCATGGATGTGACCCACACCGAGGCCTATGACCAGGGAGCTCTCCTCTCAGCTGCCCTGTGAGTGCTGGTCCAGCCCAGGGATGTTCCTGTGTGAAGTCTTCTAGGACTCCAGGCTGTTTCTCAGGGCTGAGTCCCCGCTAGGCTAAGCCTACAGAGCTCAACCCAGCTCCAAACTGAGCCAGAAGCCTCATAGAGGCCTCAGAGCTAAGTAAACCTACAGGTTTTACCACCCACTACTGAGCCAGAAGTGAAAAGTGAGTTGAGGAAAAGTATCAGCAAGAGTCACCTAAACAAGTGTCTCATTGCTTTCTCCTCACCCCTAAACCCTTTGTCTCTGCCTGTGTGTATTTATCTCCCTTTCAGGAACAATCTGGCCCTGCTTCATGCTCTGCATCCTTTCTTATCTCGCCCACCTGGCCTCTTCCATTTACCCCAGATTAATTTAAAAACACTGAAGAGTTTTTAAAACTTAGGAAAAATAGAAGTGCTACATACAAAGAATACAGAGCGGTAGATTCCTCAGTTGTATCCATCCTGCCCTCTCCCATTCTCATGAGTTTTATAAGTATTTTGGTCAGAGAGCCATTCCACTCCTAGTTAATGGTTATCAGCATTTTCTTATTATTTGTGATTTACGGTACATTTGCTCCAAGGAAGTTCCCGAGATAAAGCAAAAACAGGTAACTGAGCAAATTGTTTGTGTCCATTTGTTTCATGCATGTTAAGAACAATCTGGGGGAATTTATCAAATCTGCCAGTCTTTACAAAGAGTGATGACAATATTCTCTATCTGCTCCATATTCAGCATTTCCCCCTCCTTTGCTGTATTCTAATTTACTTCTTTTCAGCAGGTTAATCCGTGATCAGTACTTCCATGATATGTAAAATACTTCTTGTTTCACAGTAGAATTTGGGGCCTGCTATGAAAATGGATATGTTTTTAAGCGTGAATTGAGTCAGAGGTTTAATTTTAAAGCCCCCTTTATTTAGAATCAGAAATTAATATTAGGATAAAGCTGCAGAGTGATCATATGTCTCTTCTGAAAATAACTTCTGTCTTTCTTCAGGAAATACTATGGAGAGAAGATTGGAATCTATTTTGCCTGGCTGGGCTATTACACTCAGATGCTTCTCCTGGCAGCAGTTGTGGGAGTGGCTTGCTTTCTCTACGGATATTTTAATCAGAATAACTGTACATGGAGGTAACCTCTCTCTATTCCTTGTTACCGTGCTGAAAAGTTGATTAAACATAAAATTATTTTCAGGAACTTAGACTGTTTTAGTAAAAGAAGACTCATCACAGAACACTTACTGCTTTAGATGATATATCCCTTTTGTCCTGAGCACAATAACTAAGTGAACTGGAAGAAAATTTTTCTTAGATAACGCAGCCCAGCCTCTGACAGGAATATTACCATTAGGAAACACGCCAGTATTTTAAGACAATACTTTGTTTGAAAAAGAAATGAGGTCTGGAGGGAGGATCAACTTTGAACTTCTGCCTCCCAGAGGAATGCTTCACTCAGCCCCACAGATGTGGGCCAGGAGCAGCTCTGATTGCTTCAGGGTTTCAATGGCAAAACTGGTAAAATTGGTGTTTTTATGTTTTTAGAAATGACTTCTTAACATATATTAAGGAATACATGTTTAAAAACTCAAGTAAATGATACTTTCTTTTGTTTGTTTTACTTAAAAAAAAAAAAAAAAAAGCCCTAACAGTGTTAGGGGGAAAAAAAAAGTAGTAAAGAATGAGTTTGTGCTTGATGTTGAAATTAAAATACCAGCTGCACTGTCTAGAGGGAAATACATGGGTGCCAGAACACTGAATTTCACCATCACTGTTCTGAAATGTATTATTAATCCTTTGCTTTTGGTGATCTCAACCTCCAGAAGGGGTGCAACACTGAACCAGGCATTTTCTCTTGTTCCTCTGGCCTCTATCCAGGTGTGACAGCCAGATCAAAATTTCTGGGCAACAGTGACAAACCAATGACTAAATTTTTCTAGCCCAGGGCATATGAGCCTGGCTCTGGAGGCAGGAAGCTTACATGGCAGCTCTGATGTATAGGCATAATTATCCATTCTGTTAACAGAGGATTCTGAGTGTTTGTGCCCGTTATGATTCTTAGCTAGAAAGCTGCAGATGGTCTTTGAAGTACTCTCCTCTCTTCACTGGAAAAGAGTTTAGGGCCAAAGGCTGAATGTTGATATCTTTTGCCTAAATTTGTCCTTGGCTTCTCCATTGTTTCGCATATTGTTCCAGCCAAAAAAAGGTATCTCAAAAATACACTTTCAAAGTGAAAAAGTAGCATATTTTTTCTTTTTTTTCCTTTTTTTTCCTCGGTACGCGGGCCTCTCACTGCTGTGACCTCTCCCGTTGCGGAGCACAGGCTCCGGACGCGCAGGCTCAGCAGCCATGGCTCATGGGCCCAGCCGCTCCGTGGCCCGTGGGATCTTCCCGGACCGGGGCATGAACCTGTGTCCCCTGCATCGGCAGGCGGACTCTCAACCACTGCGCCACCAGGGAAGCCCAAAAGTAGCATTTTTATACGGTTCTTGCATGGTGGTGGTTCTCATTATAATTTATTTTATAAAATCACCATAACAGGCACACCACATATTTCCTACTCTTTCACACAAATTAATTTACAGAGAAGGGTGTGGAGGGGGGGATAGAGTCTTGAGGATATATTCCCTGTGCTCAAAACTATTGCGACTTTATTTACTTAATTTTTAAATAGTTTTAAAATATTTAAAATATATGTATTTACAGTTAATTTCATTACATACTGAGTAGAGTCACAAGAATAGAAAATGTATTCAAGATGTAAGGAATAATGATTCATTACCCAGTTTAAGAAAAAGAACATAACTGTTACCCATGAAGTGCTTTGCTCAATTGCATCCCCTTACTTTGGAAATGACAACTATACTAAATTTTATTTTTATCATTCCTTAACATACACTGTATATTCTTTTTCACATGTACTTGTACCCCTACAAAATATAATTTATTTTGTGTGCTTTTGAAAATATCTATGGATAGGCAGAGGATACTGTAGGTATTTCCTCTTCTATAAAAGGCCTGTTTAAAGCTTATGCACACTTTAAAGTAACAGCTTTATTGAGATATAATTCATATACCATAAAATGCTCCTTTTGAAAGAGTACAATTAGTGGTTTTAAGTACATTCACAGAGTTTTACAACCCTCACCACGATCTAATTTTAGAACATTTTCATCACCCTACAAGGAACGTTTAGTACCTTTAGTAGTCACTCCCTAACCTCCCTTTCCCTTAGCCCCTGGCAACTACTAATCTACTTTCTGTCTCTACGTATTTGCCTATTCTGGACATTTCCTAAAGGGAACCATATAGTATGTGCAGCATGTGGTGTTTTGTGATTGTCATCTTTCACTTAGCATAATGTTTTCATGGTGCGTCCATGGTATAGCATGGACCAGTACTCCATTCCGTTTTGTGGTTAAATAATATGCCATTATATGGATCCACAACATTGTTTATCCATCCATCAGTCGACATTTGGGTTGTTTCCACTTTTTAGCTATGGTGAATAATTCTGCTGTGATCATTCATGTACAGGTTTTTGTGTGGACATATGTTTTCAATTCTCTTGAGAATATATCAAAAAATGGAATTGCTGGGATGTATGGTAACTGTAGATTTAACATTTTGAGGAACTGCCAAGTATTTTTTTAAAAGTGACGGTACCATTTTACATTCCCAGTAGCTATGTATGAGGATTCCAGTTTCTCCACATCCTCATCAACACTTGTTATTACTGGGTTATAAACAAACAAACAAACAAACAAATAAACAAATAAATATTAGCCATCCTAGTTGGTATGAAGTGGTATGTCATTATGGCTTTGATTTGTATTTCCCTAATGCCCACTGATGTTGAGTGTCTTTTCATGTGCTTATTTTTTCATTTGTATATCTTCTTTAGAGAAACAACTGTTCAAATTCTTTGCCCATTTTAATTGTGTCATTTGTATTGTCTAGTTTTAAGTGTTCTTCATATATTTTGGATAAAAGCCCCTTATCAAATATTTATATTGCAAATATTTTCTCCCCTTCTGTGAATTGTCTTTTCACTTTCTTGATGGTGTCCTTTGAAACACAAAGGTTTTTAATTTTAATGAAGTGCAGTTTACCTGATTTTTTACTTTTGTTGTTTGTGCTTTTGGTGTCATGTCTTAGAAAGCATTTGTAATCCAAAGTCATGAAGACTTTCTCAATGTTTATCTTCTAAAAGTCTTATAGTCTTAAGTCTATGAGTTCATTTTTGTAAATGGTATAAGGTAAAGGTTCAACTTTCTTTCTTGCCAGGTATATATTCAGGTGTCCCAGCACCATTTTGTAAAGATTATTTTCTCCCCATTGGATTATCTTGGCACCCTTGTCAAAAAATATTTGGCCATAAATATAAGAGTTTGTTATGGACTGTCAATTCGTTTCTATCAATCTATATGTCTGTCCTTTATGCAAGTACCACACTATATTGATTGCTATAGTTTTTTAGTAAGTTTTGAAATTGGAAACTTTGTTTTTCAGGATTGTTTTGATTATTCTGGGTACCTTGCATTTCCATATTAATTTTAGTATCAGCTTGTTTATTTCTACCAAAAAGCCAGAATTGCATTGAATCTGTAGGTCTCTTTAAGGACTACTGCCATCTTAACAATATTAAGGCTTCTTTTCCATAAACACAGAATAGCTTTCCATTTATTTAGGTCATCTTTAATTTCTATCAATATTTTGTAGTTTTCAGTATACACGTTTCACACTTCTTTTCTCAGATTTATTCTAAGTATTTTATTATTTTTGATGCTATTGTAAATGAAATTGTTTCCTTCATTTTATTTTTAGATTATTCATTCATGTTGTATAGAAATATAATTACTTTTTATATACTGATTTGTGTATTATAACCTTGATGGACTGGCTTCTTAATTCTAATAGTTTTTGGTGGGTTCCTTAGGATTTTAATATACTATATCATATCATCTGGAATAGAAATGGTTTTACTTATTTCTTTCTAACCTAGAGGTTTTTAATTTATTTTCCTTGTCTAGTTGCCCTGACTAGAACCTCTAGTACAGTGCTGATCTTGGGAGGAAAGTATTCAGTCTTTCACCGTTAACTATGATCTTTGCTCTGGTTTTTCCGTAGATGTTCTTTATCAAGTTGAGGACATTCTCTTCTATTCCTGGTTTTTAATCCATTCTATTAATATGACATATTACATGAATTGATTTTTGTACAGTTGAATGGTCCTTGCATTCCTGGATACATCCCACTTGATTTGATTTGATTTACTGGATTTAATTTGCTAATATTTTGTTGAAGATTTTTGCATTTATATTCATAAGAGATAGTAGTCTGTAGTTTTCTTGTGATGCCTTTGTCTGGTTTCAGTATTGGTGTAATACTGGTTTCATAGAATGAATTGGGAAATGTTTCTACCTCTTTATTTTTAGGAGAGTTCGTGAAGCATTGGCATCAGTTTTTCTTTCAATGGCTGTAGAATTCACCAGTGAAGCCACATGGGCTTAGGCATTTCTTTGATTACGAATTCAGTCTCTTAACTCACTGTAGGTCTATTCAGGTTTTCTATTTCTTCTTGAGTCAACTTCAGTCATTTATGTTTTTCTAGGAATTTATCTATTTCATCTAGATTATTCCATTTGTTGGCATATAATTATTGACAGTATTCCCTTATAGGCCTTCTTTATTTCTGTAAGGTCAACAGTAATGTTCCTCCTTTCATTTCTAAGTTTAGTAATTTGCGTCTTCTCTCTTTCTTTTCTTGACTAGTCTAGCTAAAAACTTGTCAATTCTATTGATCTTTTCAAAGAACCAACTGTCGATTTTTCTCTGTTGCATATCTATTCTCTATTCCATTTATTTCTGCCTTTTGTCTTTTGATTGGAATATTTAATTCATTTACATTAGTGTAATTTCTGATAAGCTTGGAATTACATCTGCCATTTTTCTCTTTGTTTTCTATATTATGTCTTTTTTTTCATTCCTCCATTACAACATTTTTGTATAAAATATTTTCTAGTATACCATTTTAATTCTATTTTAATTTGTTGTTTCTTTTACTTTTTTTTTTTTTTTTTTTTTTGGTATTTTCTTAAGTGGTTGCCCTGGAGATTATAATTAACATCTTGTTTTAAAGCAATCTAGTTCATATTAATCCCAACTTAATTTCAGTAGTATATAAAAACTCTGCTTTGGTATCAGTCTGTTCCCCCCCCTCCTTTGTGCTATTATTGTCAAACAAATTACATTTTTATGCGTTTATAAGCCCATCAACACAGTTTCATAAGTATTGTTTTATGCAGTTATCTTTTACATCAGATAGAAGAAAATAATTATATGCAAAAATATATTTATATTTTCTTCTTTTTTTTTAACCTATGTAGTTACCTCTACCATTGCTCTTTAGTTTTTCAGCTGAGTTTGACTTACTGTCTAGTGTCCTTTCACTTAAGCCTGAAGGACTCTCCTTAGTATTTCTTGTAGATCAGGTCTGCTAGCAGTGGAATCTTTCAGATAATTCTCCTTCATTATAAAAATCTATTATATAAATATAAATCTTTCAAATAATGTCTCCTTCATTTCTTTTTAAACTTTTTGTTTTATATTGGAGTATAGCCAATTAGCAATGTTGTGATAGTTTCAGGTGCATGGCAAAGCGACTCAGACATACGTATAAATATACATATACATATACATATACATATACATATACATATACATGCATCCATTCTCCCCCAACCTCCCCTCCCATCCAGGCTGCCACATAACATTGAGCAGAGTTCCTTGTGCTATACAGTAGGTCCTTGTTGATTATCCATTTTAAATATAGCAGTGTATATATATCAATCCCAAACTCCTTAACTATCCCTTCCCCTCACCCTTCCCCCCGGTAACCATAAGTTCCTTCTCTAGGTCCGTGAGTCTGTTTCTGTTTTGTAGATAAGTTCATTTGTATCATTTCTTTTTAGATACCATATATAAGGGGTATCATACGACATTTCTCTTTCTCTGACTTACTTTACTCAGCATGACAATCTCTAGGTCCACCCATGTTGCTGCAAATGGCATTATTTCATTCTTTTTAATGGCTGAGTAATATTCCATTGTGTGTATGCACCCACATCTTCTTCATCCATTCCTCTGTCAGTGGACATTTAGGTTGCTTCCATGTCTTGGCTATCGTAAACAGTGCTGCAATGAACACTGGGGTGCATGTATCCTTTTGGACCATGTTTTTCTCTGGATATATGCCCCAAAGACCCCAAATAGCCAAGGCAATCTTGAGAAAGAAAAACGGAGCTGGAGGAATCAGGCTCCCTGGCTTCACACTGTACTACAAAGCTATAGTCATCAAACCAGTATGGTACTGACACAAAAATAGAAATATAGATCAATGGAACAGGATGGAAAGCCCAGAAATAAACCCACACTCCTGTGGTCAATTAATCTGTGACAAAGGAGGCAAAGGAGGCAAAACATAATGGTGGAAAGACAGTCTCTTCAACAAATGGTGCTGGGAAAACTGGACAGCTACATGTTAAAAAAAATGAAATTAGATCATTCTTTAACACCATACACAAAAATAAAATGGAATAAAGACCTAAATGTGAGACAAGACACTATAAAACTCCTAGAGGAAAATATAGGCAGAACACTCTCTGATGTAAATTGCAGCAATATCTTTTTTGATCTGTCTCCCAGAATAATGGAAATAAAAACAAAAATAAACAAATGGGACCTAATTAAACTATCCTTCATTTTTTGAAGAATAGTTCTGCTGGATATAGAATTCTTGATTGACAGTCTTTTCCTTTAGCACTTTGGTGATATCATCCCACTCCCTTCTGGCTTTCATGGTTTCTGATTAGAAATCAACTGCTTATCTTACTGAGGAGTCTTACTATATGTTGAGTCATTTTTCTCTTTCTGCTGTCAAAATTCTCTCTTCTTGTCTTTTGACACACTGAGTCTGATGTGCCTATGTTTGGATATCTCTAAGTTTATACTACTTGGAGGTTGTTGAGCTTCTTGGATGTACAAATTGATGTTTTCATCAAATTTGGGAAGTTTTTCAGCCATTATTCACATATTGTTTCCGCCCCTTTCTTTCCCTCCTTCCTTCTGGCACTCCTATTATGTGTATTGTTGATGGTGTCCCACCCATCTCTTGAGTCTGTGTTCATTTTTTGTCATTCCTTTTTCTTTGTGTTTCTCAGACTTGATAATCTCAATAGACCTAGTTTTAAATTAGCTGACTTTCTCTTCAGCCAGTTCATATCTGCAGAGAAACCTCTCTGGTGAATTTTTCATTTTAGTCATTATGTTTGTATCTCCAAAATTTCGAGTTGGTCTTTTAAATAATTTTTATCTATTGATATTCTCTGTACAATGAGATGTTCACATACTTTAATTCTTTAAGCATGGTTTCTATTAGTTCTTTAACATATGTATAATTGCTTATTTATGTCTTTGTCTAGTAATTCCAATGTCTGGACATCCTCAGGGAGGTTCTATTGACTTCTTTTTTACCCTGTGTTATGGCCAAACTTTTCTGTTTCTTTGTGTATCTTGTAATTTTCTGTTGAAAACTGGGCATTTAACATATTGTGGCAGATCTGGAAACCAGATTTTTCCCCTCCTCAGGGTTTGTTGTTGCTTCTGTTGTCATTGCTGTGCTGCTGCTATTTATTTAGTTATTTTCCTGAGCAAATTCTGTAAAGTCTGTATTCTTTATTGTGCATGGCCATGAGATCTGTGTACAAAAGCTTAGTTGTCAGCTAATGATTGGACAGTGATTTCTTTAAATACTTGGAACCAATCATTTTTTTGAGCCTTTGCCAAGTGGCTCTGTGTTTGTGTGTTGAGGAATGCCTTCAGCACTCCAGCAGGCAGTTTGCAGCTCTTCCTTAGCCTTTACTTCTTGCTTATGCAGAACCTCAAGGTCAGCCAAAGTTGAGAGATTAAGGTTTTCTCAGGTCTTTGCTGGTCATATGCACTGTCCACAATTCTAGGAATTTGTTGGAGCTTTGTAACCCTACCCCCACCCCCAGAACATCTCATTACCCAATTTTTCCTTCTAAGTTTTCTAATCAGCATCTTGTTAATCTCTGTTAGTGTCACTGCCTCAGGCAACTGTAATGTTAAATAATTCCTGCTAATTACTTTCAACAGACACTCTGGGGATAGGACGATTTGCACAGCATGAGCTTGAGATAGGTCAAATAGTGACAACTCTCTGGGGATGGGTGTTTTGGTAACTTCAAACCACTTCTGCTCCTTTAGTGGCTGCTAGGCTACCTTGGTTGTGAGACTGTTGATTTTTAAGGCCACCATGAAGCTGAGGTTATGGGGATGGCAATAAGTCAAGTTAAAATGCCCCAAATTTTATGGAAAAGATTCAGCTATTTTTCCTCAAATAAGCACCCCTCAGACTGCTGGAAGACTTTGTTTAATTTCCACAGTTCTGCAGAGGTTAATTTTGACAGATTTTGCCAGTGTCTTTGCTTTATAGAGGAGCAAGTTTTCCAAGATCTTTACTCAGATATTCTAGAAGTGTTTCTCATGCCCAGTTATTTTTTACTGAGTTATTTGCAGGGCCAACTAATTCCGCAACTCCAGTCCCATTCACGTAAGAGTCCATCTGCATGGCTTCTCCTAGAGCGAGCAGTGTGTAACCTGTTGTTAGTTTGTTGGTTTTTTCTTATTAATTTGTAGTAGTTTTAAAAATACTGTTGTGAGTAGTCCTTTGTCATTTTTACGTGTTGCAAAACTTCTACCAGTCTGTGACTATTTTTTTTTCCCTCTCTTTATGGTGTTTTAATGAAGTTCTTAGTTTTAAAAGATTTTGAATGTATTAATATTTTCCTTTATGATTTAAGCTTTTTTGTTTTTCATTAGTAGAATTTTTCCTTACCCCAAGGTTATCTAGATAGTCTTTTAAATTTAATTTTCATTTTTTTTAATAAGTTGGTACTATTGCATTTTTATTTTCCACCTGGAGTTGATTTGTATATGATAGGATTTTGTGGTTCAATTTCACCTTTTTCTGTGATATTCCAATGCAGCAGCTCTATTTATTCAAACATCAGTTCTTACCTTACTAATTTGCTGGGCCTACCCTGCGTGTTATACATCAGTTTTGGTGTATACAGAGGTCTCTTTCTGAGCTCTTTATTTTGTTCTCTTGCTCAGTTTTTCTTAACCTATCCCAGTAGCACCTTGTTCTTTAGGAGATGTCTTGAGTGTTCTGAGGCTTTGCTCTTCTATTGAATTTATAGCTCATATAAGGGAGAAATGACATCTTCAAGTATTGATTCTTCCAAATTATGAACATGATAATGTACCCAATTTATATAGGTTCTTTACTCTTCCAGAACAGTTTTATCATTTTCTCCATATAAATTTCATACATTTTGAATTATATTTTTATACCTAGGCTCTTCTTTTTTTTTTTTTTTTGCGGTACACGGACCTCTCACTGTTGTGGCCTCTCCCATTGCGGAGCACAGGCTCTGGACGCGCAGGCTCAGCAGCCATGGCTCACGGGTCCAGCCGCTCCGCGGCATGTGGGATCTTCTCAGACTGGGGCACGAACCCGTGTCCCCTGCATCGGCAGGTGGACTCTAAACCACTGCGCCACCAGGGAAGCCCCATATTTTTTAAGCTATTGGAAAACGGTGTTTTAAAAAATTGTTGCAGGTCTTTAGAGACACAGTTTCTTTTTGTGACCCTATATATATTATGTATACTGATTTTGTGTCCAGCAAACTTACTAAACTCATTTATTCTCACAATTTATCTGCAAGTTTTATTGAGTTGTCCATATAAACAATTATGTAATCTGTTAGTGATAGGAGTTTTCTTCCCTTGCCATTCCTCCTATCTTTTTTTTTTTACTTACTGTGCTGGCAAGAACCTCCACTGAAAAGAAGCGATGATAGTGGGACACATCATCTTGTTTCTGATGCAGAGGAAATACTTTCACCATGTTACTGTTAAGTAGAATGTTTTTTTATATAGCAAGATTTTATCAGGTTAATGAAGTTCATTTCCATTCCTAGTTTTATAAGAATTTAGTTTAGTTTTCTTATCATGAATGGATGTTGGATTTTATCATGCTGGTAAAAAGAAAGTCCTGTTAATTAAATTTTATTTTTCTCTTTTCTTTAGCAAAGAAGTTTGTGATCCTGATATTGGCGGCAAGATCATAATGTGCCCTCAATGTGATAAGCTTTGTCCATTCTGGAAACTCAATATTACTTGCGAGTCCTCAAAGGTATTTTTTTTCCCAAACATTTACAAGTAATGAAAGATTTTTTTTCTTCTAAAAATTTTAGTACAACATAGTGATTATAATTTTTTCCTCTGAGGAATTTAGAAAGGTAATTGTCAACTAAATCTTCATTTTGAAAGATAGATATTAAATGTATGTGTTTATTCCTTGTTTACAAATAATAAATTGAAATTAAAAGCTTTATCTAAAATCTCCTGAAGGGTCAGTGAGGAACTGTGGAATTGAAACTAATTTAAGTATTTCAGGTAATCAAAGCAGAAATCTCAAACCTGGCTTATCTCATAAATACTACTTAATAGGTTTACTATTTTAAGTATTTTCCTTAATTCAAGTGAATGGAAACCTGAAATCTGTACTTGTGTTTTCCCACTTTGAAAGTGTGCTGAAACTCTGCTTGGATTTTTAAAGACCTTGCTGGTCAGATTTAGACTGTATTTATTAAAATGCATAAGAAAGGTTTTGTCTGCAAATGGTAACAGCTATTCACTTTGTCTCAAAACATTCCCACAAAACACATCTGGTTCCCCTTATACATACAGATGATCTTGAGCTATATGACTTCTTAAAATCCAGGAGGTTTAGGAAAAGCACTGAGACTGGAGAGAGCTTACTGAAAGGCACGCCAGAAACTCCAGACAGGAAGAAAGATGGTCGGCTTGCTTCAGAGAGTTTTCCTGACAACTTTGATGTTTGTAGTAGTCTCCGTTGTCTTGATCTTTCCTCTGTCCCCTAGTTCTGCCATGAAAGTTTAGGAATCTTTATATGACCTCAGAATATTCTGATCTACTCCGTGTAAGTCTTATTTTAACTGAATACACTGCTAAGATAGTGATGCCACTTTATAGTTTATACTTTGCAAAGTTCTTGTAACTATATCATTACTTGACACACAAAACAGCACTGTGAGACAGGCAGAACAGGTGTTACCTCCATTTTACAGATTTAAACACTGAGAATCTGAGAGATTAAATGATTTGCTCAAGATCACCTGCCTAGTAACTGACAAAGCCAGAAAATGATAGCAAATCTGCCTTCCTTGCTATTACCGTGTTCTTCAGTGGCTGACTGTAGTACCAGGCACTCCTCTCTCAAACTGAACTCTATGTTTGGAAAACTGTTCCACCCCTTAATTAAGGTGATTGCAGGGTATTGTCAACACATTGATTTCTACACTTAATTTATGAATTAAAATACATTTCATTGCCCAACCCCCCCAACCAACACAAGTTCTAGACTATAAATATCTATCATAGATCACTCAAAGTAAAAGACTTGGAGCTAGTAAGAGAGAAGCTGCCTTCCAGTGATGTTGACTCATAAACGTCACTAGTTAGTGACGTAATCCCCAGGCACTGGATTTAAGGCAAGTGCCAACGATAATACCAGAGGCAAACTGTACTCCACAAAGTACAAATGGAAATTCCATTTTCCTTAAGAAATTATTTTTCACACACCCAATCCCCATCTCTTTTCTCATATCTTCTGCTCCACCTAGCCATCCTTAAGCACATGACTTTCAAATATGTCCCTGTGTACCTTTTTTTTTTCATTGTTTTGGAAAAAAATGAATCATTCTCTTCCAGTTTCCAAAAAAAATCCCTTGAGTCTTGTCAGAGTGATTCACAAAGGGAGGGAAGCATATAAAAGAATATGAGTAAGAGAATGAAATGAAAAAATAAGGTAAAAGAGGAGAAAAAGAGAAGCACCTTTTCATGCTTTTCTGCTTATTGGTTAATTCAATCATTTCTCCAATTATACATTTTTATATTCATTTCTTTCCTTTTGGAAAGAGGTAGAGTATTCACTAATTGACATGTATGCCAGAATTGTTAACAAATTAGAAATAGAAATAGAAAATCAGGATCAAGGAAATGAAGAAACAATTATGGAGTTAATCAGGATTAATACTGTTTTTATGACTGAGCATTAAATAAAGTTCTCAGCTTTTTAGCTGGCAAGATAAAGAGGAAACATGGTTAAGGTATAATATTTAGTTATTTGAAATACACTGTTATAAAATTTTGATTTTGTTCCTTTGCAGGAAGAAAGCATAGCAAATGGTCACTTTCCTAGATTCTAACTGGTTCCTCTGCTTAAAATCATCATGCCTGCGTATACAGCTCTCTCTTGTTTCCTGCTCCACCTGACTAAAGCAGCATGCTGACTTGGGGCCGCTGTTAACACAGCTGGCTTTCCCTCTCTGTGCCATCCCGCCAAGCAAGCTAAGCTAAGCTTCTTACCAAGAAAGCTCTTTGCTTATCTTCTTCCCTACTTCCTGCTTCTATGTTGCTCCTGGGGCACGGAGAGCAGAGAGGCCAGCCAGCCATCTTCTTCTTTCTCTCAGTTCCTTGATCCTTACACAAGTGGCAAAAATGGTAACTTCCTCCAAGCCACCTAACTCCTTCTCATAAGAGTGCAAGGCACATCTCTCGTCTTGAGCTAGGCAGCTGGGGTGAGCTTGGCATTAGCAGTACACTTGCATTTTCTTGCTGCTCCTTTTTTCCCCCCCCTCTAACATTGACAGATGTGCTTCCAGTGGCTTTTTCTCAGCATAATAGGATTTTCTCTTTCTGGAGTGAGGGGGAGGTGTGAGGGCAGATAGGGAGGTATCAAAGAGAGAGAGGTTTGCATTGATTCCTAGAAGAGACGTAACATTGGATAGAATCTTCAATAACATTATAACACGCAGAAATATTTCTCTTAGTACTTTTCCTGCAATAAGTTTCAATAAGGGATAAGGTATGACATTAAAAGACAGCTTGGAAAAGATGGTTCCATAAGAGTCAAAGCTAAAAGACTTGAAATCATGTTCCATAGAATCCCAGGAGTAGAGGAGTAAATAGGTGGGGAGCATTGTTCCCCAGATGGATCACTCATTTATTAATTTTGTCTTCCTTGAGCTGGATTTTTGAGAGGAGTAATTGAATGACAGACAGTTCGGGACTGTGCTTTCTGCTCAGGATATATATGGATGATTGAGGGCATCTATATGCTTTGGAAAAAGGATATATAAGAAGATGGGTGGGTGGATATTATTTTACAAAAATAACATAACTTATATTTTTATGTAGATGAAAGTTTACTCATTTTATATCAGTATAAAAGGCAACACAGAAAGAACCTTTAAAAAAGTTGAGTTTTTCTGAGAAGCAGATTTGAATTTTCTTTGGCACTGGAAAGTTTACTATTCATTTATTTATTTTTAGCCTGTAGCTTCCTTTTCTGCCATGTCTTCTTTACTTTTCATAAGATCTGTCATAAAGTTGATATTATGTTTGCCACTTTTTCCACTAACTTAATAGACCTTTTTAAGAGATATAAAAATGCTCACTAATAAAAATCGGTAACTAGTTGGAAGATCTTCCAGGAATTCATAGAGGGAGATAGACTATTTTTATACTAGCAAAAAGGGGAAACTTAGCAGAACTAGTAAATAGAGTATGTCATGTATTCCTTCATGATCATTGTACCCTTTGTAACGTCAGCAAAAGCATCTGTGCCTCCTTATCCTAAAGGAATCTTTCATCAGCGACGGTAGAAAAGTCATCATTGGATTTGAGGAAACAGAGGTGTCTCCTGGGGGAGAGCCATCTCAAAGTAAACCCCAGCTTTGTGCTTCTCTCTTTCTTTCTTTTTTAATTTTTATTGAAGTATAGTTGATTTACATGTTAATTTCTGCTGTACAGCAAAATGATTCAGATATATATATGTATATATATATGTATGTATATATATATATATATATATATATATATATATATATATATATATATATATATATATATATATATATATACTTTTTGTTTTTGGGTTTTTTTTGGCCGCGCCACGCAGCTTAACAAGAAATGCAGGAATTCAGGAACTTGCCCTCTGACGAGGGTTGGATAATCAGATGCAAATCATAAATCTAAAAGTTGTTTGGAGTTCATTGTATTCTTAGGGCCATTCTATTTCCTCAAATTCACAATCATAGTCCATAAAAAGAGGCTATTATTCAAAAGTATGTTAGAAGCTTTCAACAGCGTGGGATCTTAGCAGCTGAGCCTATTTCTTTATCATGATATGGGAAGATTCCATTGGAAAATGTACTCTGGTAAATACAGCAGAGGCTGCTTGCTTTCAAGAGAATGAGAAATCTCATCTGTAAGTATGTAGTAGATACAGTGATTGTCAAACTAGGTAACAGCTTTAAAAGAAATTCCCAAACTGTAGCATATACAAAGCAGTTCATATTTGCTGAATCCTGGTAAGTGAAGAACATGATTCATGTATATGTTATTATTGTATTTTCCAGAAATTGTGCCTCTTTGACAGTTTTGGAACCCTAGTCTTTGCAGTATTTATGGGGGTATGGGGTAAGTTATGTCCATTTTTTTCAGTTTCCTTTTGCCTCTTAACTAAAAACAAACAAACAAACAAAAACCTTAAGATGATACAAGTACCGAACTAAATAGCATTATATGGTTTTACATAGGCGATTAAGGTAACCCACTTTCAGTCCCTTGGATTGCCCAAACTTCATCTCCCCCCAGACTCCATTTATAATTCTTAAGGTCACTGTATCAATTACTGCATAAAAAACTACCTCAAAATGTAGTGGCTTAAAACACAGGTTTAGTGTTTCTCATGATTCTCTGTGTCAGCTGGGAGATTCTCCAGGCATAGTTCGCCAGGAGGGGTTGGTCTGTAGGGCTCAGCTGGGCTACCTCCTCTGGGTCTACATCCTCCAGTGGGCTGGCTCAGGATTCTTCACATGGAAGTTTAAGGTTCCAAAGAGAAGCAAGACAGGAGAAACGCACTCCAGGCATTTTTTAAGCTTGTGTTTGCATCAAGTTTGCAAATGTTCCATCAACCAAAGCAAGTCATGGTCAACCCAGCAACAATGTGAGGAGGTGGGAGGACTGCTCAAGGGCTGGATACACAGGGGCGTGATTCACTGGGAGCCATTATTGTAATAACCCTCATAGCTGTGATCCAACCTGACTTTCAAGGGTTTGGGGTTCGGGAAAAGCAGCAACACAAGGATTACAGGTAAGCTTTCTTCTTTATACACTTCTATATGAGTATGTGCTGCTACTCTTATAATAGTAACATTCTGTTTAATAAATAGAACAAATATCCTAAAGAATATAATTTGTATATAGAAGCTTTAATACTATATATTATTTATTTTGAATAGCCTCATTAATGTAATGAGGCAATTATCATTTATTTAAATACAGACTTTCACATGTTTAATTGATGTAACTGTTCTACCATAGAAGAAAAAATGTCCACTTTCCAAGATAAATGCATTTCCAATTTCATTGTGTATAAGTCAAGGGGAAAATAGTGTTCAGGGTGTAGATAGTTGGGGGAAGAAACAGAACCAAGTCTTTTATTTTGGAGAAGACAACACATCAACACATACAACTCACGTACAGATACAGCTGTTTACAGGTGTCCTCGGTGGTATTTCTCTTTTGCAGTGGTTGTGCCTATGAAGGGTCCCCAAATGAACCACGGAACAGACAGGCCAATTATTTTGGACACTTTTAAGAGATATTAGTTGCCACTCCTGCATAAACTCTAAGAAGGCCAAACTTACCTAGTAAGTCACACTGTCATTCAGACATTTAGCATGTTTTGGCTGGAGACCAAACACTAGCTAATATTTGACACATGGGAGACTAAAGATCAAGGTCATATATTAAGATTCTCTGTACTCCTCCACTGTAAAATAATCTTTTTTTTTTTTAATCCCTGGTAAGAGGGTGGCTGCCGAACACTTGGGTGGGGTCGCTTTTAACTATTGCCTAAACCTCAGTCTCAGCACTGGTTCATAATCTATAAAATTCTAACACATCTATTGAACGCCATATACTAATGGATGCTGATAGCCCTAATTAAAAGAGACTTTTAAAATAAAGCAAAAAATACTAACTTTGACACTGGAAAGAAAAACTTCAAGGTCCCTAGCCCACCCCACTTTCTGTGATCATTAACTACACCATGTTTATAGAACTGACAGGCATATTGAGCTGCTGCTTTTATTTCATCAGATTGTAGAATGCAGAAAACATTTCGGCCCTGCTCGTAGCACCATATATGTATCTTTAAGGATATATATGTATGATGAAGTCTTTATTTTAAATGCCTGATATTGCTTTTCTTGTTACCTCTGCCTTATGAGAACTACTGCTGTGAACCTCATTACAGAAAGCCTACAATTGCAGATGTGAAGTTTTTCATATCACCATCACCATATTCCTGTAGCATCTCCTTTGTGCCCAGATGTAGCATCTCCTTTGTGCCCAGATGTATGTGGCAGAGTATTTTTCTGCTCCCTAGAAATTATAAACGTTGAGGGTAGAAAACCTTTTATAATAAATGTAGCACAAATCATGGACTTACTTGAAAAATATCCCCTCTTGTAGGCCAAACCATTCCATCTACTCATACTGACTCCTAAAGTCCTAAACACCAACTAACCATGATTGAAGTAAAGGCTCTGAACGTATCCTCCCTCCCCATTCCTTGTTGTTTCTTACCTACTTCTGTCTAATGCTCCCTGCCAGCCTTTTGGCTGCATGACTGCAATTTTTAATTTTCACCTTTGAGTTCTAGGCTGGGCCTAGAGATTTACAGAAAAACCCAGACCCCTGGCTCATAAGGAGGGGTGGGGGGATTTCAGGAAGCCTTCACCCTAACTAGCTGCACTTGGAGATCAGAAGATGACTCTTGCGACTGTTAGTTTGAGGTCTCTGCTTCTCCAGCTGCATCCATACCAGCAAAATAACACAGTGTCTATAACCACCCTTGCTTCCATTCAGCTGCATTTCTGATTTGTGACACACAGATGCATCTGATGGGCATTTTTAAAACCACATCTGGAACCCTAACTGCAAGAGAGTTTAAGAAATGTATTTTCTTTTTCTTTTTTAAGGATTATAATTTTTGAAATTTATTTTATTCAAGTATAGTTGATTTACAATGTTATGCTACTTTCTGCTGTACAGCAAAGTGATTTAATTATACATATATATGCATTTTTTTAATATTCTTTTCCATTATGGTTCATCACAGGGTACTGAATACAGTTCCCTGTGCTATACAGTACAACCTTGTCGTTTTTCCTGAGAAATGTCTTTTCAATCTCGTAGTCTTTCAGTTAGGAAGCTAGAATACAGGCTGAGCAAGCTCATCTGCCTTGTCTGCCTTTGTGAGTGAAGAGGTCTGACTAGTTTCAAGGCCCAATAAAATGTCTCAGCCCTTCAGCAGCAAACTCTTAAGGCAGCCAGAATGCTCGCATCTACCAGAGTGTGCCTTGCCCTAGACATTGCTGGATACAACCACCAATGCTGTGTGTTGGGAACCTTCTTCATCTGATGCATATTTTCTTCAGCTGTTTAATGTCCTGATTAAGAGAACAAGCTGGTTTTGATTCCCAAGGTCCTAGGCAGCCTTCTCTTATTATATATTCGTATAAGAGTCCTGTCTCTCACCAGTCAGCTAGAGCTGCCTGGTGTGTGGTTTGCCAGAGAATATAAGTGTAGAGTTCCCCACTGGAGTCCGACCAGTTGTTTTATTGCAGGGAGAGAGAGAGAGAGCAAAGGTACAGGACAGGAAATTCCTGTCCGGCATCATGCACAGTCACCCCAGGTCCCGGTGCTCTCACTCTGGCGCACACAGCACTGTGAGTCAGCAGCCATGTAGCCCAGGAGAACTCCAGAACATTGGGTGGTTACACTAGGCTCTCAGGGTCTTTCACGGACCCTGCAAAGTTCTTGGCTCTGTGAAATGAGGAACTGAACGACTCCCACCCATTCCTACAGCTCCCAGGGCTTGTGCCCTTCAAGGTTTCGAGGATTTGCTGCCCAATCATTATTTTTCACCAGGCCATTTCTTCGTTGCATGGCAGTTATATCACTTCCCACTCAGAACTCCTCAATTTCAGGATTTGGTCAAAGCAGTCATTTTACCCTTTATGTTCAAGTTCAGGGAGGAAGGGGAAGGGTACCACTGTTCCTCCCTTATAGCACTGATTAGAATTGTTTCTGTTGCTTTTTGTGAGAAGAGTAGTTTGATTTTCATAAATCATCTCCTGTTGATACTGTTGCTAGATAGATACTGAACAAATAAATGGCTGTTATACTCCCATTTTAAAGATGTGGAAAATGACACTCAGGCAGATTAGGCAACTTACCTGAGGTCCCCAGAGACAAAAAGTGACAAGCACAGAATAAGAGTTCTGCAAATAATTTGGTTGTCATCACTGTTTAGATCAATGACAAAATGCAATGTATAGTAATAAAGTTGTAGCAAACTTTTAGAAGGATGCAGAATTATTTATTTGATATAATTGCACTGCCTTATGTGGGGTTCTGAAAAATGGGTTAGAAAATGATGGTTCCACATCCTTGGTCCTCACCTACACAGGTACAGACTCTTCTTTCCGTAACAGGAATAAGAAAGTCCCAGCCTTCCAGCCTCATGAGATCAGTCCTGTTGCCTACCTGTAGGTGCCAAAACATAGATGGACTTTTGTGTCTTGCATCACAAATTCTTTTAAAAATAGATACGTTTGAAGATACAAATTCGTGAAAGTAAGCTGCTTTTTTTAAATAAAGTGAAAAGTAATTTTCTTTACTTAGCAGAGGAGGAAATTGAGGATTTTCTTCATTGAAAATCAATAAATATTTCAAAAACATCTGTATGTCTAATATTTCGATTAAAATGACAAAATTTAGAGGGATTACAAAAACAAAAGGAAGGTATCCAAAGTGGCTTTAGAAAGCTTTTTCCAGGCTGGGCTCGTAAAGAGGCTATTAATGGAAAGGCACCCTCTTCTCACCCACAGTCCCTTTCTTTAGGTTGGAAAGGGCCAGTGGTTTCCTCTGATGTGCAGTCCTAGTGCTTTGAGTGAGTTGTGGGGTAGGACGGTATGCATGATGATTCCTCAGTCTCTCTATCCTGAATAACTCCCAGCAGTCAAGGGCTAGAGCTGCCGCAACCCTACCCATCAACACTTACATTCTCCTCTCAGCTCATCCAGGCCCACGTGACTGGCGGAGCAGAGTGTGGTGGACAGTGGATGGTCAGGCACAGCAGAGAGCAGTGGGAATCAGCTGGGCCCTCCCAGTGGATGATTGCATCCTTCAGGTGTCCCAGGTGATGGAGGTCCTCCAGTTCCTGGGATGACTTCCCACAGTACATTCATTTAGCTAATACTTATCCAGTGCCTTCTGTGTGCTAGTGTTTCCCCTGTGAACAAAACCAAACCCCTGCCCTCAAGAAGGTGACATTCTAGTGGGCACGATAAACAATAAACGCGGAAGCAACTATAGGTCAGGGTGCATGAGTACTATCCATTTTGAAGCACCCAAGTTGAGGTCAGCATAGGGAATAAAGTGTGTCCTTTTGGACAGAATGTAGACTAGCATTGGACTGATTTCATGGTTGCAAAGGGGGACACAGAATGGAAAGAACTTCATGGGTGGAAGGGGTAAGGCCATGTTGGCAGTAGAATTCTCAAGTAAATTAAAAAGTAGGGGTCTTCTGTTTGATGGGGATGCATGGTATTTATCAAGGAGATGTGAACTTAGGGGACTTTGGTAAGTGGGTGGCTTCCTATGTATACTGGGCCGCTTCATATGCAGCCCAAGGAGAGTTGGATCATTCCCCAAAGCAGGGGTCTCTTTTCAGAGTATCCACCCATGCAGCCAGCATGGGTCAGGTGGGGAGCAAGAACAGCCAGATGCAGCTTGGTCCATAGTTACCTGGTGCCCTCAAGGCTTTCCTTCCATGGATGCTTCATTTCCCCCTGGATAGAGGCAAGGACGTGAATGGCTGGGCAGATTTTCAGTGGTGCAGGCATCGCTGTCCATACTGAACACTCACCAGCAGGGGCCCCTTGTGTTGGCTGTGGTCTTGGCTAGATGAGGCTGTAGGGTAGCTGAGCTGTGGCACCATGCTTCCTTTCCCACAGAGAGGTCTATTTTTGAAGGTTCTGGTTAGGAGTCACACATGCTCTCTTACCCATAAATGAGGAACAGGCTCTTTCATTCTGGGACGGGCCCACAGAAGGAGAAAGAGGCCCATCCTGAAAGCAGGAGCAGCCAAATCAGTCCTGCTGTCAGAGGTCTGACAGATGAGTCAGTTCGGTTTCTCTTAAAAGTTGTTTACTTAGGGCTTCCCTGGTGGCGCAGGGAAGGTCCGCCTGCTGATGCAGGGGACATGGGTTCGTGCCCTGGTCCAGGAAGATCCCACATGCCGCGGAGTGGCTGGGCCCCGTGAGCCACGGCCGCTGAGCCAGCGCGCCCGGAGCCTGTGCTCCGCAATGGGAGAGGCCACAAAAGTTGTTTACTTAGAGGATTTGGAACATTTGGGTGACCTGAGAGTGTCAGGAAATAATACCCAAGGGCTTTGTAGCCTTCACTCTCCAGGGTTAATTCATCCCCCTGTAGCTGTCATGCAAGGAGATGAAACTTGGTGGACTATATAGGCCATCACCTCCACTCCCTGATGGGGCCAGTGGATTGCAGTGTCAACTACAACTTGGGGGGCTCTTTGGGGAGTGGACATCATTCCTATGTAAAGAGGCCAGGAAGCCTCACATAGCTCCCACACTGGGTTTCAAAGTTACACAGGGGGACTAGCTGCCTTCCAGTTCCCCAGCCAAGTAGGAGACAAGAAGTGGCCTCCCCCACTAACTGTGTGCTCTTTGCATCCATTGACAGTAGCGTCTATGGCAGAAAGCTGAGCTGCCACCTGTACTTGCTTGTGAACAGCAGGTAGTCACAGCAGTGGCATCGTGAGGGTTAGTGTACCCACAGAGGCAGTGGTGGGATGGAGGACAGGTACTAGCATTGTGTCCTGGAGGAGCAGTGCTGGAATCAGACACTGGGCAGGCACGCAGTGATGACATCTCAGCAGAGTGAGTACCACGGGGCAGAGCCAAAGGAAGGCAAGTTATGGAGCAGGTGACTTGGGCAGTACCGCATTGTAAGAAGGGCTCGGGCTCTGGAGCCAAGGATGCCTTGGTTTGATACCTCAATCCTTATCTCAGGCAAGTTTTTGAAGCTTTCTGTGCCTCTGTTTCTTGGTGTCCAAAATGGGGATAGTAATAATAGTTACCTCAGAGGGTCATGAGGGCCTTTACAGATGTTGTGTCATTAAGCTCACAACAGCCTACGAGGTAGGTTCTATTTCCCCCATTTTCCATGGTGGGTGGGGGGGTGGGCAGGCAACAGGGGCTCGGGAAGTTGAAGCACTTTAACCAGTAGTCATACATCTAATGATTGTCAGAACCAGAATTTGAACTTGATTCCAAAGTCCAGATTATCTCTGGGAAGTGGGTGCTTTGAGCATTTCCATTGTCCTTGCCATCGGGGAGCTTTGCGTTCATGTTCCTCAGGGCCCATCCCGAGGTTTCCCCCATGTCTCCGGCTGCCTGCAGCGGGGTCTGCAGGATTTCAGGGCAGCTGGTCTTTGCTCCGCACTCAAAGGCTCCCTGTTCTCTACAGGTTGATTCACAACCCTGACTGCTCAGTAGAGCTTTCCAAAAACAAAAAACTATGCACAGGCCCAGTCCAGACCAATAAAATCAGAATCTCGGGAGTGGTGCCTGGGCTCAGTATTTTTCAAAAGCTCTCAATGCTTCACGTGCAGGCAGGGTGAGAACTACCCCTCCGTAGCTCCTTTAGTGAGCTCATCCACTCATGCCCCAGTTACCACTGGAAACAGGAAAAAGTCTCGGCTCAGCCTAGATCTTTCTCTGGAGTTCTAGACTTTGACCTGCCTACCGGGTATCTCCCCTGTGGCCCACAGGCAGCTGATCAGAACCGAATCAGTAATCTTCTCTCTCAGACTTGTTCCTTTCCCTGCCCTTCTTATTTCAGAATTTAGGACATCGCCAAAGCCAGAAAGCTGGCGGGCATCCTTGACCTCTTTCTCCCCCTTCCATCACACCTGCATGCAATCTGTCAACCTGCTAAAACGCGGTCTTCTCTCACCTCCCGGCTGAAGCAGGCCTCATCGCAGACCTGCCAGTAGGTCTCCCTGCCTCTAGTCTCTTTCTCGACTTCCTTCAATGTCTCCCCCACCTTTAAGGCACACAGAGTCCTTCGTGATGTGCCCCTGCCAACTCTCCACCTGGCTGTCCCACCCGCCTCACCACACCCTGTGCTCCCTTCCAGTCTGTTTGCAGCTCTTGGAAAGTACCTGGGTCTCTTTGGTCTCTTGCCTTTGCACGCACGGCTCCCTAAGGGGAAATGGCCTTCCACCTTCACCTGATCAGCTCTAAGCCACCTCAGAACTCACCCCAGTGGCTCCCTCCTCTGAGACAGCCTTGTTACATTGTGGCTCTGTGTCCCAGAGCACCTGTGCTTCCTTGGATCACAGCTGTCTTAAAAGTCCACTGTAACTATCACTTCACTGTAATTCCTATACACCTAGGAGCTCCTTGAAGCAGGGACCATATCTTTTTTTCTCTTTATTCTCAGCACATAGTAGAGACCAAAAATATTTGTAGGTGGAACAGTGTTTATTCCAGAATTTCTATATAGGAAGGGCTTAGGGGTATCAGTCTGATTGGAAGAAGAGCCTAGGGGATTTACTCTGAAAACACATTTTCAATGAACATTTAATGTTGTTTTTGTCTAGTATTTGAAGTTACAAATCTTTGATTTCTAAAAATTGTTTTATTCATACTTTACACAAGATTGAGAAAAATATCAGTTTTCCACATTTAAGAATGTTGTTTTAATTGGGGTGACTTGGGTGGTGGAAAATAAAGGTTTGGGGACCACTGAAGCATTCTCATCCCTGCACCCCCAAGCCCTTTGGAAGGAAGAGAGGGAGAGGGATGCCAGGAGGAGCAGACTAAAGGATGGACCATGAACTGCTTTGAATTATAATAGCAATTTGAATTGCTTGTTTTTTTTTGTTGGCAGTAATATGCTAGGAGCAGATGCTTTAGCAGTAGACACAATCAGATGCCTTCTGACCATCCCATTGCCACCCTTCCCATGACCTATAGTCTATTTTCACAAGTTGAATAAATTATCAATATTTTCCTTTTAAAAAAAGCATTAACTCATTTTTCTCTCTTTTAAATATTAGTATCGCCTATAAATAAGTAAAATTAGATTTTATTGACCATATACAAAAGTGTTGTAGATAATTAACAGTATTCAGTACAGATTTCTGAAGCATCAAGTCATCACTGAAGATCCACATGATGCTGTTCTCTCTTTGGTAGTTACCTTGTTTTTGGAGTTTTGGAAGCGGCGCCAAGCAGAACTTGAGTACGAATGGGACACTGTCGAGTTACAGCAGGAAGAACAAGCCCGGCCAGAATATGAGGCACGGTGTACTCATGTGGTGATAAATGAGATCACTCAGGTAAAGAGTATGTCATCTAGATTCAATTCAGTCTATTTATTGCAGGGGTTCTCAACCTTGACTGCACATTGGAATCACGGAGTAGGGGCGGGTGCTTAAAAAATATTGACGCCCGGCTTCTGTTGCTATATACTCTGATGGTACTCAGTGGCCTGGGGTGCATTCTGGCACAGGATTTTTTTTTTTTTTTAAGCTGCTCTGGTGATTTTTAATGTACAGCCAAAGTGAAGGAGCACTGCTAAGAACAGTAGGCACAGGAGATAAATGTGGTACCTTCTTTCATAATAACAATAAAAATGAAAAAAATAAAAAACCTCTGACATAAATGTATAAGAAAAGATGCGTTGATTTGTGTCCTTTCATAGTACCAATAAAAATTAGACTCTATGACATAGATGTAGAAGGAAAGACACATTGGTTTTCATAGTTGATTCTCAGTTTTTCACATGGTCCTTCATTATTACAGCCACCTTTTCATCGTAGACTAGCTCCTTTGTCTTGCACGACGCCTTGGTCACTGCTCCCCCTTCTGGTTGGTATGTGCACAGAGTGGGGTGACTCTTATCCTAAAATCAGAGAAAGGATGGAGGAAGAAGGGAAACATCTGTTGAGGCCAAACTATATTCAGGCCCCGTGCTAGGCATTTTATCTAATTGGAAAGGTAAATTTGCCACTGTTACCGCTGCTGCAGAATTAAAAAATAAAACTATATAATCTCTTTGTATAAACATTCCAAAGCCAGTGAAAGATAATTTTTTTGAATCATCTGCATTATTGCCTCTTTCCATCAACACAAAATCTGGAGCTAATTGTACTTGTAGTCATCAGCATAAGGACAGTAGGTTTTGAATATGAATAACTCTTGGAAAGAAAATGCTTTTATCAAAAGCATCTGAAAATGTCTCCAACCATAGACTTTATAAATTGACTCACAGATTTACAGAATGTTGGCAGTAAAAGGGTCTGGAGGGAGCAGTTCAACCTCCTCATTTTATAAATGGAAAAAAATGAGGTTCAGTTACCCAACAGAAAGTGACATTTGTCTTTTACAATATAACAAGCTTTAAATCATCCCCATTATGAATAGTTCCCATTGTTTATGATGAAAGATGGGGGTCAAAGCATGTGTTGGTGAAAGATTGTACATAATGAAAACTGAAACTTAGACAAAATCAGATGTTCATAACGTTTTTGAATACTGAAAAACAAAAGCTTATGTTATTGGCAACATACAAAACATACTGAAGAAAAGACATTTTGGAAATTTAAATCTGTCCATTTTAAATTTAAAATTGCCAACTAATAAGTTAAATTTCCATTGTAACCTTGCTTGTTAAAAAATTGAAGATGAAGGTTCATTTCTCCTTATTGTTCTTTCTCATTTTACCTTGATTGAGAACACATCCTCAGTGTCTAGAGAGGCCAGTGGTGTGGTGGTGAGGCCTTGGGAACAAAACTGCCTGAATTCATATCTGAACACAGCAAGTTACTAGCTGAGTGATCTTGGACAACTTGTTAGGTTCTCTGTGCTGTAGCTTCCCCAGCTATAACACAGGGATAAGAAAGTTGCTTCCTCATTGATTGTGGTAAGGATTGATTGAGTTAATGGATAGAACCTACTTAGAATAGCACCTGGCACAGAGTAAATGCCATGTACCTGTTTGCAGCTATAATCACACTGTTGATTTTATTTCTAGAAAAATCTACATATATTCATATAAACTATAAAATGGAAACTCTAAAACTTCATAGTTATACCTAATTAATACATAAAGCTCAACCAGAAAACACACATTGGCTCCCTAGTACTTGCAGACATCTGTGAAACTTTCTGTCCTGCACAGACTCTGCGTTGTCACTGCAGTCATTTCTACAATCTAAGACAAGCTCAGGAATGGTATTGTCAGATATCCAGACTCCTGAACTCAGATCATGGCAGATAAACAGTTTATTATTCACATTTGCATTTTCAAAAACTACTATTAAAATGAACACTGGGGCTTCCCTGGTGGCGCAGTGGTTGAGAGTCCGCCTGCCGACGCAGGGGACGCGGGTTCGTGCCCTGGTCCGGGAGGATCCCACGTGCCGCGGAGCGGCTGGGCCCGTGAGCCATGGCCGCTGAGCCTGCGCGTCCGGAGCCTGTGCTCCGCAACGGGAGAGGCCACAGCAGTGGGAGGCCCGCGTACCGCAAAAAAAAAAAAAAAAAAAAAATGAACACTGAACACGTTTTGCTGTATGTATGTCTGAAATTGTTAACAAGCAAACATGCAAGTATGAGTAAGGAGTATGTATCTGAAAACTAATTTTTTTTAAAAAGCCTAGGATTCAGTGACCAATTAGGAGAAAAATCATTTCGTTGGAGGAATCGCTTGATTGACTAAACTTCTTTTTCTTTTTCTTTTTTTTAATTAGGAAGAAGAGCGTATTCCCTTTACCACCTGGGGAAAGTGTATACGTATAACCCTCTGTGCCAGTGCCGTCTTTTTCTGGGTAAGAATCTGCCACAGATTTTTCTACTATCTAATTTTAAATGTTGAGAAAACTGAAAGTCGAGCTGGAAACTGTGTAGTTTCATAGAGAAGATTGTTTCCAGAGAACAGCTCAGCCACCACATGGAGCAACTCTCAAGGTTTCACAATATCTTCTGCTGTCCATGGCTCTTCGAGCTCCTTTCACCTCGTTTGTTTAAATCAGATCTGTGGTTCAGGATTTTCAAGTTTCTGATGAAGAGACCAGATGGGAGGCATCAAGAATTCTAAAATTCTCCAAGAGTAACAACTAATATAAAATGTCTAGGAATAGCCTTAACAAAAAGATAATAGGAACTATTAAAAAAAACATAAAAACTACTGAAAGACATAAAAGAGGCCTTAAACAAATGATTCTAGATAAAAAGACAATGTTTCTAAAATATCAGAACTTATTAAATTAGTTTTGGGTTTATTATGAATAAAATTATATTAGTAATATAATAATAAGTAATGTAATGAGAGTTTTATTAGCTCAAGAACAGCCAGCTTAGAGAACAGGACATGAAGCCCAGATATGGGCTCACTAATAATTTAATATATGAAAAGGAAGGCATTACAAATCAGATAAGTAAAGATCATTCAATAAATGGTAATGGAACATTCGTTAGCTATTTGGGAAAAAAGAAAAGATTGAAATCATGCTATGAACCACATACTGTGATAAATTCCAGAAACATTAAAAAACATTTTAAAAAGTAATACCATAAAAAACTAGAAATAAATATTGATGAATATACAATCTCTAGATGTGGAAGAAGTTTCAGAGGAAAGTATTTAAAGATTTCCATACCCCAAAAGTGTCCTAAGTTTAAACAAAACACCAGAGGAAATATTTGTTAACAAATAGGGCAAAGGGCTAATTCCTTCAATACATAAAGACTTCAGAACACTTCTAAGACAACACCAAAAATCTCAGGAGCTGAGAAGGCAGAGAAGATGAATACACATTCAGAAAGGGAAAAAATATTGTGGCAGATGTCAAACCTCAATGGTAATTAAATCAGTGCACATTAAAGTGAAATACAATTTTTCACCTGTCAAGTGATAAGACTCTGTGTTTGTAAGGCTGAAGTGCCATAGTACTCTCATACTTGTGCTATTGGATTTTTACACTGCTCCAGCCTTCTTAGAAAGCAGTTTGGCAGTCCATGTCAAAAGTCAAAAATATTCATATACTTTAATCCACTAATTCAGCTTTTAAAAACTTTTAATCAGGAAGTATTTCAAAATGGCAAATAAAAGTCAGACACATATACACACATATATAATACATATATAATATTTTTGTTTATATATAAATGTTTTATAAATATTAATTATACATATTATATATATATAAAACCTCAGCCAAAATGTCCTCCTTCCAACCCTTCATACAGTAGAATATTGTGCAGCCATGAAAAAGTATGTCCACGAAAATATTTTATGACATGTAAAAATGTCATGATTATGATAGGCTTAAGAATAAAATTAATATGTAAAATATTTTTATATGAAAATAATGCATAGTTCTGAAGGAATTACACCTATGTATAGATACATTTTTTTTGCCTATATTTATTTTTTATTCTTCATTTTGATAGTTGGAGTCTTTCAACTGTAGGTGACAGAAAATCAATCTCCAATTGGTTTAAACAACAACCAAAAAATGGGGATGGGTGAGATTTCTTGGTTCCTGTAACTGAAAATCTCATGTCTGAGGTATGACTTCAGTCGAGAATAGATACTGTAGCCCAGATGATGTCAAGGCTGTTTTTGTTCTGTCTTCACTCTGTGTCCAGTGGTGTCCCAGCATGGTGCTTCTAGGCATCCCTCATGGGTGCAAGATGGCTGCAGCTTTCCAGATCTCACATCACATCCAAGTCAAGAAAGGTCTCTTTTAGCAGCATCCCCTGTTGACAGAGGAAGCTCGTCTTTCTCATAGGCACTAGCATGTATCTCCTCACATCTTGGTGGCTCTTAGTAGGTTGTTTGCCAATCCTTGAATCAGATGCTTAGGCCAGTAGGATGAGACACCTGTTTGTCTCAAACCAATTGGGATCTACATCTGGAGCCCTGGTGAGGGTGGGGCAGTCAAGCCCAAACCACTAGACTAAAAATAGAAGGGAGATTATTTACCCTAAAGCAAAATCTAGGTCCTCTTCTAAGACAGGGGACACAGATCCATGGCAGCAAAAGCAACCAGTGTCCACTACCAGGTACTTTCATACTTTCTCTAATGAGCGTATATTAAAGTTATGATCAGAAAAGAGGATATGTAAGCAACTTGAGGAAGGAGAATGAAAAGTTTTCCTGTCTCCTAAGAAATATTGAACCCATTAAGTGCTCTGAAGAAAAATGGAAACACGTCAAGTTTGTAAAAGTTCTGAAATGAATTAGACTTCATTTCATAAGCCATGTAGGGGGCAGTGCCATATTGTGTATATTTGGACTCGGAGTATCTCAGTTCTCTCACTTACTAGTTGCTTAATTTGGGACAAATAGCTTCATCTCTATGTGGCTGTATTTCCTCATCTGTAAAAAGAGAATACTACCTACCTCACAGGACAGTTGTGAGGATTTAAAAAATATATGTGTGCTGAAGCAATAGTAAGCATTAAAGAATCTTACCTATTATGATTACTTAATATGTAATTTAAAAAATTACTAGCAGAGTTTTAAAATATATATATACTATCAATATTTAAATGGCCTGTATGTGTTATGCTGAGAGGAAGACTTGATATACCTTCTCTAATACATTTTTCTCAGCCTTAATTAATTTTCACATCTAATCACACACACACACACACACACACACAGTGTCATTCCTTTCACAAGTATGAAGCCTTAACTGTGAAGAAAAGGAGATAATGAGAGAGATTAAAGGAGGAAATGCTTTCTCTACAAACTGATAGCTTAAAAAGTAAGAAAGACATCTTTTTAACACTTTGGTCACCATAATCATAGCTAATATTTAGATAGTACTTTTCATGTGCCAGGGCTTAATGCCCTAATTGTTTTTACCTGTAGTGACTCATTGAAGCCTCACAATAATCCTATAAATCAGTTGCTTTTACTATCCCCTCATTATATGGGTGAGGAAATTGAAACCCCCAAAGGCTAAGTAATTTGCACAAGGTCCCCCCAGCTAGTGGTGGAGCTGAGATTCGAACGCGGGAGTCCGGCCATGCTTGTGGATCACTCCCTCTACTGCCCTCCACAGGTGGCAACCAGCCTCCCTCTGTGACTGTAAACAGCATGACATGGTTTGCTTGGTACTGAAATTCATATTCTTTGTAGCTTTCTCTATCACGGCAGTCATCACGAGCCATCGGAGACATTGAATACATGCTTCTGGAGTGTGTCCAAGAAGGTAGATGTAAGGAAAGCAGTTTAAAAATGGGACCTTTGATGTACTTTGCTCAGTGGCCAGAGAAAACCTGCCTAGTAAGGAAGTGAAACCCTACCAACCACACGCAGATTATGTTTCAGACACCCCCACTGACCTTGGGTCTATGCAGTCAAAACTACAATGGACTAGGAAAATGAATCCTGTGCAAGTGCAGGTATAAATAACTGCCAGTTTAAGGTCTCAAGATCCGAATATGAAAAGTGTGTGAAGCGTTTATCATCAGAGACCTGCCTGCTGCCATTTCCAATAGTGACCTTGGGGCATCTCTGCAGCTTCACTGGTCCTGTTCAGAATCTCCTCAGCTACAGGAACGAAGACAACAGCCAGCACCTGCTGACCCCTGAGCCAGTAATAGGTTCTCTGTTGGAAGGAAACATATCCTCTTAATGGATTACAAATGAGTAAAACCCACTCATTCATAACCTAAATAATTCCATAATTATTGTTCTACAAAGGGATGTTTTCACTGGTTCTGCTATCACAGACTTTTTTCTTCTACCAGAACATGCTACCAGTTACTCCATTTATACCCCATCTGAAGATTCTCTCTCTCTCTCTCTCCTCTCTCTCCCTCTCTCTCTCTCTCTCTCTCTCTCTCTCTCTCTCTCTCTCTCTCTCTCTCTCTCCCTCCCTCCCTCTTTTTATTAGGCCTTCTTTTTTAGAGCAGTTTTGGGTTTACAGTAAAATTCACAGGAAGTACAGAGTTCCCACAGACCCCCTCATTCCCTGCTCACAGCTGCCCCTGCTGTTAACATCTTCCAATAGTGGGTGCACTGCCATCATTTCTTCTCCTTTCTTTGAAATTTAACGTGCCTGATTTTCACCTGTCTTGTGGCATTTATGTGAGATTTACATCACTTCACAATGCGTGTTGTCCATTTGAGCATTCGGCCAGTTTTTAAGTGTAAAAATTTGTGAGTCTCATGCTGCTGTGTTTATTGTATTTTCAGATCCTTTTGATCATTGCTTCAGTTATCGGGATCATTGTCTACAGGCTCTCAGTGTTCATTGTATTTTCTGCAAAACTTCCCAGAAACCTTAATGGAACAGACCCAATCCAGAAGTATCTGACTCCACAGATGGCCACGTCCATCACCGCTTCCCTCATCAGCTTTATCATCATCATGATCCTGAACATCATATATGAGAAAGTGGCAATCATGATTACTAACTTTGGTAAGGTCCTGCTATATATAGAGCGTGATTTCTAAGCCATTTTTAGAATCAGGTAAAAATAGAGACTGTATGTTTTAGGCATTTCAATTCCAGTATGTTACAATTTTTAGAAAATTTCAAGTGTAAACATATTTTCTCCAGCCTGTACGAGAAATGAATTATCTCCAGCTTTGCATTAGTAAAAGGGACAAAGCAAAGACGATCATTATAATGCCCAAGCTCTATGTAAACAGATCAGTGCTGAATAATATTTTCAGTTACATTAGATCATGTACCCTATTGTTGAAAGTAAATGGTCTCTTTATTGCAAACAAGTGGAAGAGGGTCATGGTTCCAGTGGCAGACCTGCTCCTGCATTGCTGAGGGGACAAGCAATCACAGTGTTACGTGTCTTCCCCCCACACTGTTCATATTAATATAGCTCCATTCTCATCAGCTCTGGCTTTTATAATAAAGGTTTCTTCTCTCTGGCTTGTATCCCAGGCAGCTGCTTAGTAGCCAAAGTTAAGTGCTTCCCACACGCTGCATTTGGCTGGGTCGTTCTCCAAATGGTCATCTTTGGAGTGGTCATCTTCTGAAAACGATAAGACCGATTTAAATTCTAAACTAGAAGGATGACCTGTTTTGTCTTCCCCAAATGCTTCTAGCAAGTTGCCCCGTGTTTTGTTTGTCTTCTTCAACAGGCCTACCTTATTGCAGTTCAGGAAGACAAGAGAATATCATTTAGCAGGCTGTTCAACTTTAATTTTCTGTCTTACATTGAAAGAAGACAGTTCTTGCCTATTTAATATCATTGTGCTTATAAGTTTTAAGGAAAAGTTGACTGTTTTCTGCCTTGTGGGATATTGTGTTCATGGGGGAGAAACTCTTACAACAATGTGTAAACTTGGAATTAACATAGTAGCTATATTAAGAAATTCAAAACAGCTGAAATGGAAACTGTGAATTGTATTTTTTTAATCATGTTAACTCATGTATCAGTGTCTTTGATTACCGTCTCAAAGCTGTTCACAATTTCAAAATCTTAACATTTCTTTTAACTACAGAACTCCCAAGGACCCAGACTGATTATGAGAACAGCCTAACCATGAAGATGTTCTTATTCCAGTTTGTCAACTACTACTCTTCGTGTTTCTACATCGCATTCTTTAAGGGCAAATTTGTGGGTTATCCAGGAGACCCAGTTTATTGGCTCGGAAAATACAGAAATGAAGAGGTGTGACTGTAGAATTTTGTTCTCTTGACAATTTAAGCTGTTCCATGTTTTCTCTCAGTTGCTCAATGAAGAGTTTCTTCATTGTACATTCCTTAGATTTTTTTTTTAGCCTAAACAAGAATATCAGAAAAAATAAAAGTAATGACTTTTTCATGTTAGACACATCTAAAATTTAAATAGGACTTTCTTTTTAATATTTCAGTGTGACCCGGGTGGCTGTCTCCTTGAGCTGACAACGCAGCTGATAATCATCATGGGAGGAAAAGCAATCTGGAATAACATACAAGAGGTGTTACTTCCGTGAGTACCGAGTTGTGTGATCTTAGGGATAGAACGGCCCACCCATCCAAGTCATTTCCCTGCGTGTCTAGCTGTATGCAGCCACCTCTAAAATGTAGTAGACCCTCTGCTTATTAAAGGTCTCCAGATAAGATGATCCAACCAACAGTGTACATGTATCCAGTGTTTAATAATTATATTTAAAAACCTCCTTCTTTATATTTAACAAAAATCCCCATCTGCTGTAGTTTTTGCCTATTAGCGCATTGTTGGTGGCTATTGGATCATAGCCCTTTGAGAGATGGCCCTTGTTGGAGCTTTGAACTAAGTCTTTCCACAACTTCTTACAACTTTCTCCTCCTTTTATACGTGCATTTAAGAATCAGTAATAGTAACTTGTTGAGTTCTAGTACGTGCCAGTCACTGTATTAAGTGCTTTATTTATCCGTGTCATTTTATCATCCAAACAATCCTTATTTTTACCTCCCTTTTGCAAATGAAGAATCTGTGTTTTAACGAGGTTAAATGATTTGCCCAAGTTCATGTAGCCAATAAGAGGCTACTGTGGGGTTCAAATGTAAAACCCCATGGCTCCAAACCCATGTGCTTTTAAGAACAGAGGTTCTCTTATGGTCCTAAGGCACCAGGTTACATAGCATGTTAAGAGACGGTTGTCTAAAATAACTACAAAAGTTTTGACATACTGTTCTTTTCCTAGAAATGAGAAGAACAGATGTTAGCTGAGGTCACCCTGTCCTTTTAATTTTCACATAAGTCCGATCCCATATCAGAGTGGACAAGTCCAGTGCCATCAGCAATTTCTGCATATTTCAAGGAGCTTATTGTATTAGTGTTCTGTTGCTGCTTCAACAAGTATCCCCAGACTTGATGGCAATGGGAAGAAAATAGGGGGAAGAAGCCCCACAAAACAACAACGAATTTACTATCTTGTGGTTCTGGAACTCAGAAGTCTGCAGAGGTCTTATTGGGCTAAAGTCAAGGTGCTGGCAGGGCCGTTTCCTTCAGGCTCTATGGTAATCTGTATCTTTGCCTTTTCTAGCTCCTAGAGGCCACCCGCATCCCTTGGTCCGTGACCTCCTTTCTCCATCTCACAGCCAGCAAGATTGCAGGTCTGTGACTCTTTTCTGCGGTCACATCTCCCTCCATCACTCCTCCCTTCTCTTCTGCCTCTGTCTTCCACTTTTAATGACCCTTTGATTATACTGGGCCCACCTGGATAATCCAGGCTCGTCTCTGTTAGAGTCAGCTGATTAGCAACCTTAACTGCATCTGCAACCATAATTCGTATGTTCTGGGTATTAGGATATGGACATCTTTGGGGGGGACCGTTTTTCTGCCTACTACATTAACCTTTTCAAGATAATTTCTGGCTCTGAGTTTCTGTTCTCACGAAACTGTTGATCTCTCTTCTGTCTTGCCTCCCTCTCCTGTACTTTCTGCTTCTGCCAGCCTGAACCAGAGTGCAGCCTTCTCAGTGACCTGCAAAACCACTCACACGAGCAGGACTTACTGATGTTTTGGGGCATGGAGGAGAAAGTCAAACAATTTGAATTTCGAAATGCAGAACCTCCATCTTTTTAGTCCCTTATCCCACTATACACCTGGGAATTTTCCTGCTGTTGTTGTTTACTTATCACCCTTCTTTGTAGGCTCCAGAATCCTGCCGTTCTGCTGTCTTCCTCCCATCACATCCAACTTCCTTCTCATTCTTTCTTCTCTCTCCCTCATTACCAAGTTTCTGTTCATTCTCTTTGTAGAGCAGTTAAATTCTTTTTTTTTTTTTTTTTTTTTTTGTCTTTCTGTTTTTGTAGAACAAAACCCTCTGGGTTTCAGTGTGTCCTTCCACATTTCTTCACCAGGGCTTTATCCTCCATCTTCAGTGAGAATTATCAGTGTCTGTCTGTAAACAAAGACATCTCCCTTTTCCCCACTTCAAACCGTCCCCCTCAAAAAAAGATTCTGATCTTAGCTGTGAAATGAATATTTTTTTGCCCTACTGTGCAGTAGACAGCCCTTACCTTGGGCTCACAGTTAGATTTTTCCCAATGAGTAAAAGTAGGTCATGTGCAAATAATACTATGTTTCTATGTGAAAATAAATATATCAAATAGAGGAAAGGCTTATTAACTCACTACCAAAAAAAAAAAAAAGCATTTTCTGAAGGAAATAGGTTAACTATTTAACACTAAATTTTTATGAATAATTTGTTGTCAGTGAGCTATTTTCTGATTTAAACAATCAAGGGGAAGAGTATATTTCCTAAACGGGTACTCACTGAGAAATTCATACAAAATGAAACTTGTTCACATGAAATATTTAAAAACAAAGGATGTATTATAGTATCTGTGGTCTGGTTATACCTTCACTTCAAGTAAGCACATTGTTGCAAGTTCCAGTGAGCTGAACTTCGCCTTCAGATATTTCTACTACTAGCCTTGTTTGAAAACTAGGAGCACTAAATCAGCGCTCCAGTACCAGTCCATGGCCCGGGGGTTGGGGACACCTGCGCTAAATGTTAGGCAAATTAGAGAGTGGGTTGGGTTCTTCCCATCACTGCTTCTGCTCTTTGTAAAGGTGCCAGTTTCCTTCCTACTTTTTCATACAAACTTTTAACATACTAAAGATATATCAGTTACTTTTGCTACCCAAAACTACACCCATCCCAATAATACATAGGAAGGGAAAAGAAAACTTATAAAATTTAGTAGCTATTTTCACACCATTTAAATATGTCAAAAGGAACATAGTGAAATGAATTTCACCATATACTCACCTGCCTCCACCCCCAACTCCACTTGGGGTCCTTGACTAGGATTCTCAGAGCAAATGAAGGCCACGTGGCACTGTGATCCAGGCTCCATCTGGGGGTGGGGTGGGGGGTCTCTCCAGCACCTGGGTCAGCACCTGGCATTTAGTAGGTCTTCAGTAAGAGCCAACTGAGTGAATGAGTGACTCATGCTTCAAATACAAACATCAGTAAATGAATAGAATTGTTTGTTGGACCCTGAGAAGAAGCTTAGAGCCCTTTGGCCTTCCTAGCCTCACTTTTTTGATAGTTGGGGCATGCCTGGGAATTTTATTCTGTACTTGACAAAAAGGCTAGTACAACTCCTGTATTAAGCTACTTGCTCTGGAGAAATTTTATGATAAAATGTTAAGAAAAATAGAGTTAAATATCCAAAATGCCTTAGCATTGTCCTTTGCTGTTTAGATAATGGATGGCTGTAATTTTCTTCTTTGTATGTTTTCTATATTTTCCTCAGTGAGTATTCGCTATTCAGATAATAAGAAAAAGCAAACTCTTAACAAGAGGAAATGTCTCTTCTCAAGATATGATTTGGCTAGAGAATGAATCAGAGACATACAATAAGAGAATCGTAAATGCAGGGATCCCTCACTCTACACACTCGGTCTTAAAATTCAGGAACAGTAAACTCAGGAGCAAAATAGATTCAGATGGTGAAGGATGCCTGTATTCAAAATTAGCAAGTGGCAATGTCCTAAACAGAAATGGTGATTAGTATGTGGATTAAATATGATAATGAAGAGACAAAGACAAAATGGGGTGTAAAGTGCTTCACACCATGCTTTACACATAATAAGTACTCAGTAAAGGGCAATTTGTTATGATACACTAATATGCATGGGCAATTACTAAGAAAATTATTTTGTAACCCCTGGTAGAGGTAGGAAACTTCCAGCCTTGGCCAAGGGAAGAAGTATCCAGTGTCTGTACTTTTTTAAAGTTCTGTATGTGATTCTCATGTGCAGTCAGACTGATTTCCCTGTACTAGAGTCATAACCCAATAGAATATCCAAAAGACCAAGGGCAGTGATGAATGGACTGCAACCTAAGATTTCCTGCTACAGATGAGTGGTTCAACTCAGACTGAACAAGAGGCTCAGAGTCGAAGATCAGAAAAGGAAGCTAGTCATTTCTTCTCATTTGACCTAATATGATTAGTGTGGGGGAGGCAGTACGGTACAAGAAACAAGTACCAGATGAGTTAGTCATGCAAGTGGCTGCCAGGAGAGAAGTTTCATCCTGAATCCAAGTCATTATGGGTTTGGGTCCCCGATAGTAAAAGACCTACTTCTCCGGGGCATGGAGAGGATTCCGCAAGAGGCTGAGGCTGGAAGTGTGAGGCGGAGTGAAAAGTAAACCAGTAGAAACCAGTGATCTTGAGTTTGGGTGTCATGATGGGTGATGGATGTGTGTGGTCCTTGGTGCCACGTGCGCGACAAGGCCCCTGGAATGTCTGTAAAACTGCGGATTCCTGGCCAAACCTCAGACTTGACTGATCACAGAGCTCTGGATTGTGGCCTAGGAAGTAGCACCAGCAACAAGCATTCCACATCATTCTTATATGTGCTGGAGTGAGATCCGAGTCAAGATTCTAAGTAACTTAGGCTGCATTTACTGTTGGCCTCAGCCAGTTAGCCTGTATTGGTCAAAAGATAATCCCACACAGGGGATTTTGATGTGTTAGGAAGTTTGCTAAATACCTCACCTGTTCTGAATCATTTAATCCTGATAACAACTCTGGACAGTGTAGGTTTTATCACCCCATTTTATGTGAACTTGACTGAAGTTAAATAACGAATAAGCAATGAAGTGTGGATTCCGATTCAGGGGTGTCTGAGTCCATATCCCCTCCACTTCCACAACCTCCTGCTATTCCCCTAATGTCATAGAAGAAAGAAGTGGGGAAAGATTGTGAAGCCAGGGCAATGTTTCATTGTAGAGAGATCTCCCCTTAGCAAACCTTGGGGGAGTGGTCAGTGAACAGTTAACACTGAGATCAATAGCAACGGGCAACCCATCATGGTCAGCTATTTTATTTTATTTTTTTTTTTGCGGTACGTGGGCCCCTCACTGCTGCGGCCCTTCCCACTACAGAGCACAGGCTCCGGACGCGCAGGCTCAGCGGCCACGGCTCACGGGCCCCGCCGCTCCATGGCATGTGGGACCCTCCTGGACTGGGGCATGAACCCGCGTCCCCTGCATCGGCAGGCGGACCCCCAACCACTGCGCCACCAGGGAAGCCCATGGTCAGCTATTTTTAATTCACCTTTTACACTGTGTGTGTGTATGTGTGTGTGTACACGCATGTTCACGTGCAATGTATACAATGGTCTTTACAGTGAAATCCACACAAACGTGCTGTGTCATCAGCTGGAGCTTAGCCAGATGCTAAGTTGTTTGTTGTTGTCGTGCGTCTTCTGATGAAGTCCACAAGTAAACCATAAGCCAGCTGTTGCTTCAGGGGACAACAGCTCTGTAGGCTACAGGTGCACACCTTGTTTCACTGCCAACTGTTTCCGATTTCTTTTCAGTTCAAATTGCCATTAAAAAAGTGGGGACGGGGCTTCCCTGGTGGTGCAGTGGTTGAGAATCTGCCTGCTAATGCAGGGCACACGGGTTCGAGCCCTGGTCTGGGAGGATCCCACATGCCGCGGAGCAACTAGACCCGTGAGCCACAGCTACTGAGCCTGCGCGTCTGGAGCTTGTGCTCCGCAACAAGAGAGGCCGTGATAGTGAGAGGCCCGCACACCGCGATGAAGAGTGGCCCCCTCTTGCCACAACTAGAGAAAAAGCCCTCGCACAGAAACGAAGACCCAACACAGCCACAAATAAATAAATTTTAAAAAAAGAGGTATCTCTAAACGTTAAAAAAAAAAAAAAAAAAGTGGGGACGCGTTCATTTGGCTCACAAGCGTCTAAGAAAGAAAAACGCATAACCCAAGAGGAGATAACAGACTGCTCTGCGGGGCAGCATCCAGTAGGGGGCAGAGCACTGGGCCGCCAGTTGGGGCTGTGTTTCCTGCAAGCTCTGCACTGACTTTGAGGAAGCATGTCACTTCTTTGGTCTTTAATTTGTTCAGCCGAAAATAGGGTCTTGGACCTGTTTTATCTGGTGTCAAAGTATGTCCCTTTTCTGCTCCGTGCCTCTCAATGGCTCCCCACTTCCTTCAGAGTGAAAAACGGCCCAAATCCTCACCGTGGTCTCTTAGGCTCCACCCCCCACAACCAACAGACTTATTTTCCTCTTAGCGCCGGACCACACTGGCCTCCATGCTTTGTTTATTTTCTCTGGTGATTTTCAGTCTGGAAAGACCATCTTCGATAATAGCAGGGAAATGTAAAAACAAAACTAAAGTTAATCAAATGAGGGAAAGTATCTTTTAAAAATTAAAATGCCCACATGAAAAGGAGGTAGGAAGAAAAATGGTAGTAGTTACAATTTGGATAAACCCAGGTATGTAGTCAATGCTATTTTTCAAAATATTTTGGGGTAGGGAGGCAGAAAAAAAAAGAAATTTAGCATGAAAACAAGAAATTAAATTCTTGGGAAGATGATGTGTTCAGCTCGTAATATCAGTAATACTTTTATGCCCTTGGTCTGACAATATTCTGATTGATAATTTGATCTTTTTGGCAGCTGGGTCATGAATCTAATTGGACGGTGTCGCACAGTTTCAGGAGCAGAAAAGAAAACCCCACGATGGGAACAGGACTACCATCTGCAGCCCATGGGCAAACTGGGATTATTTTATGAATACCTTGAAATGAGTAAGTCGCTAATGAGATTTTGGGTGATATGAATTATATTGGAACATGTTTTGGATCCCCAAAGCATCGATTATAGAGCCAGATAATTATCTAGCCTATTGAAATGAAGAGGAGTCCATTTTTCTCCACTAGATAAAATTATACAATCAGGCTTTCAAATAAGGTGACTGTGTGTATCTTTGTCAACATTTATGTTGTACAAAGCTGAAGATTTATTACCCAGCAATGAAATGGAATATTCATCAAGGTATGTCTTCACCATTGATTGTTGGAGGATTCTAACTATGTTGTCTAAGAATGAACTCAGAGCTATTATTAGATGTGACTCAGCCTGGGCTGGAGTCCATGCAGCACAGCTGCTGGCCAATACCCTTCTGAACAGTCGTATAAGCAAGCCTGTGCAGAAAGCCCGTGGGAACAAGGGTCACATGGTTCCCCCCCTCCACATCTCACACTTGCCTTTGACATTATATCTATGTCTTCTGGCCGGTGGTTTCTGCCCGGTTCCTTGAATGACCTCAGGGCAAATCACTGGCTTGAATTCGGAGCTATTTTGCTGGCCTGGAATTAAGATTTAGCACAGGTCCCCTCCTTCTCGAATGTCTTTGTCCATTTCTGTAGTATTTGCTTGGGCTCTGTTTCTCTCCAGTTGAACTTGATTTTGAGCTCTCAGTTGCCTTTCAATGGATGCATCTCAAAATAGATTTCCATAGGAAACACCATCTTTTCTATTATGCATGACACACTTTTATCTAATAGAAGGCTAACAATAGACATGTTTTGTATCTGTGCCCTTTCAGCTCACCACTGTGTTGAATTACAGTTTTTTAAACTTAGGAGAACAGGAAAGGATTTTGACAGGCTTTGCATTTATGCATGGGGGTTTGTGTATTTGTAGAGACACCCCTTTGTGGTTCCTGTTTGTCAGTCTGCAGATAGAGGGAGGTTTTTATTAAATCACATTCTATATATAAAATAATTGCTTTTAAAAATATACATTATACATGGAAACGCACCTGCTTCCTTCAGTGAGTGAAAGGTTCATCTTGTAGCTTCTTCAGTCAACAATGCTTTGCGGCCGGGAGTCTGATTTGAATTTCATTTTTGCTTTTGTTATGTTTCGTGACCACGTTCCATTAAGGGTGTAGCTGCAGTAAATAATGTAGAAGCTATGTTTATTTATTTATTCTGTTTATTTTTAAAAGAACTACAAGACAATTACCTGTTATTCCAAAATGAGACATAATTGTAAATATTTCTTACTGGAGCTATTATCAGCATTAATAATAACAGCATTCTGGGGCAGAATATCATTTGTTATTTTAACACACAAAAAAAAACTTGGAAAAGTTATTTTTTCTGTAGTTAGTCAAATAAATGGTATTGAAAGGAAAAGTTATATGGTCATGCTTTGGGGAGAAATTGATAGGACTTGTAGAATTTCATAGTCTCATTAAAATAATTACCAACTGAATAATTTGGCCTCACATGGATGGACCTAGAGATTATCAGACTAAGTGAAATAAGTCAGACGGAGAAAGACAAATATCATGTGATATCACTTATATGTAGAATCTAGAAAGATGGTGCAAATGAACTTACTTACAACACAGAAACAGACTCACAGACATAGAAAACAAAATTATTGTTACCAAAGAGGAAAGAGGGGGGAAGGATAAGTTAGGAGTTTGGGATTAACAGATCCATACTATTGATACTTTATATAAAGTAAACAACAAGGTCCTACTCTTTAGCACAGGGAACTATATTTTAAAATAATAATAATAAAATAATAATTCAGCCTCACACTACCCTATAAGAAAGGATGGAATAACAGTGGTTATAGAGAGATTTAAAAAATTTTTTTTCTTTTCCATTATGGTTTATTACAGGATATTGAATATAGTTCTTGTGCTATACAGTAGGACCTTGTTGTTTATCTATTTTATATGTAATAGTTTTTATCTGCTAATCCCAAACTCCTAATTTATCCCTCCCCCAGTTTTTGAGATTTATTAAATTGTTTTCCTATTATCCAAATAATCCTTAATGAATTAGAAAAATTAATCAGTTTCTGAGAGTAGGCAGTCTGTTATTCTGTATTCAACACCAGAGTGAAATCTATGTTTTGTTCTTTTGGTTTGTGGGAGATAGAATTTCCAAATGCCTTTTGAATTATTTTTGTTCCTCTAAAATAAACATAGAGTGCCTTTGGGGGTGAGCTCATCCCCACAGTTTCCTCCTTCCAATTTTCCCTGTATTCATTAATGACAGCACCATCTACCTTTTTAATTATGCATCTTGGCTACTGAAGGGAGACATCTTCTGACAGACAGCACTGGAGCCCTCCACCCTTGCTTAGTTAGGCCTTGCGCCCAGCCACCAGCTCTGGTCCCCTCTGCCCCGTGGAGGGAACTCCAACTCCCCTCTGCCTGAAAACCCTTTCCCTTCTTTTCTTTTTTTTTTTTTCTTTTTTTTTTTAATGGTAATTATATGACCATTTCTCTTTGTCTTTTTTTATTTTTTTAAATTTATTTTTGCTGTGTTGGGTCTTCGTTTCTGTGCGAGGGCTCTCTCTAGTTGTGGCAAGCGGGGGCCTCTCACCATCTCAGCCTCTCTTGTTGCGGAGCACAGGCTCCAGACACGCAGGCTCAGCAGTTGTGGCTCACGGGCCCAGTTGCTCCATGGCATGTGGGATCCTCCCAGACCAGGGCTCAAACCATGTCCCCTGCACTAGCAGGCAGATTCTCAACTGCTGCGCCACCAGGGAAGCCCCCTTTCCCTTCTTTTCTACCTGGAAGAGTTCCTACCTAGCCTCAGCAGGAACCCTCAACTTTTCACACAGAGTTTCTGCTCTCTTCTCTAGGCATCAATAGCACTTGACTCTTGTCTTGATGGTATGTGATTGTTTGCATGCCTCTCTCCCTGGCTAGACTGGTCCTGTTGGAGGTTAGCACTCAGGCCTTTACACCTTTCAGTCCTCAGCTGGGACACCACTGCCTGGACCCTCATGAATATTTAAGTGACTTGAGCTTGGAGTCCCAACACACCCAAATACAACTGTTAGTTGAGTTGACAGTGGCATCGCCCCAGCGGCCCCCGCCAGGTTCTGTAGGGGCATATGTGTTTTGAGTGAAATTTCTTTATTTTGTTTAGTGAATTCCCCACCATCCTTTGAGATTATTAGAGTAAGCCTGGGTTGTTAACCAAAATCGCCTCCTCAGGTGTATGGTCCTGACTTCTGAGAACTTAGACTTGGGACCTAAGAGAAATAGTCTGTCAGTCTTAAAATCTGAAAAGCCACAGGATACCGTTTTGTACTTAGAGCACCGTACAGCACAAACACCAGTCTCTCGAGAACTTGATGATGCCTTCCCAGTGGGTGGGTGCTACAAATGAAATGCAGTAAAGTGATGAAGTGGGCCCTGCTTGTCTCTGGTACTGCCTCTTTCACCCTTGCATGTTCACTTGATCTTACCTTCACATATAATTTTCTCCATTTAATTTACTGTAATTAATACCACTTGTTCTTCAACATCTCCTTGCACCTACCCCTCTCTTTCCCTCTCTCTCCAGTGCTACACCCTCCCAGGCCTCCTCTGCACTCTCCAGAACCAGGCCTGTCTTCCCCAACTCCCCCATCTCTGCTCTGTTTCTTCCCACCACCTGCGTTGACACTTGCTCATCTTTGCAGGACGAACTTTCCAAAATGGCAACTAGGTGACTGGCGAGGATTTGTAGGCCTCTCATCTCTTTACTCTTTACTCTTTATTCATTCATCCATCCATCCATCTCACAACGATTGAGCAACTGCTTTGCCAAACACTGTATCAGTTGCTGGGGATACCAAGAAAAGTTAAGACTTGGTATCTGGCCTCCCAGGGCCAAGCAATGGATGGTGAGTACTTGGTGGATGGCTAAGCAGGTGAACACAAATCAGACTTCCTAGAGCAGGTGATATTTAAACTGGATTTTGAAGGGTGAATGGAAGGTAGCTATCTAAAGTGTGATAGAGGTAATGGACATTTCACACAGAGAGATGGGTGCAGTTTCAAGTACAAGGGCATGAAACAGCTTGGCCAGTTCAGAGAATGGCAAGTAAACAAAGTATGGCTAGAACAAAGGATCTGTAGGGGGGAATATCAGGTAAGCAAGGGCTGTATCATGATGGGTCTTGTGTGCTTAACTAGGAGACTTGAACTTATCCTTAAAGAAATAGGGATACTTTGGAATATTTGTAAGCAAGAGAATTGCATAGTGTTTCTGTCAAAGATCAGATTATTCTGGCAGCAGAATGAAGATAATATTTTGGGTGGGGCCTGCATTTGGTGGGGAGAGGGTATTTCAGGGGGCTACACCAGGTAACCCACACAACAAGTGGTAAGCACCTACATAGAGGCTATGGGCTGAGGAAAAGGAGACAGATTTGATAGGTGTTCAAGAGATGACTAGCATGGCAGGTGAGGAATAGAATTATTAAGATAACTTCTAGGAGAGTGAATATGCAGGGTGGAATATAAGGAGAGGAGTTGGTTTTGAAAAAATGGTTCTGTGATGGATATTTTGAGTGTGAGGTGTCTATGAGACATCTGAGAGGCGATGTCTGTTATTAAGTTGGATCTGCCAGTCAGAAACTCAGAGGAGCTGCGGGTGAGACCATGGGGGTGATTCGGGCATGCCAGGCAGAGAGTTGATGATGAAGCCCTGGGGAAAGGGGCGTTTAAAGGGTAATTGGGAGAAGAAAAATCCCCAAAGAGAAAGAAGAATAGCAGAACAGTTGGGGGGAAACTAGCAGAGAAGGCTATCACCTTGCTTGAAAGGGATTTCAATATTGACTAAAGGAGCATAATGCAAAGGGGTAGGGGGAGGCAAAAAAGCAAGAGCTAATAAATATAGTCCCCTTAATGGCCGGGACTGTGGGAAAAAATACAAGAAGCACTATAGTTAGATATCTTTAAAAAATTATATCTGTGTGTGTGTGTGTGTACACACACACTTCTACCTTGGCTTTTTAAAACTATTTAAGTAAACAGAAAGCAAGGGGGAAAAAACATTCCACAGAGAGGAAAATATTTGGCCATATCAAAAGCTGCCGGGAGGGGGCAGGGGGCGGGGTGGGGGCACTGCGGGGGGGAAAAGCTGCCTAGTAATCAGATAAACAAGGACTGAAAACGTACATTGGCTTTGGCATGCGCAGCCACCAACAGAGTTAGCAAGACGAGTTTCAGTGCAGTGGTGAGGGCCACAGAGGATGAAGAGCTTTGAGTGATGGAGAAATAATCAGCGCAGGCAGTGCTTCAAGAAACTTGACTTTAAAGTGAAGAAGAAAGCATAGAAAGTATCAGAGAGCAATTCAGGGTCATGAGAAAGTTTCAGGCAAGGGTTGTTTTTGTTTTCACAATGGATGTTTTTTGCCTTGCTGAGTTGATAGGCCTTTGTTTTTGTTCTTGGTTTCAAAAGTTGTTTAGAAAGTTCTTCTCACTTGAATATCAGAGCAGATTATACCATGCTGGTTTTTTTCTGGTGCTTTATTTTTTAATTAAAAATGTTTAATCCATCGAATTTATTTTGATATCAAAAGTGAGGACTCCATACCAGTTCTTCTAATGATTTAGCTAATTACTCCAATACTTGAATCCACTGATTTGATCATTTTTATAATATACTAAAATCCAATGAATATCTGCATCTGTTCTTGAAATCTATTTAATTCATACTATCTATTAATGCACTAGTTCTGAACTGTTACCATAGCAATATAATACACATTAATATCTCTTAGAGCTGGTCTCATTTTATCGCTTTTTCAGAAATATCCCTAACACTGTCACTTTAAACATCCCTCCTCATTATTTCACTTGTGTACTTGTATATATTTCTTGACGAACTTTAGCATCACCTTTCAGCTTTTTTTCTTAAATCCATTTGGGATTATTAACTAAACTTGCATTCAAATTCTAAACTTTATTTTGGAGAAAAAATCTGACATGTCCCCAAACTTGAGTCTTCCCAGTTAACAGTATGGTGCATCCATTCATTCATCATTATTTGTTTTTCTTTATTTTTTTAAGTCAATTATCATAACCATCTTAACATTTCTCACTAATTTATTTCTAAATAGTCTGTGCCTTTGTTGTCTTTATGAATGGTATCTTTTCTCCTCTGGATTTTTAACTGGCTTTACTGCTAATAAAGTCCTAATTTCTGGCTTCTCTTCAATAGTAAGGAGATCTGGCAGCATTGGGCCCTCGTTCCAATATGGTGCCTCTGAGCAGTTCCTTCCATTAGGACATCCACTTGCCAGTTTGCCGGTTACTGTACCCATTCCACACATTTCTGTTACTTGCCTGGCCCCTGGAGGTGGATGACTTCATTTAGGGTTGGGCGAATCACGGACACAGATGTTGACATCACTGCTCGGTGACATGCTGCTGACTCTATAACGTCACGAACTCTGGTCCTTGCCTGTGTGATTTCCCTGAATACAGCGGCTTCTGCCCGGCCTGTAGACTGGCCAGATCTTTCCAACCCTGACTGCTTTTCTGCGACACTTTCTGGCCTCTCATATCAGAAGCAATTGCCAACTCCTCCTACCCAGCCACCGCCTCCAGAGTCTTGCCCTTCCAGGCCAGAGTGATCCCTGTCCCTTGGCTGAGCAATAGCCCTAAAGGGCCTGTAAATTTTCCTCTGATCCACTGTCTTAGTTACGTCCCTATGCTAGTTCACTTGAAAGGTCTGCCAGTTACGAGAGAAGGGTGTGAAACTTTTTTAGATCTCTGGCCTTATCATAGCTAACCCTACCTTCCCGTGGTACAGCTTCCCCCAGATCTCTGCTGCCCCATCTATAGCGAAGCCATGTAAATTACAGACAAAGGGAAAGAACTTCTAAGCCACCACCCCAATTTTGACTTAACTGTGACTGTATAGATTGCAACAATATCGAAATAAAAGTTCCTGAAAGAGGATTATATTTTGACTTATTAAGACACTTACTGCATACATTCCCATGATTTGTAATAATATACCAAATTCTCTGAATGTGCTGCACTTGCATTCACAGACTCAGGGGAGCTTGTTCATTTGCTTATTTTCAGCATATTTCCTTCAGCATTCTCCAAACATAGGCTTCCCAAATTTACATTCAGTACATTTCTTATTTCTTTTTAGCTTGTTAGGTATTTCCACAATATTCCTTTTCTTTTTGTTAACCCTAAATCACAAATCCTCTTCCAACATTCTATTATTTCTACACTGAGAATGAATAATATGCTTAGAGTGTCCCAAGTTTATTACTAGCAAATAACTATGGTTGATTAAAGATTTTTAAATATGTTATTCCTATTAAGTGTATATATGTGAAAGAAACAGGCTATAATTAGTCTTCTTTCCAGAGGTTTTATATTTGTCTTTTGTTTGGATTCTTTCACTGTTGAACATTATTATTACCATGAATGTCTTTTCTCTTTGGGATTTAGTTCATTGTCTTTCTCTTTCTTAATAAGAGTAAAGGAATATGTGTTGTCCTTCCATCCATCCACCACTCCATGATGTATGTCCATTCCATTGACAGTTATTCAGTTTGGGTTCGTCACCTTATTTGTGGCCTCTTTTCCACTGGCCCCTCTGTTGGCTCTGGTGAACAATATATTGGAAATAAGAGTGGACGCGTGGAAACTGACTACCCAGTATAGACGCATGGTGCCAGTAAAAGCCCAGGACATCGGAGCATGGCAGCCCATCATGCAAGGAATAGCAATTCTGGCTGTGGTGACCAATGTGAGTAAATAGGCTTCACAGGGTAAAGACCTTGAAAAGTCCAAAAATGCATTAGTGTTGCTTCCTAAGGAATCCAGTGTTTGGTATTTCATAATATGGGAGAAAGATGCTAATACTGTCATTCATATAAACAACATAGTTGCTATAACTGTAATTGTTATTTTTTAATGTATTTTGTTTATTGTACATTATGTATTATTATTGGTGAATTACAAGACCTCTTACAGAGGCAGTTGCTAAGAATAGTGACCATTAAGCTATTGTTGCTCATTTGGTAGTTTTTATTCAATAGAAACATGGTAATAGTATTAACAGTAAGTACTAACTCTTTTAATCCTCACATGACTATAAAAGGAGTTACCCAACAGTGCTTTTATAATGGAGATAGAAATCTATCCATTCAGAGTTTGAAGACCCTAAAATAATAACAATCATGCCACCATATTTTACTGTATATTCCAGATGACGAATTTAAAATAGGAACTATTTGATGATGAAGTATAAACGCTTTGTGCATTCCCAGCCATTCCTCGCCTTCCTCGTGCCCAGGGGCAGAGGTTCCTTGAGGAGGCAGATTCAGGGCACGTCTCATCTCTCCTCACACCACCCGTGGTCTTTCCTACCCACTGTTGGTCATAAGCTAAGCATCCTCACGCCCTGCATGTGTCTGAGTGATGAGGGAATAGAACGCAGTTGTTTACAACCTGTACTGATTATGGACCAGTCTGAACAGTCTCTCTCCTTCCCCACCCCTGCCCTCACCGGCCAACAGGGAGCGGGCAAGCAGAGCAATTCCCATGCCAGCCCATCAGGGAACCGCCTTCCCTAGAAATGCCCATACAACCAGGGCTATTTCCTCCCTTATTTCGCTGCCAATTTCACTCCCAGGTTACAGTCCCCAACGAAGTGATATCCCAGTTTTAACAACTTCTTAATCAAGTCACACTTACCCTGCATCCGCCACCTTTTCCCACGAGCACTTGTAGAAACAGAACAGAGTCGGGCAGTGCCTGAGCCACGGCTCCCAGCACTGCAGCTTCCCAACTGCACGATCTTGGGCCAAGCCTTAACCCTTCAGAGCTTCATTTAATCGTTTGTAAATCGAGTAATTCCCTATCACATATTTTCAGACTATTATATACCACAAAGGGGGCTTAGGGAATTCAGTGAGTTAATGCATGGAATGCACAGAGCCTGATCCTCATGGAATGTTAGCAGCTTTGTTATCATCTTCATTACACATCATCATTCACAGTGACAATGTAGACCTTGCCAGGTGTCAAAACTAGAGGCACAAGAATTTTACAGTGTGTCACTGTCTGGACCATGGTCACAGTTTTACACAATAAGACAAGTTATCTGGAACCCAGCTGTCACCCCCCCAAGAACCCTCAATTTATCTGGATTGCATGCTGTCCCTCCTTTTTGGAGAAAGTTGGCAAATAACACACAAAACAACCGCTAGATTATGTCAGTTTCCACACACCCAGCTAGTCCCCACCTTCAGCATCCACTGCGCTGCGAAACGTTGGCTGATGTTCAGAAATATGACAGCGAGGCCTTTCAAGCTCCATAGTCATAAAGTATGAATCTGTCATGTTCAATATGCTATATGACACGAAGCCAGGCAGGAACGTGGACTTGTGTGCTTGAAATTTTTAGCAACAAGGTTTGAAACTAAAAGCATTTTTGTTTGACCTTCAGCAAACCAGAAAATTCAATTGACTTCTACTCCCCATTACTCAAGCGTCCTGGTCTGATCGTATGAGGCACCTTTTCCTCGTGCCCCTAGCATGGCTCCACGCCGTTAGCGCAGATGGAGTATTGGCTGTGTCTCTAAGACATGTGCACACACAGGCACACACATGCCCACTAATTGGTGCTACTGTTCTCACCCAGTAGATGTTTTTTCTTATAACTCGGGCATTGTTTTATTATACCCTAGAAAAATTGCTTATTCGATCATCTATTAAACTATGGACAATCCTTTTTTCCATATTAAAATTTGTTACAGCTTCCAAGATGCAGCTCCTCTTCACGTTTGCGTATAATTCTGTAAGAATGAAACATGTATATTATCCCCTCACATACCTAATTTGTGCCTTCCCAATCTCATGTGCACAACAATAGCTAGCTTCCCATAATAGGAGAACTTTTAGGAAGCAGGAAGAAGAGAACAGCCACCAGGGATATGAAAGGGCATCAGGCAGGAGTCTGGTATAAAATTATTCATTCTAAAGCTGCTGGTTCAATAAATAAGCTGAATTGACATTGTTGTATCATGCCAGAGCATCTGCTATTGAAGACCTATTTTAATTTATTTTGATATAAATGGAAAATTGTGTTTGGGACAGCATGGGAAATGAAGCACACTGCATTTATTTGTACTCTTGCAGTGTGTCTCAAAGCAGCTCAATTCAGGAGGAAAAAGTATCTTGTCAGAAGTCAATAGAATTATCTTCCTTGTTGGAATTTTTGTAGCTTCTTGAAGCACATCTGCAGGTGATTCTATAAAAAGCTAAAGTTGAGTTAAATGATAACAGGAAATTTTAATCTATTGAAATCTAGGAAGAGTAAAATATTCTTGTCTTTCACCACCACCACTACCACCACCGACAGGCAAGCCTACACACACCCAGAGAGACTCCACGTCAGAGGAAATGACAAAGCTGGTTCTAGTGGGGGGGGGGGGGAGTTTTGAAGTAGAAAAGCCCCTCAGTTGTTTTTCTTGCTTTACCTGAGACCTTGTTTATTGGCCTGTGGTCTCACTGTGTCTAAATCATATGTTCAGATGAATACTATTAAAATCGTGTTGTGCAAAAAACATGTCTTTTCTTCTGCTTCAGTAAATGACTGAAACACTTACCTTTGTTTATTCACATAGAATTTGGATTGAAGAATATTCTTTACTTTCTCCTTCCTTCAAACCAGTTTTACACATTGAGAGATTAAAGCCCAAATTAAAGAATTTTGGAGAAAATTCATGTAATTCATAGTAGCTTTAGATCCTAATAAATGTCTGCCTGGCATAGACTCTGGTTTAAGACTGACCCATATTTATTTATTTAATCTGGGAACACACTAAACTGTCTTTGTGTTATTTGATAATTTACAGTGTTTTTAACTCTTATCTATTTAACCTTTTGGAAGTTTAGAGGCTTAGACACTAGGTCTAACAAAATAGATATCATTGCTTGACTGTATGAATAGAACAATCCCAGTACAATTTCTTGTTACTACATTTTATTAAAGTAACAGAGCTCTTGCTGTCTAATAAAGCAACAGACATAAGTATATACTGAGAGTTTAAATCAGGCTATGGTTTGACTTGTCTAAACAAGTCAAGATACTAAAGGGAAAAAGTATGAATTTGAAGGAAAATAGATATTATGCAGTTAGTATTCTATTTTTAAGAGGTAAGTGATAAAAAAAGTAGCTTTCTCCCAATTATTTATCTACAAAGGAATCATATAAAGCCAACCTATTTTCATAATATTGACCTTAGTATGATGCATACAAAAGGGACTTCTAAATCATAAAAGATTAAATTATATCAAATAGTGCTCCAAGGTTGATTGAATTTCATTATATTCTAATTTTTAAAAATATAATTTACAAATAACATATGCAAGCAGCTCTTGAGTTGTCCACAATACCCTAGTCTACAATTATTCTTACTGTACTTAAGACACATAATAGGCAACTATCAGGCCTTTGCTTTTGAACTGCAGGTAGACTTCTGGACATTCCCTTAAAGACCAAAAGCAAAGGAACTATTTTACTTTAAAGCAGCTGCTCAAAGACTTTAGGATACTCACTACCTATATCCATTTGACAGGAAAGAATTAAGGTTTCTGAGTCTTTAATTTAAAAAAAAATCAACTGATGAAAATGTAATTCTGGCATGTCGGTTAACCTTAGCTATAAAGGCTCTCAATTAATACCCCCTTTACTGTTTTCTTCCCAACATAGGCCATGATCATTGCTTTCACATCAGACATGATCCCCCGCCTGGTGTATTACTGGTCCTTCTCCGTCCCGCCCTATGGGGACCACCCACACTACACCATGGAGGGATACATCAACAACACTCTCTCCTACTTCAACGTTGCCGACTTTAAAAGCAAAAGCAAGGAAAATCCGTACACTGAGCTTGGTGACTATACCACGTGCAGGCAAGTTCAGCTAATAAGTGTTTAAAAATGCACTTCATCTTTTAAAGGACTTTTATTGTAATATAATTCTATTTGGTATCATTTAAATAAAATTGCTAAAGATGTTTTTTTCCTAGCTTTCTTTTCAATCAGACTTTAAAAAGGATGGGATATAAAAGTTAATACAGACCAGGGTTAGAACTTTCAAGCCAAACCATAAGGAAAGGTTTTTAAATGAGAGTTTCAAATGATTACAGGAAGACTGATCCAGGGGGAAAGTCCTATATCTTAGAACTGAAGAAACTCTAAGAGTTCCAAAAAGCAAGATAATTCAGTTGTTATGACTAATGTGTTATTCAAGCACAACCTGACGATACTGAGTGATGACAAACTAGTATGTACCATCACTTAACAAAGCAACACAGACAAAAATGTAAATACCTCACCCTGGCCTAGCAGTGTTCTCTAAAAGTGTTCCAAAGCTCTCTGCACTAATATTAATGACTAGTAAGATCAACTGTCGACAGTGCACACTTAGTTTTGTCAACTAAGTTACTAACTGAAAAGTTTGTTGACTGCATGTCGTAGAGTTGTGCGTGTGTGTTTTTTTTCAATCAAAGTCTTAAACCTAAAGGAGGCTTTAAAATTCATTTAGTTCAACTCCTCAAAGCCTTCTCTGATTCACATTCTCAACAACACAACCAAGAAACCAGAGATAAGCCCCAGATAAATGTTTCCAAGTTACACATAGTAAAGCCTCTTCAGAATCCCTCATTGAATCTGGTTACTCTTACTTTACATAGTTCTAAAGAGTAATTAAACTAGGCCTAATAGGTTACAGGCAGAAAATGAGAGATGTGCTACCTGAGGGAAATACACTAACAACAGTAGCATATGATATCTGACAACAAGGAAATTAAGTAAGAAAATTATAAAAAGTAGGTTAGTATTCTCTGTAGAGAGAGATAGCCTCATAGCTGAGTGAACCCTGATGACACCATTATATAAATAAATTTATAAGCATGTTTCTGAAAATATGCTAACTTGTTTTAGTTATACTCTTTTGAGGAAGCAGGGATAAAATTTAAGATATTTTTGTTCTTTTTTACAAAGATGGAATCCATCATTACCATCATCTTCCTCTTGTAAGTTAAATGAAGTATTACTGGAGTAGTTATTTCAGGGTTTTGTCATCAAATTAAACTCTTGGAGAAACTTGGGAGTTCCCTGCTGGCCTAGTAGTCAGGATTCCAGGCTGTCACTTCCGTGGTCCCGGGTTCAGTCCCTGGTCAGGGAACTGAGATTCCCGCAAGCCATGCCATGTGGCGTGGCCATAAAACAAACAAACAAGTAAACACTCTTAGAGAAAATTTATATGATGTCCAATTTAAAAGTGTTGCATGAAGTATGACCTTTTTTAATGGGCCCTTGTTTACAGCATTTGATCAAAAAGAATTATCTCCTGAAATGTCTCCATCTCATTTCCAGGTATCGTGATTTCCGGTACCCTCCTGGACACCCACAAGAGTATAAACACAACATTTATTATTGGCATGTGATCGCAGCCAAGCTGGCTTTTATCATTGTCATGGAGGTAAGAAAAGTATACTCTGAAATAGTTTATGAAGCAGTACATTTGCAGGCTTTGTGTTGCCTCTTCTGACTTAAAAGGTACAGTATGTTATCTCTTGCTAATAATTATTTTATAACATTTATTAATAAAATTTGACCTGAGAACAGTAATTAAATGAAGTTGGTTGGGCTTCCCTGGTGGTGCAGTGGTTAAGAATCCACCTGCCAATGCAGGGGACATGGGTTCGATCCCTGGTCTGGGAAGATCCCACATGCCGCGGAGCAACTAAGCCTATGCGCCACAACTACTGAGCCTGAGTTCTGGAGCCCGCGAGCCACAACTACTGAAGCCCATGTGTCTAGAGCCCATGCTCTGCAACGGGAGAAGCCACCGCAATGAGAAGCCCGTGCACCACAGCGAAGAGTGGCCCCCACTCATCACAACTAGAGAAAGCCTGCGCACAGCAACGAAAGCCCAATGCAGCCAAAAATAAATAAATTTATTTTTTTAAATAAATAAATTTGGTTAACTCCTTTAAAAGTTAAAGGCATGTTGTGTGCTAGGGGAATTCAATTCCTTTCAGTTCAGTATTAATTGAAGGCCTTTTTATTTGGGGCACTGGGCTCCATATTAGGCTATGAAGGGGCTTATTCAAGACAAATAAGATATCATATTTTCCCTGGAGAAACTTTTATTGCTATAATATTTTTATTTGTATTATTTTAATTGAATTTTCACAGTATACCTTCTTACTATAGTTTTTTACATCCCTGAAATTTACCAGCTATGAAAAATTACTAAGGCAGCTATAAATTTGAAATTGATCTAACCAACTTTACTTCTTACACTGAGTGAATAACTACTACTTAATTCCAAAGATTTGAAAGTTACTTCATTGGTGTGGTCAGTTAGGATTATATTTAGCTGCAAGAAACAGAAAGCCCATCGATAGTGGCTTAAACAAATAGGAGTTGATTTTTCTTACATAACAAATTTCACTAGGAGTAGGTGGGTGCTCCTGAATCAACACCAGCTCACTGATGTAAGGACTGTATCTGATTCTCTAGGTTTTCTCTCATTGCATGTCACTCTGTGGTTGTAATATGACTACTGCAACTCCAGGTAACACATTTATGTTCTAGGCAGGAGGAAGGAGAAGGGTGATGCTAGCCAAATCTTTTCCTATTTGTTAGGAAAGAAAATGCTTTGCCAGAAGCCCCCAGAGCAGACTGTCACCTGCATCTCATTGGCTAGAACTACAGCAAATGGCTCCTCATAGCAGCTAAGTAGGCTTAGACAGGAGGTGTTTGGTTTGCTCTAAGTAGAATCAAAATTTGTTAGCAAGAAAAAAGTGGGACAGGCTACCTGGCTTTGATAATTTTTCTAGTATTTTTTTAAGTAGTTACCAAAAATTAACAGAAGAAAATAGTTCATCATTAGTCCACCATCATAAGTAGATTCCTGAAGTACAGTATCTGATATATCAGCAAGTCACTAGTTTATATTCAAATATGTAGTTGCCAAAGTGTTTTGATTTCTTTTGATATCATGGTGGACTAGATGCTGTGAGGGGCCATCTCACTACAGAACATTTAGAATCAGTTAAAAACATAATTTCCTTTGCAGTTTTGTGCTTACTAGAAGGAAAGAGAATATACAAAGAGGAAAACACCATGATTGCCTGAAATAGAGCAGTGAGCACGTCTGAAGTTCAGGACTGCTCTGAGAACAAGTGCTGTTATTAGTGTCTCCACCTAAAAGCCCAAGGAGACCAAGCCTTGGGTCAGCAGTGCAGTAGAAAAGCTGAACTTGAGACTCTTGGATTCAGCCAGGGACCCCACAAAAGGCTAAATATGTCTCCAAGCAGAGGGAAATGCATATCTTCTCTGAATGAAAGTATCCTTAATTTAGACCCCAGTTTTTTTCCAGATTGAGATAAGCAAATATGAGCTATCAAAGATCAACAATGACAAAGGGGAAATTAAAAAAAAATAGAACGAAAAACCAAGAATGAGATTTAGCCAAAAAAATTAAAAAATAAAAACCTGAATTGGACCATCAATAACTTTTTTTCTTTTTTTTTTTTTTCTTTTTGCGGTACACGGGCCTCTCACTGTTGTGGCCTCTTCCGTTGCGGAGCACAGGCTCCGGAGGCGCAGGCTCAGCAGCCATGGCTCACGGGCCCAGCCGCTCCGCGGCATGTGGGATCTTCCTGGACCAGGGCACGAACCCGTGTCCCCTGCATCAGCAGGCAGACTCTCAGCCACTGCACCACCAGGGAAGCTCCATCAATAACTTTTAAGAGTTTGAATTATCAGATAAGGAATATAAATTAACCATATATGAAAATATTTAAACAAGTAAATGACAGAGCCAAAAAATGAACAAACAATAAGAAACTGTAAAAAAATTATAAGGCAATTTTGAAAAATAATTAAAAAGAACTTTTAGAAATAAAAATAGTTGTTGAAATGAAGACATTAACATCTGGATAAAACAGAAGTTTAGGCAAATCTGAAGAGAGAATTAGTGAACTGGGAGACAAATCTGAAAAAATTACCACTAGCACATCACAAAGAGAGAAGAAAATGGAAAAATTTTTTTAAAAAGAGGTTAGATATGGAAGACAGAATGAGAAGGACTAACTTCCCCAAAAAATCATAGAAGAAAAAAATGGATAACTGAGGAGATGCAAATCTGAAGAGTCAGTGGATAAAATTTTTGCAGCATAAGTGACAGACATCTGTTCACAAAGAAGAAAGCAAAACAAATATCAAGCAGAATAGATAACAAAGAAGTCAATATTTACATGCACTGTAAGGAAAATGCAGCACACTGAATATAAGATCTTAAAAGTAACCTGAGAAAAAAGACAGATGACTGACAAAGAAAATTAAGATTAGAATGAGAGTAGATGTTTGTTTTTAATTGTTGTATAGTTGTTTCACAATCTTGTGTTAGTTTCTCCAGTACAGCAAAGTGAAGTACAGTTCCCTGTGCTATACAGCATGTTCTTATTAGTTATCTATTTTGTACATATTACTGTATATATTTCAATCCCAATCCATGTGTTTGTTCTCTACATCTGTGTCTCTATTTCTGCCTTGCAAACTGGTTCATCTGTACCATTTTTCTAGATTCCACATATATGCGTTAATATACGATATTTGTTTTACTCTTTCTGCCTTACTTCACTCTCTATGACAGTCTCTAGGTCCATCCATGTCTCTGCAACTGGCCCAATTTCATTCCTTTTTGTGGCTGAGTAATATTCCATTCTATACATGTACCACATCTTCTTTATCCATTCATCTGTCAATGGACATTTAGGTTGTTTCCATGACCTGGCTATTGTAAATAGTGCTGCAAAGACTATTGGGGTGCATGTGTCTTTTTGAATTATGGCTTTCTCTGGGTATATACGCCCAGTAGTGGAATTGCTGGGTCGTATGGTAGTTCTATTTTTAGTTTTTTAAAGGAATCTCCATACTGTTCTCCATGTGGCTCTATCAGTTAACATTGCCACCAACAGTGCAAGAGGGTTCCCTTTTCTCCACACTCTCTCCAGCATTTGTTGTTTGTAGATTTTCTGATGATGCCCATTCTAACCAGTGTGAGGTGATACCTCACTGTAGTTTTGATTTGCATTTCTCTAATAATTACTGATGTTGAGCAGCTTTTCACGTGCCTCTTGGCCATCTGCATGTCTTCTCTGGAGAAATTTCTGTTTAAGTCTTCCGCCCAATTTTTGTTAGGTTGTTTGTTTTTTTTTTTTTTTGATATTGAGCTTCATGTGCTGTTTATATATTTTGGAGATTAATCCTTTGTCCATTGATCCGTTTGCAAATATTTTCTCCCATTCTGAGGGTTCTCTTTTCGTCTTGTTTGTAGTTTCCTTTCCTGTGCAAAAGCTTTTAAGTTTCATTAGGTCCCATGTGTTTATTTTTGTTTTTATTTCCATTACTCTAGGAGGTGGGTCAAAAAAGATCTTGCTGTGATTTATGTCAAAGAGTGTTCTTCCTATGTTTTCCTCTAAGAGTTTTATAGTGTCCGGTCTTACATTTAGGACTTTAATCCATTTTGAGTTTATTTTTATGTATGGTGTTAGGGAGTGTTCTAATTTCATTCTTTTCCATGTAGCTGTCCAGTTTTCCCAACACCAAGACTGCCTTTTCTCCATTGTATATCCTTGCCTCCTTTATCATAGATTAGTTGACCATAGGTGCGTAGGTTTATCTCTGGGCTTTCAATCCTGTTCCATTGATCTATGTTTCTGTTTTTGTGCCAGTGCCATATTGTCTTGATTACTGTAGCTTTGTAGTATAGTCTGAAGTCAGGGAGCCTGATTTCTCCAGCTCCGTTTTCTTTCTCAAGATTGTTTTGGCTCTCTGGGGTATTTTGTTCCTCTCTACAAATTTTAAGATTTTTTGTTCTAGTTCTGTAAAAATTGCCATTGGTAATTTGATAGGGATTGCATTCAATCTGTAGATTGCTTTGGGTAGTACAGTCACTTTCACAATATTGATTCTTCCAATCCAAGAACATGGTATATCTCTCCGTCTGTTTTGTGTCATCTTTGATTTCTCTCATCAGGGTCTTATAATTTTCTGCATACAGGTCTTTTACCTCCTTAGGTAGGTTTATTCCTAGGTATTTTATTCTTTTTGTTGCAGTGGTTAATGGGATTGTTTCCTTAATTTCTCTTCCTGATCTTTCATTGTTAGTGTATAGGAATGCAAGAGATTTCTGTGCATTAATTTTGTATCCTGCAACCTTACCAAATTCATTGATTAGTTCTAGTAGTTTTCTGGTGGTATCTTTAGGGTTTTCTATGTATAGTATCATGTCATCTGCAAACAGTGACAGTTTTACTTCTTCTTTTCCAAGTTGTATTCCTTTTATTTTTCTTCTCTGATTACCACGGCTAGGACTTCCAAAACTGTGTTGAATAATGGTGGCAAGAGTGGACATCCCTGTCTTGTTCCTGATCTTAGAGGAAGTGGTTTCAGTTTTTCACCATTGAGGATGATGTTTGCTGTGGGTTTGTCGTATATGGCCTTTATTATCTTGAGGTAGTTTCCCTCTATGCCCACTTTCTGGAGAGTTTTTATCATAAATCAGTGTTGAATTTTGTCCAAAGCTTTTTCTGCATCTATAGAGATGATCATATGGTTTTTATTCTTTAATTTGTTAATGTGGTGTATCACATTGATTGATTTGCCTATATTGAAGAATCCTTGCATCCCTGGGATAAATCCCACTTGATCATGCTGTATGATCCTTTTAATGTGTTGTTGGATTCTGTTTGCTAGTATTTTGTTGAGAATTTTTGCATCTATAGTCATCAGTGATATTGGTCTGTAATTTTCTTTTTTTGTAGTATCTCTGTCTGGTTTTGGTATCAGGGTGATGGTGGCCTCATAGAGTGAGTTTGGGAGTGTTCCTTCCTCTGAAATTTTTTGAGAAGGTTGGGTGTTAGATCTTCTCTAAATGTTTGATAGAATTCACCTGTGAAGCCATCTGGTCCCGGACTTCTGTTTGTTGGAAGATTTTTAATCACAGTTTCAATTTCATTAGTTGTGATTGGTCTGTTCATATTTTCTATTTCTTGCTGGTTCAATCTTGGAAGATTATACCTTTCTAAGAATTTGTCCATTTCTTCCAGGTTTTCCATTTGATTGGCATAGAGTTGCTTGTAGTAGTCTCTTGTGATACTGTGTATTTCTCTGGTGTCCATTGTAACTTCTCCTTATTCATTTCTAATTTTATTGATTTGAGTCCTCTCTCTTTTTCTCTTGATGAGTCTGGCTAAAGGTTTATCACTTTTGTTTATCTTCTTAAAGAACCAGCTTTTAGTTTTACTGATCTTTGCCATTGTTTTCTTTGTTTCTATTTCATTTATTTCTGCTCTGATCTTTATGATTTCTTTCTTTCTACTAACTTTGGGTTTTGTTTTTCTTTCTCTAGTTCCTTTAGGTGTAACATTACGTTGTTTATTTTTCTTGTTTCTTGAGGTAGGATTGTATTGCTATAAATTTCCCTCTTAGAACTGATTTTGCTGCATCCCATACATTTTGGATTGTCGTGTTTTCGTTGTCATTTGTCTCTAGGTATTTTTTTATTTCCTCTTTGATTTCTTCAGTGATCTTCTGGTTATTTAGTAGTGTATTGTTTAGCCTCCATGTGTTTGTGTTTTTTACATTGTTTGGTTTTCCCTGTAATTTATATCTAGTCTCATAGAATTGTGGTCAGAAAAAATGCTTGGTATGATTTCAATTTTCTTAAATTTACCGAGGCTTGATTTGTGACCCAAGATGTGATCTATCCTGGAGAATGTTCCGTGTGCATTTCAGAAGAAAGTGTAATCTGCTGTTTTCGGATGGAATGTCCTATAAATATCAATTAAATCTATCTGGTCTGTTGTGTCATTTAAAGCTTGTGTTTCCTTATTAATTTTCTGTCTGGATGATCTGTCCATTGGTGCCATTAAGGTGTTAATGTCCCCCACCATTATTGTGTTACTGTCGATTTCCTCTTTTATAGCTGTTAGCATTTGCCTTATAATGAGGTGCTTCTCTGTTGGGTGCCTATATATTTACAATTGTTATATCTTCTTCTTGGATTGATCCCTTGATCATTATGTAGTATCCTTCCTTGTCTCTTGTAACATTCTTTATTTATAGTGTGTTTTATCTGATATGAGTATTGCTACTCCAGCTTTCTTTTGATTTCCATTTGCATGGAATATCTTTTTCCATCCCCTCACTTTCAGTCTGTATGTGTCCCTAGGTCTGAGGTAGGTCTCTTGTAGACAGCATATATATGGGTCCTGTTTTTGTATCTATTCAGCCAGTCTGTGTCTTGAGAGTAGACTTTTTAACATCAATCTGAAAGCCAGAAAAGAAGAGTCTAATATCTTTAAAATGCTAAAGAAGGTAACTGTAAACCTCAAATTATAGCAGAACTTTGAGTAATTGAAAAATCTGTCCCCATTGAAAACACCAAGCCATATCGCTTTCTAGGAGAGTGAAACCAAACTTTCTAGAACAGATCATTTCAATATTATACACACTCCTCCAGAGATCAGGAAAAGGAAATACTCTCCAACCCCTTTTAGTTCCTAAAATCAGACAAGATTAGAAAGGGAAGGGGAAATTATGTCAGTCTTACTCAATGCATAGAGGCAAAGATCTTTTTAAGATGTGTGACTGAATCTAGCAATCTATTTTCAAAAGATGACATCATGCCACATTGGCTTTATACCAGAAATGCACGAGTGGTGTAACATAGAAAATCTTCATATCTGTAAATATTACCTACCTCAGAAATGGATGGGAAAAAAAAGAGAAAAAACCTCTTTCCTACATCAACTTTTGCCTCTTTACTATGTAATTCTATCACTTGAACTCACTAATATCTCTCTCAGCTCAAAATATTCTCCACTGTCACACTACCTGACTTACAAGAAACATTTGACACAGCTGATCACTCTTCCTTGAAACTCTTCCTCACTTGGCTCCCAGGGAAATACATATTTTGCCTTTCTTCCTACCTCTCTATGCAGTCCTGTCTTAACTTCTTTGCCCGTCCCTTCCTTCTCTTCTTAATGATCCATGGCTCATTCCTTGGTTGTCTTTTCTCTCTACCCACAGCATTGGTGATCTCATGCAGTCCGGAGACTTTAAGTGCTATCTATATGCCAGTGACTCACTAATGGATATCCCCAGAAAACCTCTCTTCTGAACTCAACCCATCAATCCAACTGCATACTTGACCTTTCTGCTTGGATATCTAACAGTTACCTCAGATCTACTGCCCTAAATTCCCATATTTTCTTAAGTCCACTTTCAATGTTCTTCTCCCTACCATGCACTAAATCTGTTCTGTCCACAGTTTTACCCCCTCTCAATTATGGCAGTTCCATCTCAACAGTTGCTTGGGCCAGAATTCTTGGAGTCCCCCTTGTTTTCTCTCCCCCACTTATTCCACATCCAGTCCTGTTGAGTTTTCCTTTGAAAATGTATCATAAATCTGACCACTTCTTACCAGCTCTGTTGCTGCCGCCCAAGTTAGAGCCACCATCATTTCTTGCCCAAATTAGGGCAACAGTCTCCTAACTGGACTCCCTATTGTCTTCACATCTCACTCTGAGTAAAAGCCCAAGTCCTTATAATGACATACAAGGCCAAACACAATCTAGCCATGCTCTGTTACCTCCGTGATGTCACTTCACTCCAGCCTTCCTGGAATGCACCCTTCAGGCTTCTACCAGATGGACTGTGTTGGCTGTTCCCTTTGCCTAGAATGTCTTTCTTCCTGATGTCTGCATGGCTAATTTCCTCACCTCCTTAAAATCTTTGCTCAATGAGGCATGTCCAGACTGATCTATATAATATCTATATAAATTTTACCTCCCACCATAACACTCATGATAACTGTTACTCTGCTTTACTTAGCTCATGTCACTTTTTTCCCCATAGCTCTTATCACTTTTTAACACTATGTGTAATTTATGTGTTTTTAATTATGTTTATTCTATATTATCTCCTTGCTAGGTTAGGGATTTTTGAACAGTGAATAAATAAAAAGATTTTCAAGCTCATTAGTCATCAGGGAAATGCAAAGTAAGACCAAAGTGAAAGTCCATTTCATAATCACCATGTTGGTTTAAAAAAAAAAGTGATGGTAACAAGTGCAGACAAGGATGTAGAGCAACTGAAATCATCACACACTGCTGGTGGGAGTGTCAGCTGGTATAGTTGGTATGATCTTGTAAAATTGAACATTCATGTAACAGAGGGTCTCAGCAGTTCCACCCCTAGGTGCATGCTTTTGAGAAACTCACAGGTATTCTCCAGAATCCAAGTGCAAGAATGTTCCTACCATCATTGTTTCTAATCCAAAAACTCGACACAAACCCAATTCCTTTTCATAGGGGAACAAATAAATTACAGTGTGTTTGCACAGTGGAATATTGTATAGAAGTGAAAATGGATTACAGTTATGCACAATAACATTGATGAATCTTAGAAACTAATTTTGAATGGAAAGAAAGCTATTTTCAAAAGACTGTACCATACTGACAGTATCATACTGTTTTTATAAAGCTTAAAGCAAGCAAAACTAAACAAGATACTATTTGGGGATATATACATACCTTGTTAAACTATTCAAAAATAAAAGAAAATTATATACATATACTCACACAGATAGTTTAGTGTTTGTTTACCTTTGGGGAAGAGGCCTGGGAACAAGATAGGAAAGGAACACACATAAAAATATCATAGCATCATCAGTGTCATGGTGAGTGTTCTAGATATTAGATGTATTCTGTTCTACATATCAAATAGTATTCTTGAAATTTATGAAGTAACAAAATGTAGCACCTTGGCAGAGCCATGCTGTGCTGGGAGAGATTGGGTATACATGATGAATGCCCACCACCTTGTCCTGATACACTGCTATAATGACTAGCAAAAATAAATGGAAGAAACTCTGTGTTCCCCTACTTCTCTTTGTGATTGACATTTTTCTTCTCTCCCTTAGCATATCATCTATTCTGTGAAATTTTTCATTTCATATGCAATTCCAGACGTATCGAAAATCACGGAGAGCAAGATCAGGAGAGAAAAATACCTAACCCAGAAGCTTCTTCATGAGAATCACCTCAAAGACATGACCAAAAATATGGGAGTCATAGCTGAGAGGATGATAGCAGTAGTAGATAACAATTTACGACCAAAATCAGATTAAGAGCTTTTTGTTCTGAGAAGCACTTTAAAGAATTCAGCTTTATCAAAATATATCATGAATCACTAATGAGAATAAGTTAAATCACTTTGGCAAATATGAGTCTTAACTGTCACCATTTTCATGCAGATTTTTCAGTTTCGGCTAGCGATGTAGGAACTGGAAAATGTAAAATTGAGATCAAGAAGGGCGTAAAACTAATCACCAGGAGAACCAAAAATGTTACTTTTTTTGATAATTTGGAATTTTAGTAACACAGAAGAGGTGTCTTTGTGTGATTAAAAACCCCTATCAATCAAAGTAGAATGGATTTTTTTCCTCCATTTGATTATTTTCATTCCTTCTGTTCTCAAGCACATGATCTTTTTTTATTTTTAGGCACTGTTTCATTTCTTCACTTTTTGCCAGATCTGTTCCAGAGTTATCTTTCCCTTACAAATACCATCATTAAAGATTAGACATGCTAGCAGTTGTGTGATTAAAAATATCTAATGCAGAATTCAGTTTGAATGCTGTATTAAGTGGCAGATAGACCCAAGACTTCACAATATTTAGGTGCATTATCACATTCCTACAGAAAAAGAAATCTCAGGTAATAAGAGGAAATAGCTTCAGTCTTCATCTTGGCCTATCTTTCCATCTCAGAGAAATACTCTTAATGGATTGCAATGAAGATAGCAAGGTTCTGAGCATATTTGTGCTAATTCACAGTGACACCTTTCGTCTTCCAGGAGCACTCCTAGAATGTTCTGTGCCTAATCAATGTTGACTGCTTTGCAAATCTCAAGGGAATAAGATGGCAAAAGCAGGAAAAGTTACAGATTGAAACAGAATTGTGACTTGTATTGATCAGGATAATTAATTTACCTCTTCTGAAGATATGTCATTTCTTGAAAAAAAAATGAAATCAAGTGATTAAAGTTACATATTTATCAACATAATGGTTTGGAAAAGATGAGTGCATCAGGTTCCCACCAGTTGCCCTTTATCCATGATATCCCACGAAGTACAGTATTACAAGCAACCTTATGATTGTCTCACAGCCATTGTGACAGGCCAGTGCTGCGCATGACAAGAGAACAGCAAGTGCCCTCAGCGTGACTGCACCGTGTTCCTGCGAGGGGTTCTGCACGTCCAAGTGATAGCCTACCAAAGCATCTGCCACAGAGAAGGTAGCTCAGTGCATCCTCCCTTCTCTTACTCCCAGCCCAGTAACTTGTTTGCACCTGGGGAGCATTTTTTAGGGAGGGAGAGGGAGAGACAGGAGAATACCTAGATTATTCCCAAAAAAGAAAAGAGAAGGGATTTGACTTGAATTTCCAGCCTCCCCTCAAGCCAATCTGGCAATTAAGGGTCAGAAAACAAATTAGTTTGGTCACAAACTCTGCCGTCAGATGGAGGTAACTTCCTGCTGAACTTCTGCCCCACCGTGCATGTCTTGACCTCGATTTATTCAGCTCCACAGTCTCTACTGTGCTTTACTGTTTTTCGGGTGCCAGGCCCTCTTGTAGGCTCTGGAAAAGACACAGGGCCTGTACCTCTCACCTGTGACTGGTGACAAGGCAGGGCTGGGTGCAGGAGAGGGTGTCTGGCACTGGATTCTTGCTAGATGGGCCGCCACCCACTGGGATGCTGCTAAATGCCCAGGTGCCACAGGAGCCAAGACACTCAGAGTCCCAGCAGCAAAGGAAAAGGAAACACTATTCAGTGAGCAGATTTACAGGCTTGCTATAATACAGTAGCTTCACTCCAGTTCACAATTCTAAATGCCTGCCGTGAATGTTAAAAACAAAACAGTATTTCTGTAGGATTCATCAAAACAGTATTCTGGACTTTAGAATTGTCCCAGTGGATCCGGACCATTTCACTAGCTTTCTTGATAATGTTAATGGTGTGATCAGAGAGTGCTCACAACAGGCCATGTGAGATCTGGCCACACTGAGAGAAAGAAATGAATTTCTTCCGAGTGGGGACGTTCCCATCCCTTTCCCCGCTCACCCGGGACACTGCTCCTGGAAGTGGTGCCGATTCCTCTCAATTACCTCTTCTCTTCTCTGAAGTGTAGGAGTAACTCCTAGTGTTGGATATGGCAATTACTCACTGCTTATGGAGTCATAGAAAAGGAAATGTTTTTGCCTTATCTCCTTGTATATAAAATAGAACTTGAAAAGAATTGTTCATTTATGTTTTCACAAACGATCTTTCATAAATCGTCTTCACAGTTTAAAATTTACTTCTGTGGAGAGGAGGGAAAAAACCTCTACCCTTTTAAGGCAGCGAATGTGATGTATGACACTGCCAATATTCCCCAAACGGCCAGGTTGTAGTGGGGACCCAGGTTAACCTGTGACACTGACAGTGTTCATGTAAGTCTAGTGCTGACTAGTGGGTAGGGAAGAAAATGTGGGGCTGTGTCTGCAGGCACTCGTGGGCTACATCTGTAAATGTGAGCAGAGGCAGCACCTTGGAAAAATGGATGGGTGTGGCAGTGGACCTATGAAGGGGAAATCTGGGCCTAGACCTGCCTGGTGTTAACCACTAGAAAAATTTTACTTTGTATACTTTTGTGATGCCTGTGAATTTTAGCAAATCAAAGCATTAGACCAAAATACTCAGGAGATTTTTCTTTAAATATCCCTCAGATACTTTAGTTATGTCAATAGGAAGGGAAAGCTTTCATTTTTGTTTGAAAACTAAACAAGATCATTTTGCAAACTTTATCACCAAAAGCCTTCCCTTATAATTGCACGTGCATCTTGAATTTCAGAAAACATTAATTCACAATAGGGGGGCAGAATACACTCTGTTGTTGAAACACTTCTTGTACCATTTTCTTGTGTCCATATTATATTTTGATGTTTGAAAAGTTAAAATGTATGAACAGCTTAAGTAAAACTGAAATATTCATGATGCTTTTCATACACTGTGGCATAAGATGTAAAGTTTGTAATATTTTGCAAATTTCTGTGCACTTTAATCTTTTATAATTATAAGCAATTTAATAAATTCATTTTTAAAAACAATAATGTGATCTACTCTGTATGCAACTGTCACAGTGTTTTTAAGAAAGAGAGATGTATATCTATTTACCAATTATGTATCACTCAGATAACAGATGTGCACTTTTATGTGGATTATATCTAAAATTGTATTTTTCATAACCTGCACTTACTTTAAAACATGTTTTTTCTGAGAAAAATTGGGGGCGGGGTTTCAGCCAGGGCTGCTGCAGACAGTTGGGATTGAGGCCTGTACAGGGCACCAAGCCTAGAGACCAGGTGTGCCAGTGTCGGGCTGCAACCACTAGTAGGGAGAGGTGCTTCCTGCTAATTGCATAAAGATGCCTCTGCATTCTAAACATGGGGCATGTCACCTGACATGGGGCAATGACTCCGAGAGAGGGCATGTCTCTAATAAGGCTCAGAAAGGCTCTGTTTGGATCTGCCATGGCCTTGGGTACAGAAAGGGGAAATTATGGAGAAGAACATAAAGGAAAATCTCATTACAAAAACCAACTTTTTTTTTTTTATCCTGGACAACATAAAATCCAGATATTAACTCATTCCATCCTTTGATTTCTTTTCCTTTTTTGACGAGCTTAAATCTCATTAGGCTCGCAGTAAAACTAAGTCAAAAATAGTCCATAACTGGACCAATAGAAAGAAGCATTTTCTCTGATTCTTAAATGATGCTCTTGGTATGGGTATGGATGATGTTATTCTTCCCTTCAAGCATTTTAAGTCCAGCAAAGGAACAACTAGAACTTCTTTAGCAAAGTACCCCCTTCCCATTTGGGGGAAATGATGAAATCTTAAATAACTGGTATTTATCTGACCCCACCAGGTACAGTGCCAGTTGTTTACTTACACATGATCTCACTGCCAACATGATTTTGTTGCAAGGAAATTTTAAGTAACCCTTTAAAAAATGAAAGTACATGATTGAAAAAGAAATGCAACATATTAAAAAATCTCAAGTTATACAAGAAGGCTGTGCTGGAAACCTAAGTCCTGCTATCTCCCTAGCTCAGCCTTGCCCAGCCCACTCCCCAGAGGTCCCAGGAAGCCTGAGCTAGGGCCATTGGATCAGTCTTTTTGCCCAAAAGAGACTTCAAAGATGTTCTTTGGTTTTAAAAAATCATATTCAGAAATGTGTGGAGGAGCTTCAAGATGGCGGTAGAGTAAAACGCGGAGATCACCTTCCTCCCCACAAATACATCAGAAATACATCTACACGTGGAACAACTCCTATAGAACACCTACTGAACGCTGGCAGAAGACTTCAGACCACCCAAAAGGCAAGAAACTCCCCACGTACCTGGGTAGGGCAAAAGAAAAAAGAATAAACAGAGACAAAAGGATAGGGACGGGACCTGCACCAATGGGAGGGAGCCATGAAGGAGGAAAGGTTTCCACACACTAGGAAGCCCCTTAGCAGGCGGAGACTGCGGGTGGCGGAGGGAGGAAGCTTCGGAGCCACAGAGAGTGCAGCAACAGGGGTGCGGAGGGCAAAGCGGAGAGATTCCCACACAGAGGATCGGTGGCAACCAGCACTCAAGAGCCCGAGAGGCTTGTCTGCTCACCGCCGGGGCGGGCGGGGCTGGGAGCTGAGGCTCGGGCTTCAGTCGGAGTGCAGGGAGAGGACTGGGGTTGGCGGCATGAACACAGCCTGAAGGGGGCTAATGCGCCACAGCTAGCCGGGAGGGAGTCCGGGAAAAAGTCTGGAGCTGCTGAAGAGACCAGAGACTTTTTCCTGCCTCTTTGATTTGCTGTGCACGAGGAGAGGGGATTAAGAGTGCTGCCAAAAGGGGCTCCAGAGACGGGCGTGAGCTGGGGCTGTCAGAGCGGAACCCAAAGACAGGCATGAAATGCTAAGGCTGCTGCTGCTGCCACTAAGAAGCATGTGTGCGAGCACAGTTCACTCTCCACACCTCCCTTCCTGGAAGCCTGTGCAGCCCGCCACTGCCAGGGTCCCGTGATGCAGGAACAACTTACCCGGGAGAACGCACAGTGCGCCTCAGGCTGGTGCAACGTCATGCCGGCCTCTGCCGCCACAGGCTCGCCCAGCACCCATGCCCCTCCCTCCCCCCAGCCTGAGTGAGCCAGAGCCCCCGAATCAGCTGCTCCTTTAACCCCATCCTGTCTGAGCAAAGAACAGATGCCCTCAGGTGACCTACACGCAGAGGCGGGTCCAAATCCAAAGCTGAACCCCAGGAGCTGTGGGAACAAAGAAAGGGAAATCTCTCCCAGCAGCCTCAGGAACAGTGGATTAAATCTCTACAATCAACTTGATGTACCCTGCATCTGAGGAACACCTGAATAGACAATGAATTGAGGAGGTGGACTATGGGAACAATGATATATATATATATATTTTTTTCCCTTGTTCTCTTTTTGTGAGTGTGTATGTTTATCCTTCTGTGTGAGATTTCTTCTGTATAGCTTTGCTTTAACCATTTGTCCTAGGGTTTTGTCTGTCCATTTTTTTTTTTAATTACTTAAAAAAATTTTTTTCTTAATTATTTTAATAACTTTATTTTATTTTATTTTACTTTATTTTATTTTCTCTTCTTCTTTCTTTTTTTCCTCCCTTTTATTCTGAACCATGTGGAGGACAGGCTCTTGGTACTCCAGCCAGGTGTCAGGGCTGTGCCACTGAGGTGGGAGAGCCACGTTCAGGACACTGGTCCACAAAAGACCTCCCACCTCCATGTAATATAAGACAGTGAAAATCTCTCAGAGATCTCTATCTCAATGCAAAAACCCAGCTCCACTCAACGACCAGCAAGCTACAGTGCTAGACACCCTATGCCAAACAACTAGCAAGACAATAACACAACCCCATCCATTAGCACAGAGGCTGCCTAAAATCATAGTAAGGGCAGAGACACCCCAAAACACACCACCAGACATGGACCTGCCCACCAGAAAGACAAGATTCAGCCTCATCCACCAGAACACAGGCATTAGTCCACTCCACCAGGAAGCCTACACAACCCACTGAACCAACCTAGCCACTGGAGACAGACACCAAAAACAACGGGAACTATGAACCTGCAGCCTGCAAAAAGGAGACCCCAAACACAGTAACTTAAACAAAATGAGAAGACAGAGAAACACACAGCAGATGAAGGAGTAAGGCAAAACCCCACCAGACCTAACAAATGAAGAGAAAATAGGCAGTCTACCTGAAAAAGAACTCAGAATAATGATAGTAAAGATGATCCAAAATCTCGGAAATAGAATGGAGAAAATACAAGAAACGTTTATCAAGGACTTAGAAGGACTAAAGAGCAAACAAACAAGGATGAACAACACAATAAATGAAATTTAAAATTCTCTAGAAGGGATCAATAGCAGAATAACTGAGGCAGAAGAACGGATAAGTGACCTGGAAGAGAATATAGTGGAAATAACTACTGCAGAGCACAATAAAGAAAAAAGAATGAAAAGAACTGAGGACAGTCTCAGAGACCTCTGGGACAACATTAAACGCACCAACATTCGAATTATAGTGGTCCCAGAAGAAGAAGATAAAAAGAAAGGGACTGAGAAAATATTTAAGGACATTATAGTTGAAAACATCCCTAATATGGGAAAGGAAATAGCTAAACAAGTCTGGGAAGCACAGAGAGTCCCATACAGGATAAATCCAAGGAGAAACATCCCAAGTCACATAATAATCAAATTATAAAAAATTAAATACAAAGAACATATATTAAAAGCAGCAAGGGAAAAACAACAAATAACACATAAGGGAATCCCTATAAGGTTAACAGCTGATCTTTCAGCAGAAACTCTGCAAGCCAGAAGGGAGTGGCAGGACACATTCAAAGTGATGAAGGAGAAAAGCCTACAAGCAAGATTACTCTACCGAACAAGGATCTCATTCAGATTTGATGGAGAAATTAAAACCTTTACAAACAAGCAAAAGCTAAGAGAATTCAGCACCACAAAACCAGGTTTACAACAAATGCTAAAGGAAGTTCTCTAGACAGGAAACACAAGAGACGGAAAAGACCTACAATAATGAACCCAAAACAATTCATAAAATGGTAATGGGGAACATACATATCGATAATTACCTTAAATGTAAATGGATTAAAAGCTCCAGCCAAAAACATAGACTGGCTGAATGGATACAAAAACAAGACCCATATATATGCTGTCTACAAGAGACCCATTTCATACCTGGGGACTCATACAAACTGAAAGTGAGGGGATGGAAAAAGATATTCCATGCAAATGGAAATCAAAAGAAAGCTGGAGTACCAATTCTCATATCACACAAAAGAGACTTTAAAACAAAGACTATTATAAGCGACTAAGGGCAGTACATAATGATCAAATGATCAATCCAAGAAGAAGATATAACAATTTTAAATATTTATGCATCAAACATAGGAGCACCTCAATACATAAGGCAAATACTAACAGCCATAAAACGGGAAATCAACAGTAACACAATCATAGTAGGGGACTTTAGCACCCCACTTTCACCAATGAACAGATTATCCAAAATGAAAATAAATAAGGAAACACAAGCTTTGAATGATCCATTAAACAAGATGGACTTAATTGATATTTATAGGACATACCATCCAAACAACAGAATACACATTCTTCTCAAGTACTCATGGAACATTCTCCAGGATAGACCATATCTTGGGTCACAAATCAAGCCTTGGTAAATTTGAGAATATTGAAATCATATTAAGTATCTTTTCCGACCACAATGCCATGAGACTACATATCAATTACAGGAAAAAAAATCTGTAAGAAATACAAACGCATGGAGGCTAAACAACACACTATTTATTAAAAAAGAGATCACTGAAGAAATAAAAGAGGAAACCAAAAAATATGTAGAAACAAATGAAAATGAAAACACGATGAACCAAAACCTATGGGATGCAGCAAAAGCAGTTCTAAGAGGGAAGTTTATAGCAAAACACTCCTACCTTAAGAAACAAGAAACATCTAAAAAAAACAACCTAAACTTACACCTAAAGCAATTAGAGAAAGAAGAACAAAAAAACCCAAAGTTGGGGGCTTCCCTGGTGGCGCAGTGGTTGCGAGTCCGCCTACCGATGATGGGGACGCGGGTTCGTGCCCCGGTCTGGGAGGATCCCACATGCTGCGGAGTGGCTGGGCCCGTGAGCCATGGCCGCTGAGCCTGCGCGTCTGGAGCCTGCGCTCCACAATGGGAGAGGCCACAGCAGTGAGAGGCCCGTGTACCGCAAAAAAAAAAAAAAACCCCAAAGTTGGCAGAAGGGAATAAATCATAAACATCAGATTAGAAATAAATGAAAAAGAAATGAAGGAAATGATAGCAAACACCAGTAAAACTAAAAGCTTGTTCTTTCAGAAGATAAACAAAATTGATAAACCATTAGCCAGACTTATCAAGAAAAATGGGGAGGGCTTCCCTGGTGGCGCAGTGGTTGAGAGTCCGCCTGCCGATGCAGGGGACACGAGTTCGTGCCCCGGTCCGGGAAGATCCCACATGCCGCGGAGCGGCTGGGCCCGTGAGCCATGGCCACTGAGCCTGTGCGTCCGGAGCCCGTGCTCCGCAAAGGGAGAGGCCACAACAGTGAGAGGCCTGCGTAACAAAAAAAAAAAAAAAAGGGGGGAGAAGACTCAAATCAATAGAATTAGAAATGAAAAAGGAGAAGTAACAACTGACACTGCAGAAATACAAAGGATCATGAGAGATTACTACAAGCAACTCTATGCCAATAAAATGGGCAATCTGGAAAAAATGGACAAATTCTTAGAAATGGACAACCTTCCGAGACTGAACCAGGAAGAAATAGAAAATACAAACAGACCAGACACAAGCACTGAAATTGAAACTGTGATTAAAATCTTCCAACAAACAAAAGCCCAGGACTAGATGGCTTCACAGGCGAATTCTATCAAACATCTAGAGAAGAGCTAACACCTATTCTTCTCAAACCCTTACACAATATAGCAGAGGGAGGCACACTCCCAAACTCATTCTACAAGGGCACCATCACTCTGATACCAAAACCAGACAAGGATATCACAAAGAAAGAAAACTACAGGCCAATATCACTGATGAACATAGATGCAAAAATCCTCAACAAAATACTAGCAAAGAGAATCCAATAAGACATTAAAAGGATCACACACCATGATCAAGTGGGATTTATCCCAGGGATGCAAGGATCCTTCAATATATGCAAATCAATCAATGTGATACACCATATTAACATACTGAAGAATAAAAACCATATGATCATCTCAATAGATGCAGAAAAAGCTTTTGACAAAATTCCACACCCATTTATGATAAAAACTCTCCAGAAAGTAGGCATAGAGGGAACCTACCTCAACATAATAAAGGCCATATATGACAAATCCACAGCAAACATCATTCTCAATTGTGAAAAACTGAAAGCATTTCCTCTAAGATCAGGAACAAGATAAGGATGTCCACTCTCACCACTATTATTCAACATAGTTTTGGAAGTCCTAGCCATGGTAATCAGAGAAGAAAAAGAAATAAAAGGAATACAAATTGGAAAAGAAGAAGTAAAACCATCACTGTTTGCAGATGATATGATACTATACACAGAGAATCCTTAAAATGCCACCAGAAAACTACTAGAGCTAATCAATGAATTTGGTAAAGTTGCAGGATACCAAATTAATGCACAGAAATCTCTTGCATTCCTATACACTAATGATGAAAAATCTGAAAGAGAAATTATGGAAACACTCCCATTTAGCATTGCAACAAAAAGAATAAAATACCTAGGAATAAACCTACCTAGGGAGGAAAAAGACCTTTATGCAGGAAACTATAAGACACTTATGAAAGAAATTAAAAATGATACCAACAAATGGAGAGATATACCATGTTCTTGGATTGGAAGAATCAATATTGTGAAAATGACTACACTACCCAAAGCAATCTACAGATTCAATGCAATCCCTATCAAACCACCAATGGCATTTTTTACAGAACTAGAACAAATCATCCTAAAATTTGGATGGAGACACAAAAGACCCCGAATAGCCAAAGTAGTCTTGAAGGAAAAAAGCAGAGATGGAGGAATCAGACTCCCTGACTTCAGACTATACTACAAAGCTACAGTAATCAAGACAATATGGTACTGGCACAAAAACAAGAAACATAGATCAATGGAACAAGATAGAAAGCCCAGAGATAAACCCACGCACCTATGGTCAACTAATCTATGACAAAGGAGGCAAAGATACACAATGGAGTAAAGACAGTCTCTTCAATAAGTGGTGCTGGGAAAACTGGACAGCTACATGTAAAAGAATGAAATTAGAACACTCCCTAACACCATACACAAAAATAAACTCAAAATTGATAGGAGACCTAAATGTAAAACCAGACACTATAAAACTCTTAGAGGAAAACATAGGAAGATCACTCTGACATAAATCAAAGCAATGTCTTTTTTGATCCACCTCCTAGAGTAATGGAAATAAAAAAAAAATAAACAAATGGGACTTAATGAAACTTAAAAGCTTTTGCACAGGAAAGGAAACTATAAACAAGATGAAAAGACAACCCTCAGAATGGGAGTAAATATTTGCAAATGAATCAGCGGACAAAGGATTAATCTCCAAAATATATAAACAGCTCATGCAGCTCAATATTAAAAACAAACAACCCAATCCAAAAAGGGCAGAAGACCTAAATAGACATTTCTCCAAAGAAGATATACAGATGGCCAAGAAGCACATGAAAAGCTGCTCAACATCACTAATTATTAGAGAAATGCAAATCAAAACTAAAATGAGGTATCACTTGACACCAGTTATAATGGGCATCATCAGGAAATCTACAAACAACAAATGCTGGAGAGGGTGTGGAGAAAAGGGAACCCTCTTGCACTGTTGGTGGGAATGTAAATTGATACAGTCTCTATGGAGAACAGTATGGACGTTCTTTAAAAAACTAAAAATAGAACTACCATATGACCCAGCAATCCCACTACTAGGCATATACCGTGAGAAAACCATAATTCAGAAAGAGTCATGTACCAAAATGTTCATTGCAGCTCTGTTTACAATAGCCAGGACATGGAAGCAACCTAAGTCTCCATCAACAGATGAATGGATAAAGAAGATGTGGCGCATATATGCAATGGAATATTACTCAGCCATAAGAAGGAATGAAACTGAGTTATTTGTAGTGAGGTGGATGGACCTAGAGACTGTCATACAGAGTGAAGTAAGTCAGAAAGAGAAAAACAAATATCATAGATTAGCTCAAGTATGTGGAGCCTAGAAAAATGGTACAGATGAACCAGTTTGCAGGGCACATGTTCAGACACAGATGTAGTGAACAAACTTATGGGAACCAAGGTGGGAAAACCGCAGTGGGGTGGGGATGTTGGTGTGCTGAAATGGGCGATTGGGATTGACAGGTATTCACTGATGTGTATAAAACTGATGACTAATAAGAACCTGCAGTATAAAAAAACAAACAGACAAACAAAAAAACAACTAATACTAAACTTTCTTTGGGTTATTTGTATGGAAATATGTTAATATAAATGTTTCAGACATTACATGAAATTTCTAAATCTTTTATGTTGTGGTATAATGTTATAAGTCATAATTCTAGTTATTACTTTAAAATGTATATCTCAGAAATAACTAAATTTCCTTGTCAATTGCATTAGTATGAACTTTCACTAAATCTTTAACCATGGTCATTTTAAAGTCTTTTGTCATTTACAGACAGTTCTGGGTGTATTCTGATGCTTTTGCAAAAATGTTCCTATAAAAGTGTTTCATCTTCAAGGAATTCATGGGAAAGGCTCTGACAGGTACATGTTTCTCGTAACTGACTATACTGCTGAACTGAATGAATAAGCATTTTCAGAACTCTAATGGAAAACCGATGAATTCATAAAAGTGCTAACAAATATCAAGATAAAAAAATTAATTACATGGGAGTGAGTGAACTGATGAGGATGATTATAATTTTTGTGACTTTTTGTTTGAATAAAAAAAAATCCCACAAGGACTCAGAGGCAAAAAATATACAAATCAATTTTCACTTCAAAGTAAAGGAGCTGTTACAGTGGAGGTCTACTGGACTGAATGTCAATATTATGATACAGTATGAGTGTGTTTCGTGTTTGGTAATTCCAATCATTGTTGCTTTTGTTGTGGTCATCCATTTACAGTGCTTGGTGTCAGTTTATTTATCTCTTGTAAAAATAAAATACAATGTGTGTGTGTGAAAAAAATAATAAAAATCGTGACATAGTTAAAAAAAAAAAAAAGAAGCAAGGGAAAAGCAACAAATAACATAGAAAGGAACTTCCATAAGGCTATCAACTGATTTTTCAGCAGAAACTCTGCAGGCCAGAAGAGAGTGGCATGATATATTTAATGTGATGAAAGGGAGAAACCTACAACCAAGAATACTCTACCCAGCAAGTCTCTCATTCAGATTTGATGGAGAAATCAATAGCTTTACAGACAAGCAAAAGCTAAAAGAATTCAGCACCACCTAACCAACTTTACAAAAAATGTTACAGGAATTTCTCTAGGTGAAAAAGAAAAGTCCACAACTAGAAACAAGAAAATTACAAAATGAAAAAGTAAAGGTACACAAATAGTAAATATAATAAATCATCCACACACAAAACTACAAGGGAGGTTAAAAGACAGAAGTGCTAAAATCATCTATACCCACAATAAGCAGTTAAGGGGTACACAAAACAAATAGGTGTAAAATATGATATCTAAAACAGTAATTATGAGGGGAGGAGAATATAAATGTAGGGTTTTTTAAATGCATTTGAAAATAAGAGATCAGCAAAATAAAACAATCATATATATATGATTGTCTGATAGACTGCTATACAAAAGCCTCCTGGTAACTGCAAAACAAAAATCAATAATACATATACCCACAAAAAGTAAAAGGAATTCAAACATAACATTAAAGATAGTCATCAAATCACAAGAGAAGAGAATAAAAGGAGGGGAAAAAAGGAAAGTAGCGGGGGAAGACCTACAAAAATAAATCCAAAACAATTAACAAGATAGCAATAAGAATATACACATCATTAATTACCTTAAATGTAAATGGACTAAATGCTTCAACCAAAAGACATAGAGTAGCTGAATGTATACAAAACAAGACACCTACATAGTCTGCCTGCAAAAGATTGACTTCAGACCTAGAGACACATAAAGACTGAAAGTGAGGGGATGGAAAAAGGTATTCCATGCAAATGGAAATCAAAAGAAAGCCGGAGTAGTAATACTTATATCAGACAAAATAGACTTTAGAATAAAGACTGTTATAAAAGACAAAGAAGGACACTACATAATGATCAAGGGATCAATCTGAGAAGAAGATATAACAATTGTAAATATATATGCACCCAACATAGGAGCACCTCAATATATGAGGCAAATATTAACAGACATAAAATGAGAAATTGTCAGTAACACAATAATAGTAGGGTACTTTAACACCCTGCTTACATCAATGGACAGATCATTCAGCCTGAAAATCCATAAGAAAACATAGGCCTTAAATAACACATTAGACCAAATGGACTTAATTGATAAATAGAACGCATTCCATCTGAAAGCAACAGAATACACATTCTTTGCAAATGCACATGGAACATTCTCCAGGATAGATCACATGCTAGGCCACAAAATAAGCCTCGGTAAATTTTAAAAAATTGAAATCATATCAAAGCATCTTTTCCAACCACAATGCTATAAGACTAGAAATTAACTACAAGAAAAAAAACCTGCAAAAAACACAAACACGTGGAGGATAAACAATATGCTAATAAACAACTAATGGGTCAGTGAAGAAATCAAAGAGGAAATGAAAAATACGTAGAGACAAATAAAAACAAAAACATGACAATCCAAAACCTGTGGGATGCATCAAAAGCAGTTCTAGGAGGGAAGTTTATAGTGATAAAAGCCTACTTCAGGAAACAATAAAAATCTCAAATAAACAAACTAACCTCACATGTAAAGGAACCAGAGAAAGCAGAACAAAAAAAAACCCAAGTTAGTAGAAGGAAAGAAATCATAAAGATCAGAGTAGGAATAAATGAAATAGAGACTAAAATAAATAGAAAAGAACAATTAAATTAAAAGCTGGTTCTTTGAAAAGATGGACAAACTTGACAAATTTTTAGCCAGATTCATCAAGAAAAAAAGGAGAGGGCCCAAATCAATAAAATCAGAAAGAAAAAAGGAGAAGTTACAACCAACACCACAGAAATACAAAGGATCATAAGAGACTACTATGAGCAACTATACACCAATAAAATGGATAACCTAGAAGAAATGGACAAATTCTTAGAAAGGTACGATCTCCTAAGACTGAACCAGGAAGAAAGAGAAAATATGAACGGACCAATTACCAGTACTGAAACTGAATCAGTAATTTAAACATGCCCAACAAACAGAAGTCCAGGATCAGATGGCCTCACAGGGGAATTCTACCAAACATTTAGAGAAGAGTTAACACCTATCCTTCTGAAACTATTACAAAAAATTGCAGAGGGAGGAACACTTCTGAACTCTTCCTATGAGACCACCATCACCCTGATACCAAAACCAGACAAACATATTAGAAAGAAAGAAAGGAAGGAATAAAGAAAGGAAGGAAGGAAGGAAGGAAGGAAGAAAGGAAGGAAGAGAGGAAGAAAGGGAAACAAAATTACAGGCCAATATCACTGGTGAACATAGATGTAAAAATCCTCAACAAAATACTAGTAAACCAAATCCACCAATACCTTAAAAGGATCATACACCATGATCAAACAGGATTTATCCCAGGGATGCAAGGATTTTTCAATATTTGCAAATCAATCAATGTGATACACCATATTAACAAATTGAAGAAAACCACGTGATAATCTCAATAGATGCAGAAAAAGTGATAAAATTCGGCATCCATTTATGATAAAAATTCTCCAGAAATACGGCATAGAGAGAACCTACCTCAACATAATAGAGGCTATAAATGACAAACCCACAGCTAACATCCTACTCAACAGTGAAAGGCTGAACGCATTCCCTCTATGATCAAGAACAAGACAACAATGCCCACTCTCACCACTTTTATTCAACATAGTTTTGGAAGTCCTAGCCACAGCAATCAGAGCAGAAAAACAAATAAAAGGAATCCAGATTGGAAAGGAAGAAGTAAAACTGTCACTGTTTGCAGATGACAAGTTACTATACATAGAAAATCTTAAACACACCACCAGAAAACTACTAGAGCTCATCAAGAAATTTGGTAATGTTGTAGGTTACAAAATTAATACACAGAAATCTGTTGCATTGTTATACACTAACAATGAAATATCAGAAAGAGAAATTAAGAAAAAAAATCTCACTTACCATCACACCAAAAAGAATAAAATACCTAGGAATAAACCTACCCAAGGACGCAAAAGAACATGTACTCCAAAAACTGTAAGACACTGATGAAAGAAATAAGATGACACAAACAGATGGAAAGATATACTGTGTTCTTGGATTGGAAAAAAAATCAATATCATTAAAATGACCAAACTACTCAAGACAATCTACAGATTCAATGCAACTCTATCGAAATACCAATGACAATTTTCACAGAACTAGAACAAATAATTTTAAAATTTGTATGGAAACACAAAAGACCCTGAATAGCCAAAATAATCTTGACAAAGAAAAACAGAGCTGGAGGAATCATGTTCCACTTTAGAGTATACTATGAAGTTACAGTAATCAAAACAGTGTGGTACTGGCACAAAAACAAACACATGGATCAGTGGAACAGGACAGAAAGCCCAGAAATAAACCCACACACTTATCGTTAATTAATGTATGACAAAGGACAAAAGAATATACAATAGAGGAAAGACAGTTTCTTCGATAAGTGGTGTTGGGAAAAATGGACAGCTATATGTAAAAGAATAAAATTAGAACATTCTCTAACACCATGTACAAAAATAACAAAAATGAATTAAAGACCTAAACATAAGCCCAGATACTATAAAACTACTAAAGGAAAACTTAGGCAGGACACTCTTTGACATAAAATGTAGCAACAATTTTTTGGATCCATCTTCTAGATTAATGGATATAAAAGCAAAAATAAATAAATGGGACCTAATTAAACTTAAAAGTTTTTGCATAGCAAAAGTAACCATGAACAAAACCAAAGGCAACTTATGGAATGGGAGAAAATATTTGCAAGTGATGCAAACAACAAGGAATTAATTTCCCAAATACATGAACAATATCAAAAAAACAACTCAATCAAAAAGGAGCTTGGGATTGACATATACACACCATTATATATAAAATAGGTAACTAATAAGAACCTACTGTATAACACCAGGAACTCTACTCAACACTCTGTAATGGCCTATATGAGAAAGAATCTAAAAAAAGAGTGGATATATGTATATGTATAACTGAATCATTCTGCTGTACACCTGAAACTAACACAACATTGTAAATCAACTATAATCCAATAAAAACTTTTAAATATATATACAATACAAAGGAGGGGAGTAGAAAAAAACAAAAAGAAACAAAAGAAAATCATCAAAAATGGGCAGAAGACTTAAATAGACATTTCTCCAAAGAAGATATACAGATGCCCAACAGGCACAGGAAAAGATACTCAACATTAATAATTATTAGAGAAATGCAAGTCAAAACTACAATGATGTATCATGTCACACTTCACACCAGTCAGAATGGCCACCATCAAATAGTCTACAGATTATAAATGCTGGAGAGTGTGTGGAGAAAAGGGAACCCTTCCACCCTATTGGTGTGAATGTAAATAGGTACAACCACTATGGAGAACAGTATGGATGTTCCTTAAAAAACTAAAAATAGAGTTACCAGATGATCCTGAAATCCCACTCCTGGGCATATATCTGAAAAAGATGAAAACTTTAATTCAAAAAGATACACACACCCCAATGTTCATAGCAGCACTACAATAGCCAAGGCTTGGAAGCAACCTAAATGTCCATTGACGAATGGATAAAGAAAATGTGGTATAGATATTATATATATATATATATATATATATAATGGAATATTACTCAGCCATAAAAAAGAATGAAATAATGCCATTTGCAGCAAAATGGATGGAACTAGAGATTATCATACTAAGTGAAGTAAGTCACACAGAGAAAGACAAATATCATATGATATCACTTATATGTGGAATCCAAAAAACAATGATACAAATGAACTTATTTACAAAATGGAAACAGACTGACAGATATAGAAAACAAACTTATGGTTACCCAAGGGGAAAGGAGGAGGAGGAATAAGTTAGGAGTTGGGGATTAACAGATACACACCACTATATATAAAATTTATAAACAACAAGGGCCTACTGCATAGCACAGGGAACGATATCCAGTATTTTGTAATAACCTATAATGGAAAAGAATTCTAAAAGAACATATGTGTGTGTATATATATATATTCATACACACACACACTAACTGAATCAATTTGTGTACACCAGAAACTAACACAACATTGTAAATCAACTATACTTCAATTTTTAAAAATGGGCAAAGGATCTGAATAGACATGTTTTCCTAGAAGACATACAAATGGCCAACAGGTACATGAAAAGGTGCTCAATATCACTAATCATCATGGAAATGCAAATCAAAACCAAATGAGATATTACCTCACACTTGTTAGAATGGCTCTCATCAAGAAAGAAAGAAAGAAAAAGAAAGTAAGTTAGTTGGCAAGAATATGGAGAAAAGGGGACCCTCATGTACTGTTGGTGGGAAGGTAATCTGGTGCATCTATTCTATGGGAAACCATATAGATATTCCTCAAAAAATTAAAAACAGGACTATCATATGATCCAGCAACCCAACTTCTGGGTATATATCCCAAAGAAATTAAAAAGGGATCTCAAAGAGATATCTGCCTTCTCATGTAGCATTATGCACAATAGCCAAGACATGGGAAAAACCTAAGTGTCTTTCTTCAGATTAAAGAATAAAGAAGATGTGGTGTATAGATACAATGGAATATTATTTAGCAATGAGAGGGAAGGAAATACTATAATTTGTGACAACTTAGATGAAACTTGAGGGCATTAAGCCAAGTAAAATAAGTCAGACAGAGAAAGATAAATACTGTATGATATCAGTTATCTATGGAATCTAAAAAATATCAAACTCATAGAACCTGAAAGTTAGAATGGTGGTGACTGGGACTGGGGGTGGGGGAAGTAGAAAGATGTTGGTCCAAGAGTACAAACTTCCTGTTATAAGATGAATAAATTCTGGGGATCTAATGTACAGTATGGTGATTATAGTTAATAATACTGTATTATATACTTGAAAGTTGCTAAGAAAATAGATCTTAAATGTTCTCATTGCAAAAAAAGAAAGAAATGGTAATCATATGACATGATGGAGGTGCTAACGAACACTCTGGTGGTAATCATTTTGCAATATATTAGCATATCAAATCAACATGTTGTATACCTTACGCTTACACGATGTTATTGTCAATTATATCTCAATAAAGCTGAAGAAACTAAAATAAGAAAGATGTTCTAGGAGTGCTATTTGCTTTGCATGTTTATATAATTTCTCTGAATGAATGTGCTGACTATTATATAAATCATGTAGAGAAGTGATTAAAGAGAGATGTAATAAGGGGAAAAAAACCAGAGAAACAGGTTAACACAGGCCATTCAAGGGAACAACATAAATCTCCAGAAACCAAGCTAAAGAAAAAGAGCTTTGGATTTACTAAACAAAGACTTTAAAACTACCATCTTAAGTATGCTCAGAACCTAAAGGAGAACACGAACAAAATACTAAAGGAAATCTGGAAAATTATATTTGAACAAAATGTGCATATCAACAAAGATATAGAAATTATATAAAAGAAAACAATTCTGGGGCTCAAAATAAAAAATAAAATTGAAAAATTTATTAAAGAGATTCAATAGTGGACCCAAACCACTAGACAGAAAACAGCAACCTTGAAAATAGATCATTTAAGTTTGAGGAGTGAAAAGAAAAACAAATGAAGAAAAGTGAACAGAGCCTAAGGGACTTATGAGAAACCACCAAGGAGACCATATATACAGAATGGAAAACCCAGAAGGAAAGAGAGAAAGAAAGTCAGATAGCTTATTGAAGAAATAAGAGCCAAAAATTTCCCAAATTTGAGGAAAAACATAGAGATACAAATACAAGAAACTCAATGAACTCTAAGTAGAGCAAGCCAGAAGATACTCACACTGAGACACATTATAATCAAGTTCTCTAAAGTCAAATATAAAGAGAGAATCTTGAAGGGAGCAAAAGAAAAATGACATCTATACAATGGATCCTCCATATTACCAGCAGACTTCTCAGAAGAAACCTTACAGGCCAGAGGGCATTAAGATGATATATTTAAAGTGCAATGAGAGGGCTTTCCTGGTGGTGCAGTGGTTAAGAATCTGCCTGCTAATGCAGGGGACGTGGGTTCAAGCCCTGATGCAGGAGGATCCCACATGCCATGGAGCAACTGAGCCCATGTGCCACAACTACTGAGCCTGTGCTCTAGAGCCCATGAGCCACAACTGAGGTCCACATGCCTAGAGCCTGTGCTCTGCAATGGGAGAAGCCACCGTGATGAGGAGCGTGCACGCCACAACGGAGAGTAGCCCCCACTCACCACAACTAGAGAAAGCCTGCGTGCAGCAACAAAGACCCAACTCAGCCAAAAATAAAGTGCTATGAGAGAAAAACTGTCAATACATAATTCTATATCTGGCAAAATTATCCTTCAAAAATGAGAGAGAAATTAAGACATTCCTAGATAAACAAACACTGAGGTAATTCATTACAACTAGGCCTTCCCTACAAGGAATGCTAAAAGGAGCTCTTCAAGTTCAAACAAAAAGACATCAGACAGTTACTCAGAGCCACACAAAAATATAACGTTTTCTGCTAAAGGTAAATACATGGACAAATATAAAAAGCAGTATTATCATAATCTGGTTTTATAACTCCACTTTTTATTATTCTACAGACTTAAAAGAAAATGCACAAAAAGTAATCATAAGTCTATGTTAATAGGCACATTACATAAAGATTTAACATAAAATAAATTTATGTATTTATACATATAATATGTATACATTATAGGTACATATAATATGCATACATATTATACATATATTTATACATAGTATACATATATATATATAAACACATGATATAATGGTTTAGTTTGTGAGAAATAAAGGGAACAGAGAGATAAAGGAGTAGGTTTTGTATGCACCTGAATTTAAGTTGGTAACAGTTTCAAATAGTTATATGATTATTTAATAGTATATAAAAATATCAAATCACAGTGTTATACATGTGAAACTAATATATTGTATGTTAATTATAATTCAATTAAAAATGAAGTAAATTGTTATATCTTTAGGATGTTATATATAACCCCATGGTAACCATAAAGAGAATATCTAGGACTTCCCTGGTGATCCAGTGGTTAAGACTCCACGCTCCACTGCAGGGGGCACAGGTTTGATCCCTGGTCAGGGAATTAAGATCCTGCATGCCACATGGTGCAGCCAAAAAATATATATATAGAATATACACAAAAGAAAATGAGAAGAGAATCAAAATGTGTCACCACCAAAAATACCATATATCACAAAGGAAGGTAATAAGGGACAAAAAAAAAAAGCTATAACACATTCAGAAAACGAATAACAAAATGGCAATAGTAAGTCCTTCACTATCAGTAGCTACTTGAAACCAAAATGGATTGAATTCCCCAAAGACATAGATAGGCAGAATGGATTTAAAGGCAGGACCCAACTGTGTGATGTCTATAAGAGACCAACTTTAGATCGAAGAACTCACACAGGCTGAAAGTGAGAGGACAGAAAAGATATTCCATGCAAATAGCAACCAAAAGAGAGCAGGGGACGCTATTCTAATATCAGACAAAATAACCTTAAAGTCAGAAACTTATAAGAAGCAAAGAAAGACATTGTATAATGACAGATGTGTCAATTCACCAAGAAGATGTAACAATTATAAGCATATTTGCAGGAAACATCAGAGCTGCAAAATATATGAAGCAAAAAGTGACAGAATAGAAAGGAGAAATAGCTCTACAATAATAGGAGGAAATTTCAATATCCCACTTCGAATAATAGATAGAACAACCAGACAGAAGATCAATAAAGAAACAGAGGACTTGAACAACATTATAGACTAACTGGACCTAAAAGACATATAGAGAACACTTTATCCAACAGTTGTAGAATATACATTTTCCTCAAGTGTACATGGAACTTTTAGGAGTTTGGGATTAACATATACACATTACTACATATAAAATAGATAATCAAGAAGGACCTACTGTATATCACAGGAACCATACTCAATATCTTGTAATAACCTATAATGAAAGAGAATGTAAAAAAGAATATATATATCTGAATCACTTTGCTGTACACCTGAAACTACATGACATTATAAATCAACTTTATTTCAATATATTTTTTTAAATGTATGTGGAACAATCTCTAGGATAGATCATATATCAGGTCAAAAAAAGTCTTTATGAATTTTGAAAGATTGAAATATACTAAGTATCTTTTCTGATAACAAAGGAATGAAATTTGAAATCAATAGCAAAAGGAAAATGGGAAATCCAAAAGTATGTAGAAATTAAACAACACAGTTTTAACCTTTGGGTTAATGGAGAAATCACAAGGAAAATTAGGAAATATCCTGAGAAAAATGGAAATGAAAACACAATGTACCAAAACTTATAGGATTCAGTGAAGGCAGTGCTAAGCAGGAAATTCATAGCAGTAAATTCTTATATTAAAAAAGCATTTTTAAATAAGCAGTAAAAAGCATATTTAAAAAAGCAGTAAATGCTTATATTAAAAAAATGCTATATAAAAAAAGAAGGACAATATCAAACCAAAGCTAATTTTACACCTTAAAAAACTAAAAAAAGAAGAAAAATGCAAACCCAAAGCTAGCAAAAGGAAAGAAAGAATGAAGATGAGAACAGAAATAAATGAAATAGAGAATTAAAAAAATTAATAGAGAAAATCAGTGAAACCAAGAGTTGGTTGTTCAAAAAGATCAACAAAATTGACAAAACTTTAGCTAAAGTGATGAAAAAAGGGAAAGAACTCAAACAATTAGTATCAGAAATGAAAGAGGGGACATTATAATAGATTTTACATAAACAAAAAGTATTATAAGAGAGTACCATGAACAATTGTACATCAAATTAGATATCTCAGGTGAAATGGAAAAATTACTAGAAACACACACACAAAAATTAACACCAATCCTCCTCAAACTTTTCCAAAAAATTGAAGAGGAGGGAATATTTCCTAACTCATTGTGTGAGATCAGCATTACACTGATACCAAATCCTGACAAAGACACAAGAAAAGAAAATTGCAGACCAATATCCCTGATAAATATCGCTGCTAAAATCCTAAAGAAAGTACTAGCAGACAGAATTGGCAGCACATTAAATGGATTATGCACCGTGGCCAAGTGGGATTTTTTTCTGTAATACAAGGATGGTTCAACACACAAATATTAATCATCATAATACACCACATTAGCAGAATAAGGGAGAGTGGGGGACCCATGATCATCTCAATCAATGGAGTAAAAAAGCAGTGACAAAATTTAACACCTTTTCAGTATATAAACACTCAACAAACTAGGAATGAAAGGTAACTACCTCAACATAATAAATGACACGTATGAAAAGCCCACAGCTAACATCATACTCAATGGTGAAAGACTGAAAGCTTTCTCTCTAAGATCAGGAACAAGACAAGAGTACCTACTTTCCTCACTTCCATTCAACATAATAAATACTGCAAGTCCTAGCCAGAGCAATTAGGCAAGAAAAAGAAACAAAAGCCATTGAAATTAGAAAGGAAGAAGTAAAATTATCTCTGGTTGCAGATGACATGATCTTGTATGGAGAAAACTCTAAAGACTCTACAAAGAAACTATTAAAACTAATAAATTAATTCAGCAAAGTTACAGGATACAAAATTAACACACAAAAATCAATTGCCTTTCTATGCATTAACAATGAAACATCAGAAAAAAATTAAGAAAATAATTCCATTTATAATAGCATCAAAACAAAATACTCAGGAACAAACTTAACTAAGGAGATGAAAAACTTGTACACTGAAAACCAAAAATTATTGCTGAATGAAATTAAAGAAGACATCAATAAAGGGAAAGATGTCCCATGCTCATGAATTCAAAGACTTAATGTTGTTAAAATGTCAATACTACCCAAAGTTATCCACAGAGTCAGTATAATACCTATCAAAATCCCAATAACATTTTTTGCAGAATTAGGAAAATCGATCTTAAAATTCATATGGAATCTCAGGGGACTCCAAATAGTCATAACAATCTCAAAAAAAGAAGAACAAAGTTAGAGGTTTCATATTTCTTGATTCCAAAACTTAACTATAAAGGTACAGTAATCAGTGTACCTGTACTGGCAAAAGGACATATCTACTTAGTTGATAATCTTGTATCTGATCATTCAATATCAGAAGGTCGTGGGTATCTAATTTGCTTTGTGCTGTTTTCTGCTAATGTTTCCACACATAATGGTTCATTTCCTATGTGTTTTGAAATTTTGAACTGTGAAATCATATTTGAGTTTAATCTATAAGAATCCTGCAGAGCCTGAGTAAGGAGACAAACCCCCTTGGGGGATGTGCATTTGCTTTTGCTAGGTGTTCCAGGGTCCTCTCAAACAAGAACCACTTTAATTCCTCAGTCTAGAGTTTCCTAGTCATTCAGGTAGTATAAATTCAAATCCCAAGCCCTCATATGGGATGGCCTCGATTATATTGGAAAAAATGTTTTTTTCAACCTGGAGCTTAGGCCATGATTAGCAAGTGTCCTTGTCATTTCTCTTTGCCAGCAGGTGAATTTTTTTCTAGTCCATTCTTTCATTCAGAATATATTCCCTGAGGTCTTGATTGTGAAGGAGTCTCTAAGCTCCAATTCTGCATCCAGCATGGGTCTAAAGCTTCATCTTTTATCTCCTGTTCAACTGTTGAAATGAAAGCCTTTGGTTATTAGAATTGACAAATGTTCCCCGGGAAGCCAGTGCTTCAGAATGAACTTGCCACACAGGTTTCCAGCTCCTTCTTTGTTTTTGGCCCCTGGAGATTTCTCTCATTTTCTTATGATTTTAGCTCTGTGTTTAAAGGATGTTTGTTATATTTTATCTAGCATTCCTAGGAGTTTTGTATGGGGTGGCTCTTTAGGATATTTAGTCTACCATATTGCCAGAATTATAGGCCCACATGTTACTGTTGTAATAGGAAAAAATGAAGGGTTTTTTTTGCCTTACAATAAGAGAATGAGAACATGGAGGAGTCTTAGATCAGGGTCCACTAGTGTAAGATCTTTATCAGACATCTAACTCCCATGTTCACTTCTGTTATTTCTTCTCTGTTTCCCAGGTTGCTTTAGTGGTAAACTACTTAAAATGAGATGGGCATGGGTCCTTAAGGACACTGCTACTGGGGGTTGGAGGGTAAGGTAAATGGAAAGTTCATCTTGCTCTGAGTCTAGACCTGAAAAATGAAGAACTCTAAAGACTAGAGTGGGGCAGGGTAGATTGTGAGAAGAGGGAAAAAATCAGGCTAACAAGGGGCACAGGGACTCATAAGTTCAAAACATAAATATTCAGATGACAGGGGAGAATTCTTCAGTACCCCTAAATCAGGATATTCTTACCCTGCTTATTTATCAAGTATGTTTATCCAGATCACCTTTAAAGTCATCCTTAGATAAATAAGATTTGTTTTCTGATCTCATCAAGAAAGAAAACAATTCGTAGTGAATTGAAATAACTGCCATCCAAGACACATGTTCATCCATCCCTCTGCCAGGAATGAAACTCAGGATTGATAGGCTTTGTACCTCTGTCCTTTGATCTCTCCTCTGTCCCCACAGCTCTCCTCCACCACCACTGAGGAAATAAGTTCACATTATGACAGGAGGTGATGAAGAATTTCCCAGAGGAGAGAACATTTGTGGACTCCTTGAGTGTCCCTCTCAGGTTTTGTATGGTTTAGTATAACTTTCTCTAAAAGACAGAAGCAAATGCTGGGCATCTCAAAGACATCAGGTCAGCACAGTTTTTCTAAATTAACAAAATTAATTTACTTTGGGAAAACAAAAGGAAAGAAAATCAAGTGAAAATTTCCTTAACCAAGGCTTTAGCAAACTATGGCCCATAGGCCAAATCTGGCTAGCCACTGGCTTTTGTAAATAAAGTTTTATTAGAACACAACCACAACCATTTGTTAATGTGTTATCTATGGCTGCTTCATACTACAATGGCAGAATGGCTATGACAGAAACCATGTGACTTAGAAGCCTAAAATATGTACTTTACAGAAACAAGTTTGCTGACCCCCATATAAACTTTCTATTTCAGTCTCCTCATTTACTCAGGATCCAATGCAAATAGTCAAAGGTAATGAAGAGGTCTCAAAGGATGTTTCCTCAGTATTTTGCTGGAGACAACCCAGCCTTCGTTTTCTTCCTTGCCTCCACTCTCCTGCCATACCACTCACTATATCTCTTACTACGGTTTTTACATTTCTAAAAGAACACATATAGTACCCCCTTCATTGGATCACTGTGCAAGTTAAAGAAGATAGAATAAAGCACTTCATGTACCACTTGGCACATTGCAAACATTCAGCAAATGGTGGCTATGATTAAAATCCACCCATTCAGCAGATATTTATTGAGTTTGTAATTTGCCCTCTCCCCAAATGTCTATGTTGAATTGCTGACCCCCAGTGCCTCAGAATATGACTTTATTTGGAGATAGGGTCTTTACAGTTAAAATGCAGTCATTAGAGTCAACCCAAATCCAACATGACTGATGTCCTTATAAGAATGGGAAATTTGGATACAGACATTTACAAAGGGAGGATGAATTAAAGACCCAGGGAGAAGACAGCTGTCTACAAATGAAGGAGAGAGACCTGTGACAGCTCCTTCACTCACAGCCCTCAGAAGGTACCAACCCTGCCAACACCTTAATCTCAGACTTCCAGCCACCAGAACTATGAAACAATAAATTTCTGTTAAGTGCTATGGACTGAATGTCCCCCCAGATTCCTACAGTGAAACCCTAGTCCCCAGAGTTATGGCATTTGGAGGTGGGGCCTTTGGGAGGTAATTAGGTCATGAGAGTACAGCCTCCATGATGGAATTTCTGTCTTTATAAAGAGATACAAGTGAGTTTTCTTCCTCTCTCTCTCCCTGCCATGTGAGGGCATAGCAAGAAGGTGTCCATCTGCAAACCAGGATGAGGAGATTGGTTCAAGATGGGGAGTAGAAGGACGTGTGCTCACCCCCTCTTGTGAGAGCACTGGAATGACAACTGCTGAACAATCATCGACAGGAAGACACTGGAACTCAACAAAAAGAGATACCCCACATCCAAAGACAGGAAAAGCCAGAGTGAGACTGTAGGAGGGGTGTAATCACAATAAAATCAAATCCCATAACCACTGGGTGGGTGACTCACAAACTGGAGAACAATTATACCACAGAAGTCCACGCACTGGAATGAAGGTTCTGAGCCCCATGTCAGGCTTCCCAACCTGGGGGTCTGGCAATGGGAGGAGGAATTCCCAGAAAATCAGACTTTGAACGCTAGCGGGATTTGACTGCAGGACTTTGACAGGACTGGGGGAAACAGAGACTCTACTCTTGGAGGGAACACACAAAGTAGTGTGCCCATCAGGACACAGGGGGAAGGAGCAGTGACCCCATAGGAGACTGCACCAGACCTACCTGCTAGTGTTGGAGGGCCTCATGCAGAGGTGGGGGGAGGCTATGGCTTACTGCGTGGACAGGGACACTGGCAGCAGAAGTCCTGGGAAGTACTCCTTGGCATAAGCCCTTCTGGCATCCACCATTATCGCCACCAAAGAGCCTGTGGCCTCCAGTGCTGGGTCGCCTTAGGCCAAACAACCAACAGGGAGGGAAGTCAGCCCCACCCATCAGAAGATAAGTGGATTAAAGTTTACCTGAGCTCTGCCTACCAGAGCAACAGTCAGTTCTACCCACCACTAGTCCGTCCCATCAGGAATCTTGCACAAGCCTCTTAGATAGCCTCATCCACCAGAGGACAGACAACAGAAGCAAGAAAAACTACAATCCTGCAGCTTGTGAAACAAAAACCATATTCACAGAAAGATACACAAGATGAAAAGGCAGAGGACTAGGACTATGTAACAGATGAGGGAACAAGATAAAACCCCAGAAAAACAACTAAATGAAGTGGAGATAGGCAACCTTCCAGAAAAAGGATTCAGAATAATGATAGTGAAGATGATCCAGGACCTCGGAAAAAGAATGGAGGCAAAGATCGAGAAGATACAAGAAATGTTTAACAAAGACCTAGAAGAATTAAAGAACAAAAACCTACTTCCGGGTAAGATGGCGGAAGAGTAAGACGCGGAGATCACCTTCCTCCCCACGGATACACCAGAAATACAGCTACACGTGGAACAACTCCTACAGAACACCTACTGAACGCTGGCAGAAGACCCCAGACCTCCCAAAAGGCAAGAAACTCCCCACATACCTGGGTAGGGCAAAGCGGAGAGATTCCCGCACAGAGGATCGGTGCCGAGCGGCACTCACCAGCCCGAGAGGCTTGTCTTCTCGCCCGCCGGGGCGGGCGGCGCTGGAAGCTGAGGCTCGGGCTTCGGTCAGAGGGCAGGGAGAGGACTGGGGCTGGCGGCGAGAACTCAGCCTGAAGGGGGCTAATGTGCCACAGCTAGCCGGGAGGGAGTCCGGGAAAACTCTGGAGCTGCCGAAGAGGCAAGAGACTTTTTCTTCCCTCTTGGTTTCCTGGTGCGCGAGGAGAGGGGATTAAGAGCGCTGCTTAAAGGAGCTCCACAGACGGGCGCGAGTCGCGGCTGAAAGCGCGGAGCCCAGTGACGGGCGTGGGACGCTGGGGCTGCTGCTGCCGCCGCCAAGAAGCCTGTGTGTGAGCGCAGGTCACTGTCCACACTGCCCTTCCGGGAGCCTGTGCAGCCCGCCACTGCCGGGGTCCCGGGATCCAGGGGCGGCTTCCCTGGGAGAACGCACGGTGCGCCTCGGGCTGGTGCAACGTCACGCCGGCCTCTGCCGCTGCAGGCTCGCCCCGCACTCCGTGCCCCTCCCTCCCGCCCGGCTGAGTGAGCCAGAGTCCCCGAAGAGGCTGCTCCTTTAACCCTGTCCTGTCTGAGCGAAGAACAGACGCCCTCCGGCGACGTACACGCAGAGGCGGGGCCAAATCCAAAGCTGAGACCCAGGAGCTGTGAGAACAAAGAAGAGGAAGGGAAACCTCTCCCAGCAGCCTCAGAAGCAGCGGATTAAAGCTCCACAATCAACTTGATGTACCCTGCATCTGTGGAATACATGAATAGACAACAAATCATCCCAAATTGAGGAGCCAGGAGTCAGTGCTGTGCCTCTGAGGTGGGAGAGCCAACTTCAGGACACTGGTCCACAAGAGACCTCCCAGCTCCACATAATATCAAACGGCGAAAATCTTCCAGAGATCTCCATCTCAACACCAGCACCCAGCTTCACTCAACGACCAGCAAGCTACAGTGCTAGACACCCTATGCCAAACAACTAGCAAGACAGGAACACAACGCCACCCATTAGCAGACAGGTGGCCTAAAATCATAAAAAGTCCACAGACACCCCAAAACACACCACCAGATGTGGACCTGCCCACCAGAAAGACAAGATCCAGCGTCATCCACCAGAACACAGGCACTAGTCCCCTCCACCAGGAAGCCTACACAACCCACTAAACCAACCTTAGCCACTGGGGACAGACACCAAAAACAATGGGAACTATGAACCTGCAGCCTGCAAAAAGGAGACCCCAAACACAGTAACATAAGCAAAATGAGAAGACAGAAAAACACACAGCAGGAGAAGGAGCAACATAAAAACCCACCAGACCTAACAAATGAAGAGTTAATAGGCAGTCTACCTGAAAAAGAATTCAGAATAATGATGGTAAAGATGATCCAAGATTCTATTTCCAAGATCCAAAATCTTGGAAATAGAATAGACAAAATGCAAGAAACAGTTAACAAGGACCTAGAAGAACTAAAGATGAATCAAGCATCGATTAAAAACACAATAAATGAAATAAAAAATACTCTAGATGGGATCAATAGCAGAATAACTGAGGCAGAAGAACGGATAAGTGAGGTGGAAGATAAAATAGTGGAAATAACTGATGCAGAGAAAAATAAAGAAAAAAGAATGAAAAGAACAGAGGACAGTCTCAGAGACCTCTGGGACAACATTAAACGCACCAACATTCGAATTATAGGGGTTCCAGAAGAAGAAGAGAAAAAGAAAGGGACTGAGAAAATATTTGAAGAGATTATAGTTGAAAACTTCCCTAATATGGGAAAGGAAATAGTTAATCAAGTCCAGGAGGCACAGAGAGTCCCATACAGAATAAATCCAAGGAGAAATACGCCAAGACACATATTAATCAAACTGTCAAAAATTAAACACAAAGAAATCATATTAAAAGCAGCAAGGCAAAAACAACAAATAACACACAAGGGAATCCCCATCAGGATAACAGCTGATCTCTCAGCAGAAACTCTACAAGCCAGAAGGGAGTGGCAGGACATAATTAAAGTGATGAAGGAGAAAAACCTGCAACCAAGATTACTCTACCCAGCAAGGATCTCATTCAGATTTGATGGAGAAATTAAAACGTTTACAAACAAGCAAAAGCTGAGAGAGTTCAGCACCACCAAACCAGCTGTACAACAAATGCTAAAGGAACTTCTCTAGGCAAGAAACACAACAGAAGGAAAAGACCTACAATAAAGAACCCAAAACAATTAAGAAAATGGGAATAGGAACATACATATCGATAATTACCTTAAATGTAAATGGACTAAATGCTCCCACCAAAAGACACAGATTGGCTGAATGGATACAAAAACAAGACCCATATATATGCTGTCTACAAGAGACCCACTTCAGACCTAGAGACACATACAGACTGAAAGTAAGGGGATGGAAAAAGATATTCCATGCAAATGGAAACCAAAAGAAAGCTGGAGTAGCAATTCTCATATCAGACAAAATAGACTTTAAAATAAAGACTATTAGAAGAGACAAAGAAGGACACTACATAATGATAAAGGGATCGATCCAAGAAGAAGATATAACAGTTGTAAATATTTATGCACCAAACATAGGAGTACCTCAATACATAAGGCAAATACTAACAGCCATAAAAGGAGAAATCGACAGTAACACACTCATAGTAGGGGACTTTAACACCCCGCTTTCACCAATGGACAGATCATCCAAAATGAAAATAAATAAGGAAACACAAGCTTTAAATGATACATTAAACAAGATGGACTTAATTGATATTTATAGGACATTCCATCCAAAAACAACAGAATACACATTTTTCTCAAGTGCTCATGGAACATTCTCCAGGATAGATCATATCTTGGGTCACAAATCAAGCCTTGGTAAATTTAAGAAAATTGAAATTGTATCAGGTATCTTTTCCGACCACAATGCTATGAGACTAGATATCAATTACAGGAAAAAAGCTGTAAAAAATACAAACACATGGAGGCTAAACAATACACTACTTAATAACGAAGTGATCACTGAAGAAATCAAAGAGGAAATTAAAAAATACCTAGAAACAAATGACAATGGAGACACGACGACCCAAAACCTATGGGATGCAACAAAAGCAGTTCTAAGAGGGAAGTTTATAGCAATACAATCCCACCTTAAGAAACAGGAAACATCTCGAATAAACAACCTAACCTTGCACCTAAAGCAATTAGAGAAAGAAGAACAAAAACATCCCAAAGTTAGCAGAAGGAAAGAAATCATAAAAATCAGATCAGAAATAAATGAAAAAGAAATGAAGGAAATGATAGCAAAGATCAATAAAACTAAAAGGTGGTTCCTTGAGAAGATAAACAAAATTGATAAACCATTAGCCAGACTCAAGAAAAAAAGGGAGAAGCCTCAAATCAATAGAATTAGAAATGAAAAAGGAGAAGTAACAACTGACACTGCAGAAATACAAAAGATCATGAGAGATTACTACAAGCAACTCTATGCCAATAAAATGGACAACCTGGAAGAAATGGACAAATTCTTAGAAATGCACAACCTGCCAAGACTGAATCAGGAAGAAATAGAAAATATGAATAGACCAATCACAAGCACTGAAATTGAAACTGTGATAAAAAATCTTCCAACAAACAAAAGCCCAGGACCAGATGGCTTCACAGGCGAATTCTATCAAGCATTTAGAGAGTAGCTAACACCTATCCTTCTCAAACTCTTCCAAAATATAGCAGAGGGAGGAACACTCCCAAACTCATTCTACGAGGCCACCATCACCTTGATACCAAAACCAGACAAGGATGTCACAAAGAAAGAAAACTACAGGCCAATATCACTGATGAACATAGATGCAAAAATCCTCAACAAAATACTAGCAAACAGAATCCAACGGCACATTAAACGGATCATACACCATGATCAAGGGGGGTTTATTCCAGGAATGCAAGGATTCTTCAATATACGCAAATCAATCAACGTGATACACCATATTAACAAATTGAAGGAGAAAAACCATATGATCATCTCAATAGATGCAGAGAAAGCTTTTGACAAAATTCAACACACATTTATGATAAAAACCCTGCAGAAAGTAGGCATAGAGGGAACTTTCCTCAACATAATAAAGGCCATATATGACAAACCCACAGCCAGCATCGTCCTCAATGGTGAAAAACTGAAACCATTTCCACTTAAATCAGGAACAAGACAAGGCTGCCCACTCTCACCACTCTTATTCAACATAGTTTTGGAAGTTTTAGCCACAGCAATCAGAGAAGAATAGGAAATAAAAGGAATCCAAATCAGAAAAGAAGAAGTAAAGCTGTCACTGTTTGCAGATGACATGATACTATACATAGAGAATCTTAAAGATGCTACCAGAAAACTACTAGAGCTAATCAATGAATTTGGTAAAGTAGCAGGATACAAAATTAATGCACAGAAATCTCTGGCATTCCTATATACTAATGATGAAAAATCTGAAAGTGAAATCAAGAAAACACTCCCATTTACCATTGCAACAAAAAGAATAAAATATCTAGGAATAAACCTACCTAAGGAGACAAGAGACCTGTATGCAGAAAATTATAAGACACTGATGAAAGAAATTAAAGATGATACAAATAGATGGAGAGATGTACCATGTTCTTGGATTGGAAGAATCAACATTGTGAAAATGACTCTACTACTCAAAGCAATCTACAGATTCAATGCAATCCCTATCAAACTACCACTGGCATTTTTCACAGAACTAGAACAAAAAATTTCACAATTTGTATGGAAACACAAAAGACCCCGAATAGCCAAAGCAATCTTGAGAACGAAAAATGGAGCTGGAGGAATCAGGCTCCCTGACTTCAGACTATACTACAAAGCTACAGTAATCAAGACAGTATGGTACTGGCACTAAAACAGAAAGATAGATCAATGGAACAGGATAGAAAGCCCAGAGATAAACCCACGGACATATGGTCACCTTATCTTTGATAAAGGAGGCAGGAATGTACAGTGGAGAAAGGACAGTCTCTTCAATAAGTGGTGCTGGGAAAACTGGATAGGGACATGTAAAAGTATGAGATTAGATCACTCCCTAACACCATACACAAAAATAAGCTCAAAATGGATTAAAGACCTAAATGTAAGGCCAGAAACTATCAAACTCTTAGAGGAAAACATAGGCAGAACACTCTATGACATAAATCACAGCAAGATCCTTTTTGACCCACCTCCTAGAGAAATGGAAATAAAGACAAAAATAAACACATGGGACCTAATGAAACTTTTGAAAATGAAGCAACTGACAAAGGATTAATCTCCAAAATTTATAAGCAGCTCATGCAGCTCAATAACAAAAAAACAAACAACCCAATCCAAAAATGGGCAGAAGACCTAAATAGACATTTCTCCACAGAAGATATACAGACTGCCAACAAACACATGAAAGGATGCTCAACATCTTTACTCATTAGAGAAATGCAAATCAAAACTACAATGAGATATCATCTCACACCAGTCAGAATGCCCATCATCAAAAAATCTAGAAACAATAAATGCTGGAGAGGGTGTGGAAAAAAGGGAACACTCTTGCACTGCTGGTGGGAATGTGAATTGGTACAGCCACTATGGAGAACGGTATGGAGGTTCCTTAAAAAACTACAAATAGAACTACCATATGACCCAGCAATCCCACTACTGGGCATATACCCTGAGAAAACCATAATTCAAAAAGAGTCATGCACCAAAATGTTCATAGCAGCCCTATTTACAATAGCCCGGAGATGGAAACAACCTAAGTGTCCATCATCGGATGAATGGGTAAAGAAGATGTGGCACATATATACAATGGAATATTACTCAGCCATAAAAAGAAATGAAATTGAGCTATTTGTAATGAGGTGGATGGACCTAGAGCATGTCATACAGAGTGAAGTAAGTCAGAAAGAGAAAGACAAATACTGTATGCTGACAAATATATATGAAATTTAAGAAAAAAAATGTCATGAAGAACATAGGGGTAAGACAGGAATAAAGACACAGACCTACTAGAGAATGGACTTGAGGATATGGGGAGGGGGAAGGGTAAGCTGTGACAAAGTGAGAGAGAGGCATGGACATATATACACTACCAAACGTAAGGTAGATAGCTATTGGGAAGCAGCCACATAGCACAGGGAGATCAGCTCGGTGCTTTGTGACCGCCTGGAGGGGTGGGATAGGGAGGGTGAGAGGGAGACGCAAAAGGGAGGGGATATATGGGAACATATGTATATGTATAACTGATTAAATTTGTTATAAAGCAAAAAAATAAAAATAAATAAATAAATAACAAAAACCTAGTCGAATTAAGGAACAAACAGAGATGAACAATACAATAACTGAAATGAAAAATACACTAGAAGGAATTACTACTACAATAACTGAGGCAGAAGAACAGATAAGTGACCTGGAAGACAGAATGGTGGAATTCACTGTCATGGAACTGAATAAAGAATAAAGAATGAAAAGAAATGAAGACAGCCTAAGAGACCTCTGAGACAGTATTAAGTGCACCAACATTTGCATTATAGGGGTCCCAGAAGGAAAGAGAGAGAGAGAAAGGACCTGAGAAAATATTTGAAGAGATTATAGTCGAAAATTTCCCTAACATGGGAAAGGAAATAGCCACTCAAGTCCAGGAAGCTCAGAGAGTCTCGGGCAGGATAAACCCAAGGAGAAACATGCCGAGACACACAGTTATCAAACTGACAAAAATTAAAGACAAAGAAAAATTATTAAAAGCAACAAAGGAATAATGACAAATGACATACAAGGGAACTCCCATAAGGTTAACAGCTGATTTCTCAGCAGAAACTCTACAAGCCAGAAGGGAGTGGCATGATATACTTAAAGTGATGAAAGGGAAGAACCTACAACCAAGATTACTCTACCCAGCAAGGATCTCATTCAGATTTGTGGAGAAATCAAAAGCTTTACAGACAACCAAAGCTAAGAGAATTCAGCACCATCAAACCAGATCTACAACAAATGCTAAAGGAACTTCTTTAAGTGGGAAACACAAGAGAAGAAAAGGACCTACAAAAACAAACCCTTTAAGAAACGCTTTAAGAAAAAACCCTTTTAAGAAAAGGGTAATAGGAACATACATATCAATCATTACCTCAAATGTGAATGGATTAGATGCTTCAACCAAAAGACACAGGCTCGCTGAATGGATACAAAAGCAAGACCCATATATATTCTGTCTACAGGAGACCGCCTTCAGACCTAGGGACACATACAGAAAGTGAGGGGATGGAAAAAGATATTCCATGCAAATTGAAATTTAAAAAAAGCTGGAATAGCAATAATCATATCAGATAAAATAGACTTTAAAATAAAGAATGTTACAAGAGACAAGGAAGGACACTACATAATGATCAAGGGATCAATCCAAGAAGAAGATATAACAATTATAAATATTTATGCACCCAACATAGGAGCACCTCAATACATAAGGCAAATACTAACAGCTATAAAAGAGGAAATCAACAGTAACACAATAATGGTGGTGTACTGTAAAACCTCACTTACACAATGAACAGATCATCCAGACAGAAAATTAATAAGGAAACACAGCTTTAAATGACACAATAGACCAAATAGATTTAATTGCTATTTATAGGACATTCCATCTGAAAAGAGCAGATTACACTTTTCTCGAGTGCACATGGAACATTCTCCAGGATAGATCACATCTTGTGTCCCAAATCAAGCCTCAGTAAATTTAAGAAAACTGAAATCATATCAAGCATTTTTTCCAACCACAATGCTATGAGATTAGAAATCAATTACAGTGAAAAAACGTAAAAAACAAAAACACATGGACGTGAAACAATAAATTACTAAATAACCAAGAGACAGCTGAAGAAATCAAAGAGGAAATCAAAAAATACCTGGAGACAGGGCTTCCCTTGTGGCACAGTGGTTGAGAGTCCACCTGCCGATGCAGGGGACATGGGTTCGTGCCCCGGTCCGGGAAGATCCCACATGCTGTGGAGCGGCTGGGCCTGTGAGCCGTGGCCACTGAGCCTGTGCATCCGGAGCCTGTGCTCTGCAGCGGGAGAGGCCACAACAGTGAGAGGCCCGCGTACCACAAAAAAAAAAAAAAAAAAAAAAACACCTGGAGACAAATGACAATGAAAACACGATGATCCAAAACCTATGGGATGCAGTCAAAGCAGTTCTAAGAGGGAAGTTGATAGCAATACAAGCCTACCTCAAGAAACAAGAAAAATCACAAATAAACAAGCTAACCTTACACCTAAAGGAACTAGAGAAAGAAGAACAAACAAAACCCAAAGTTAGTAGAAGGAAAGAAATCATAAAGATCAGAGCAGAAATAAATGAAATGGAAACAAAGAAAACAATAGGAAAAAAGATCAATAAAATAAAAGCTGGTTCTTTGAGAAGATAAACAAAATTGATAAACCTTTAGCCAGACCCATAAAGAAAAAGAGGCAGAGGGCTCAAATCAATAAAATTAGAAACGAAAAAGTAGTTACAATGGACACCACAGAAATAAAAAGCATCTTAACAGACTACTACAAACAACCCTATGCCAATAAAATGGAAAACCTGGGAGAAATAGACAATTTTGTAGAAAGGTATAACCTTCCAAGACTGAGCCAGGAAGAAATGGAAAATATGAACAGATCAATCACAAGTAATGAAATTGAAACTGTGATTAAAAATCTTCCAATAAACACAAGTCCAGGACCAGGTGGCTTCACAGGTAAATTCTATCAAATTTAGAGAAGAACTAACACCTATTCTTCTCAGACTTTTCAAAAATATAGCAGAGGAAGGAACACTCCCAAACTCATTCTATGAGGCCACCATCACCCTGATACCAAAACCAGACAGAGATACTACAAAAAAAGAAAATTACAGACCAATATCACTGATGAATATAGATGCAAAATCCTCAACAAAATAGTAGCAAACTGAATCCAACAACACATTAAAAGGATAATATACCATGATCAAGTGGGATTTATCCCAGGGATGCAAGGATTCTTCAGTATAGGCAGATCAACCAATGTGATAGACCATATTAACAAATTGAAGAATAAAAACCATATGATCATCTCAATAGATGCAGAAAAAGCTTTTGACAAAATTCAACACCCATTTATGATAAAATCTCTCCAGAGAGTGGGCATAGAGGGAACTTACCTCAACATAATAAAGGCCATATATGACAAACCCACAGCAAACATCATCTCAATGGTGAAAACCTGAAAGCACTTCATCTAAGATCAGGAGCAAGACAAGGGTATCCACTCTCGCCACTATTATTCCACACACTTTTGGAAGTCCTAGCCATGGAAATCAGAGAAGAAAAAAATAAAAGGAATACAAATTGGAAAAGAAGTAAAACAGTCACTCTTTGCAGATGACATGATACTATACATAGATAATCCTTAAAATGCCACCAGAAAACTACTAGAGCTAATCAATGAATTTGGTAATGTTGCAGGATACAAAATTAATGCACAGAAATCTCTTCCATTCCTACACACTAGCAACGAAAGGTCAGAAAGAGAAATTAAGGAAACAATCCCATTCACCCTTGCAACAAAAAGAATAAAATACCTAGGAATAAACCTACCTAAGGAAGTGAAAGACCTGTATTCAGAAAACTATGACACTGATGAAAGAATTCAAAGATGACACAAACAGATGGAGATGTATACCATGTTCTTCGATTGGAAGAATCAATATTGTGAAAATGACTATGCTACCCAAAGCAATCTACAGATTCAATGCAATCCCTATCAAATTACTAATGGCATTTTCTACAGAACTAGAACAAAAAATCTTAAAATTTGTATGGAGACACAAAAGACCCCAGATAGCTAAAGCAATCTTGAGGGAAAAACATGGAGCTGGAGGAATCAGACTCACTGACTTCAGAGTATACTACAACACTACAGTAATCAAGACAATATGTTACTGGCACAAAAGCAGAAATATAGATCAATGGAACAGGATAGAAAGCCCAGAGATAAACCCACACATGTATGGTCAACTAATCTATGACAAAGTAGGCAAGGATATACAATGGAGAAAAGATAGTCTCTTCAATAAGTGGTACTGGGAGAACTGGACACCTACATGTATAAGAATGAAATTAGAACACTCCTTAATACCATAAACAAAAGTAAACTCAAAATGGTTTAAAGACCTAGATGTAAGACCAGGCACTATAAAACTCTTAGAGGAAAACATAAGAGGAACACTCTTTGACATAAATCACAGCAAGATCTTCTTTGACCCCCCTCCTAGAGGTAATGGAAATAAAAATAAACAAATGGGACCTAATGATACTTCAAAGATGTTGCACAGCAAAGGAAAGTATCAACAACATAAAAAGACAACCCTCAGAATGGGAGAAAATATTTGCAAAAGAATAAATGGACAAAGGCTTAATCTCCAATAGATATAAACAGCTCATGTGGCTCAATATTAAAAAAACAAACAACCTAATCAAAAAATGGGCAGAAGGGCTTCCCTGGTGGTGCAGTGGTTGAGAGTCCGCCTGCCGATGCAGGGGATACGGGTCCGTGCCCCGGTCCAGGAAGATCCCACATGCCACGGGGCGGCTGGGCCCGTGAGCTGCATCCAGAGCCTGTGTTCTGCAATGGGAGAGGCCACAACAGTGAAAGGCCCACATACTGCAAAAAAAAATAAAAATAAAAATAAAGGCAGAAGGCCTAAAAGGACATTTCTCCAAAGAAGACATACAGATTGCCAACAAACACTTGAAAGGATGTTCAACATCACTAATCATTAGAGAAATGCAAATCAAAACTACAATGAGTTATCACCTCACACCAGTTAGAATGGACATCATCAGAAAATCTACACAACAGATGTTGGAGAGGGTGTGGATAAAAGGGAACCCTCTTGCACTGTTGGTGAGAATGTAAATTGATACAGCCACTATGGAGAACAGTATGAGGTTCCTTAAAAAACTAAAAATCGAACTACCAGCAATCCACTACTGGGCATATACCCAGAGAAAACCATAATTCATAAAGACACATGCACCCCAATATTCACTGCAGCACTATTTACAATAGCCAGGTCATGGAAGCAACCTAAATGCCCATTGACAGACGAATGGATAAAGAAGATGTGGTATATATATACAGTGGAATATTACTCAGCCATAGAAAGGAATGAAATTGGGTCATTTGTAGAGATGTGGATGGACCTAGAGACTGTCATACAGAGTGAAGTAAGTCAGAAAGAGAAAAACAAATATCGTATATTAAGGCATATATGTGGAATCTAGAAGAATGGTACTGATGAACCAGTTTACAAGGCAGAAATAGAGACACAGATGTAGAGAACAAATGTATGGGCACCAAGGGGGGAAGGCGGGGGGCGGGTGGTGGTGGTATGAATTGGGAGATTGGGATTGACATATATACACTAGTATGTATAAAATAGATAACTAATAAGAACCTGCTGTAGAAAAAAATAAAATAAAATGAAATTAAAAAAAACCCCCACAGGATGAGGGTCCTCACCAGGAATCAAATCAGCAGGCACATTGATTTGGACTTCCCAGACTCCAAAACTATGAGAAACAAATTTCTGTATGAAAAGTACCAAGTCTATGGCATTTTTGGTTGTAGCAGCCTGAACTAAGACATTAGCAGCCTGAACCACCCAGTCTGTGATACTTTGTTACAGCAGCTCTAGCAAACTAATGCAGATTTCAATATGAAAACAAACAGGTAGTTATGGTGAAATAGCAGGGGGTGCTACTCTGGATTAATAGCTCAGCTCTCTGAAATGACATTTGTGTTGCAACCTGAATAGTTATAAGGTGCAAACCGTATGAAAATCTGGGCAAAACTCATTCCAACTGGAATAAATAATAAGTGCAAAGGCCCTGGAACAGGAATGAGTTTGCTGGTACTGCTCCTATCTCCCCTAACCTTTTTCTTACCTTGAACATGGATGTGATACAAGTGATGTCTGAAGCTGTAAGAGCCATCTAGAATTCATGAGGCAGTAGGCTTTAGGTCAAATGCTAACAGACTAAGGATGGCAGAGAAAAAAAAAGAGAGTCTGAGTACTTCATGGAATCACTAAACAGCTGCACCAATAGCACCAACTGCCTACTCAGGTTTTCTTGTTCTGTGAGAAAAATTAATTCTTTTTTAAAGCAGCATTAATCAGTTTTTCCATTACTTGGAGCCAAAAATATTCTTAACAGACATGACATTGTACAATGTGGCAAGGATTACTAGACTTTGAAGGTTCTTAATCTGGGGAATGACAAAATCTGATTTAAGTTTTTCAAAGAACATTCTGTGCAATTAAGAATTGTAGAAAATGTAGTCATTGAATTCAGAAATAGATCTTCCAAGGCTTTGTATGCTTCGATAAGCTCAAATTTTATTCTAAATGTAATAGGAAACTACTGTAGGAAATGTCAAAGCTTATTTGTATTTTTAGAGGAATACAAAAATACAGAATTTGGTTGCAGAATTTGGAGATCAGTTAAAAGGCAAAATACACCAGCCAGGAAAAAAATATGATGGTGGATTGACAAGGACCATATCTGAAAAGATACAGAAAATTGGGGGAAAAGAACATTCTGGCAACAGCTAGAAGGAGGGAAACCTGTTAGACAACTTCCATAGTCATCAGAGTGAAGGATAATGGAAGCTGGTGGTTTTGGGAAACATTTTGGTGGTTGTCTTGAATGGACTTGCTAATGAATTAGATGTGGGATGAAAAGAGGGAGAAACAGGAGTTGCGTAAAACTCTTACATTTTTTGCTGGAGCAACTAGGTAGATGAAGAAGATATTGTTTAGAGAGGTCAATATAAAATTAAGAGTTCTGTTTTCCCCAGGTTTTAAGTTTCAGACCTTAATAAGACTTCTGAGACAGGATATCAAGTAAGCAATGGATATATAAATGTGTGGTTTGGGGATGCCTTTCAACTTAGATATGTATGTCTGGATTCATCTACATGCCTGTGTAAGACCAGATATGACCTCCTAGAAAGAGAAAAGAAGACCATTACAAACCAAACTCTGGCACTTGTCAGTCATTTAACACTGATTATGGAAGGAGGAGGAGGAGATTTGGAAGTATCATGAGGAAAACTAGAATTGTGTTTAGTGTGGAAGGCAAGAGAAGATGTTTCAGGTAGGAGGCAGGGGTCATCCACTTCACATGCTGACAGGTCAAGAAAGGTAAGAAACAAGGGACATTTGGATTTGACAAGTTGATAAATCTTGAAACAGTTTCAGTGGGTTGATGTGGTCAGAAGCCCCATTCAAGTAGGTTGTAGAAATCATTAACCATAAAAGAAAGAAGACACAGCAACCATAGACAATTACAACGGGAGAGCTGGGAAAAACACCTGTACTTCCCCTGAAGACGATATTCTTTCCACTTGCCCTTTTTTCTTACTGTTTTTCCCTACTGCTTCCCTTTGTACTATGGGATCCTCTGGGCTAGTGCCCAAAGCCCAGTGAGGAGTAAGTGGTCTGGGAGCCAGGCATGGTGGTCCCAGGCAGCAGGGAGACATTCTCCTTCCTTCTACTGCTTTTCTCACTGCACACCAGCACTGAAAGTTATTTGACCCTGGTCAAAGAATGTTGAATTTCCTGACTCTATTGTATGTCACATCTTCAGCCTAGCATCATCGTCATTTCGTTCTTTCATTTAATTTACTTAGTTTCTCAAAAGCAGCAGAGAATGAGTTCTGTTTGTTTCAGTTTATTTTAATGTATAATGAGCGATTCAAATGATTGCACATCACACATTCAAATTTTGTTGAATGTGTAATCATTTAAATGAACACAGGTGCCATGCGCCTGTGTACGCCTGGAAAAACCACCCTCTGTGCTTCACGTGGAGGAAGATGATGTACTTGGCTGTATACAGCTCATATCTTAATTTCTTTTTAATTTCGCTCTTTCTGCACCACTTTATTTTTTCCATCCAATAAAGCACGCTGAACCCTGGGTGTTTTAAGGTAGATATTTAGCCCAACAGCAAGCCTGAAACCACACATGAAGCAGCAAGTCTGCAAATGTGAAGTGTATTTTTAACTTTGGGAATGAAAAATTATAAATCTGTGCTCTTCAAAATTAGCATTTTCAGGAAGGTATGAAACACTAGAAACAAGAATGAGACATATTAAATTATCTTTTCTGATGATGCTCCTGTGAGGTTGGAATAATGGCACTGCCACTTCTCTCATGTCACTCTTGACAGTTTAGTATCAATCCTCCCAGGCAAACTAACAAAATCAACTCTGGTATGTTTCACTGTAGCATTGACTGGAATGGCACTGTTAATACGACCATGTAATTTCATAATTAATGTATCTTTTATTTTACAGGCAGGAACAACATCTAGTAAAATGAAAGCACTTGGGGTTTCTTTGACTAGGACCCTGAACTGTTTATATACCCACATCGCTAAGTCCCAGTTGAAGCTTAGATGTATGGTGCAATTCATTCTCGCTCCCTAACCTGTTACAGTCATTAGGAGGGGGGCAGAATTCCTTGTGCCCTACCATAACTGTCAAAGAAATCCTTCATCACTATCACTGTTACACCTGAACACATGTTAAGAATCACCTGAGAAACCAGTGTTCCTCAAAATGAGGTATGTGGACCGCTTTCAGCAGATTCACCTGAAGGGCTTATGAAAAAGTGCTGATACTTGTTTGCCACCTCACTCAATCAGGACCTCTAAAGGGAGCCCTGGCATCTGCATTTTTAATAGGCCCTCCAAGTGTATGTATGCCCTCTAATGTGTAAAAACCATTGAGCTCAAGTATTTTGTATTAGCTATATTTCACACGTGATAACAGTTGTCATTAAGCCATTTCCTCTGTGTGTGTGTGTGTGTGTGTGTGAGAGAGAGAGAGAGAGAGAGAGAGAGAGAGAGAGAGAGAGAGAGAGAGAGGAACAGTGGATCCTACTATATCACAATTGGGATGGATGCCTAGATGCCCAGCCAATGCACTCTTGTTTAGCAATGCTGCCCTCATAGATTCTGCAAAAGTCAGCAATGTATTTAGTGGTCATGGTGCCACCACACCCATCAAAACTGATTTGGCATGGACTGGACAAATTAGGCCCTCTCTTAATAACTTAAATTGAGATAGCAAAACTGTAGTAATTAGTGGTAGTCACTGCAAGTGGAGAGTCACTCCAGTGGAAGTGGAGACCCTCAAGGCTGGGAGTTTGGGGACAGTGTGGATGGATGAGCAAACCAAGAGAACCAGACACAGGAAGAAGCAGAGGGCAAGCAGATATCCTAGAAGAGGGGAATGAAATACACCTTGGAAAGAAAGAGAAGCAAAGCATGGGCATGAGAGAGAGATGAAACGAACAGGAGTCTTGTTTCCTGAAGGCCTTCTAGCTTCCAATTCCAAACTCTCATTAGGCTCAGCTGTCCTTCCAGGTCTCAGATTCCATTTGCTTACTGGTATTCATTGGTTTCTGCTTCTTGCAACTGAATGGCCCCTGAATTAAACAGGGATTCTTTGCTTTTCAATGTTCATGATAAGCTAAGAGAGTTCCTAGTCTACTACCAGGACCTTCGCGGTAAACTAGTAAGAAAACAAAAATAGGTAAACTGTCCTGGTTTTTCTTTTTTTTTAACTGCTCTTTTATACTCATAGACAGAGTACAATTAAACTCACGAAGCAGGGAATTCCCTGGCAGTCCAGTGGTTACAACTCCGCACTTCCACTGCTGGGGGCTCAGGTTCAATCCCTGGTCAGGGAACTAAGATCCCGCAAGCCACGTGACACAGCCAAAAAAACAACAAACAAACAAGCAAAAACTCATAAAGCAGAAATGTCGAATATTTGGGTTGCAAGGCCACTAGCCAGAGTAACTGTGTTATTGTTCCCTGCCTTCCCCTTGAAGGACAAGCTGGCAGGAAAAACTCCAATTGCCTTTAAGGGTCATCTGTATGCTTCTAAGCCAACAAGTACAGCCATATCTGAATACCCGCAGCTGAGCTTAATGAAAAACAAACAAACCAAAAACAACAACAAAAAAAGCAAACCAAAAAACCCCTGAAATCTTTGCTTAAAAAATAATAAATAGGGACTTCCCTGGTGGCTCAGTGGTTAAGAATCCACTTGCCAATGCAGGGGACATGGGTTTGAGCCCTGGTCCGGGAATATCCCACATGCCATGGAGCAACTAAGCCTGTGCACCACAATTACTGAGCCTGCTCTCTAGAGCCCGTGAGCCACAATGACTGAGCCCTCACTCCACAGCTACTGAAGCCCATGCGCCTAGAGACCGTGCTCTGAAATGAGAAGCCACTGCAATGAGAAGCCTGCACACCACAAGGAAGAGTAACCCCCACTTGCCACAACTAGAGAAAGCCCACGCACAGCAACAAAGACCCAACGCAGCCAAAAATAAATAAATATCTTTAAAAAAATAATAATAATCATAAACAAAGGGGAAAAGTGCAGAGGCCAAAACCTGGCCTTCTTGCTAATGGAGTGTTAGGAAGCCGGACCTCCGTCTACTCACTGTGTTCATTAGGCAGAGAAGAATGTTCATTTCCCCTGCAGACAGGTTCCAGCGATTGGAGGGAAAGCTCTGAGAAAAGGATGGCATTCCACGCTCCCCCATCCATCTCCCTTTCACTCCCCTCTCTTCCACTCCTCACTCCGCTCCCCCTGGCAGCTGTTCCAAGAAAAGGAGCCTGGAGCTGGTGGGGGCTCCCAGGCTGGTCTGTGGAAGAATAGGCTGTGCCAGGTTTTCAGCTGCAATTAATTTTCCAGATAAGCCCTAAACCTCTGAAACGCATTTGAAATTGAAATGCTGATACAGTCGTCAACCACTGCAGTACATGACCACAAATCTTGAGTACAGATAGTTGTTTTTTGGTAATAAGGAAGTACAATATACATTGAATTAGTGTGCGATTTAGGAAATGTGCAGTGTAATAAAACAATATTCTAATTAGGGTTGGGGAAACATCTGAATATGATTTGTGCAGCATTGTCAATAGAGTTTTTATAAAATACGCAGAAATGTGCTCTTACTAAGTCAAGAAAAACCACCTAGTAGAGACAAAGTCTTTATGCCACTGAATATTAGTCCCAGGGACAGCATGAGGTTAGAAACAAATGCTTGGTGGAAGTGGAGTGGTCAGCCCAGGTGAAAAAATTGAACTGGTTTGAAAGTCCTGGCTTGATTGTTAGTGAAAGTCCAGGCTGTTCTTACACCTTAGTTTATTTTCCTGTGAATTTAATGCTCTAAACTTCCTAACTTCCTGTTCAAAAGCCACCATCTGTTCCTGGAAATGCCACTTGTGCCCCTGTGATTAAGGATGCATTTCCTAAGAGTCTCTAAGTCCTGCAAAGGAGTTGGGAATCTAAACTGACTGGGAAAGAACAGCCTAATGGAATAAAGCATCTGGGTCAGAAAACTTAGATCCTAATCCTAGCCTTGATTGTAATTCTCTCTGTGACCTTGAGAAAGTCAGTTAACACCTCTGTGCTTCAATCTCTTTATCCGAAAACTGAGGATAGCAGGTTTCACCTAGGCAAAGATTTATAGGTCTCAGATAATTCCTATGTTATAATGACCCTGAGTAGAAAGTGATGGGAGATTATGTTAACCTCTTCCTCTCTGTGGCATATACATACACGCAGATGTAATAACAACTGGAAAAAAAACCAAGGAGTAGTTTCTTAGCCTTTTTTTTTTTTTTTTTTTTTTGCGGTACGTGGGCCTCTCACTGTTGTGGCTTCTCCCGTTGTGGAGCACAGGCTCTGGACGCGCAGGCTCAGCGGCCATGGCTCATGGGCCTAGCCGCTCCACGACATGTGGGATCTTCCCAGACCAGGGCACGAACCCGTGTTCCCTGCATCGGCAGGCAGACTCTCAACCACTGTGCCACCAGGGAAGCCCTCTTAGCCTTTTGAATTGGTTTTTGCTTATCTTTTAAGGGGAAGATGCAAAGACTTTTTAAAGTCAAGACTCTTAGTATTTAGAAATAGTTTAATTGTAAATCAGAAAATTTTCCCCAGATCTAATAATCCACTGAAAGATGTAAAAATAATTTTGATATCTGCCCAAAGTAAAATCTAGATAATGGGCATTTTTTGGAGCTGCTCTTCTGGAAAAATAGATCTATATATATTTCAAAGTTCTAGATTCAAAAGACCAAGTATAAAGTTTTTTTTGTGTGGTTTTGGGCACGTTGATTAACCCTTTTGTGGCTCTGTTTCTTCATTTGCAAAAACATTGCCTTACCAAGAAAGTGGTGAGGAATAACTTAGCCAAACTTACCTCATTTTTTCTCTTCATTTGGAGATGTTATTATACGGATGTAAAACAATATCACAGAATTTCATATCTGGTAAAGTCCTTAAAAACCACCTAATCGAAACCCTTCCTTTCGTAGATAAATAAAATGAGGCCCAGAGAGCTTCAATGACATGTCCAAGGACACAGAGGTGGCTAGGTGTTGCCTGTCCCTGTGTGCTGGGCCTCTGCCACACCATGGCTGCCTCCTGGCTTTGAAGGAGTTCATGCCCCTCCAAAAAATAAACAGGGGAATCTATTCATAGCCAACTGGTACAATTTGTCTCAATTCTGCCATACTGCATATTAGTGAGGATGTTGCCAATTTTTTTTAATATTGAAAATATATCAGGTGATATTACCGTTTTTTTGACAGTCAGCTAGAAAGCCCAGAAAGAGGAATTAACAGCTTATCATTTTAGAGCACTTCATAACACTAACTATTAGAAAGAGTGATTTTGACACTTTTATATGATTAGCTATGGTTTATTGTAAATGCTGCATTTGCTTAGCTAAAATCTATTTATCTATCCTTGATTTCTGCAGAGAAGCCTCACCAACTTAAGATCATAAGATGAAGTTCACACACACACAAATGACAAAATATGTCCCTAAGTGATAGCAATCAATTAGTATGGGTTTCTTTTAGGGCATATTTTGCTTGTCCCATCAGCTACTCGGAGGAATCCTTGACTACAGATTGGCTTAATCCTCTGCTTCCATTTGATTTATCCACACTGAGTGAAGCTGATAGTTTGTAAAGGTGTTCCCTGGCTTTTGTATTCACATACCATGAAAAGTCTGCACTGACCCCTGCACCCCACCAACATTTTCAGCTTTCAGTTTCCAACGTCTTATTTTGCTAAGTAAGAAAAAATAGCTAACTAACCATCACCAACATTTCATAAAAGAAACAACAATTTAAACAAAAAAATCACATTCTCAAAATAAAGAAATCTTGACATTGAGTACTTAGACTTTATGAAACCCTAACCACCATGTCCTTACTTTACGACTAAACACAATGAAAGGAAATTCCCTGGTGGTGCAGTGGTTAAGAATCCCCTTGCCATTGTAAGGGGACGTGGGTTCCATCCCTGGTCCGGGAAGATCCCACATGCTGCAGAGCAACTAAGCCCGTGCGCCACAACTACTGAGCCTGCGCTCTAGAGCCCATGAGCCACAACGACTAAAGCCCATGTGCCTAGAGCCTGTGCTCTGCAACAAGAGAAGCCACTGCAGTGAGAAGCCCGCGCACCACAACGAAGAGTAGCCCCTGCTCACCACAACTAGAGAAAGCCTGCGCGCAGCAACGAAGACCCAACACAGCCAAAAAATAAAATAAAATAAGATAAACAAATAAATAAATAAACACAATGACAACTTCATCACAGAAATCATCAGATCGGGTGTATTTCAGATGTTTAGTGGATTAGAGATCTTAAGTATATTGGGCAGAATGCACCTACATTATCTGTTTTACTTTCTAGTCCTTTAAAGCCAGAGGTCAGTGAATTACCTGTGTGTACTATTTAATAAATGCAGATGTCTGAGGTGTACCCCAGATCTTTTGGGGGTCAATCAGAACCTCTGCTATCCTAGGTGTGATCTTCTTGCTGAATGGCAGCAGTACAAGAAGCCAAACAAAACCACTCGAGAACAATTAAAGTCTCTGTGTTGTGACATTCCACTGGTCCAGCCTGGCGTCAATGAGACAAGAAATAGGCTCTCCCTGCCCCTGTGGGAGGCACTGCACAGTCACAAAGCAAGGTCATGGATGTTTTGTAATTCTGTAACAAGGGAGGGAATGAAGAATTGGAGCATAATCCAATCACTAAAGCTGAATATCTGAAAACATGCCACCCTACACAAATAATGATGGCCTGCCTCATCATCCAGGCAAGTAAGCAATAATTCTATTCTTCCAAATAACAATTTCCTTAGGGGTGCTTGCAGAGAAACGGGCACATATTAACAGGTCTAAGTTTGGGTTTTCACCTTAAGAAGTAGGTGGTCGATCACATTTTACAGCAAAAACAATGTTTGCCTTTTACTTTTCCTTTGAATAATTTTAATGTTAAGTCCTTCTTAATATGCATTGTACCATCTTATCAGTTAGAAAAACTTCTCAAGGGCAGACTTGTCATAGATCTGCTGTGTAGAACAAAGCAGAAATTTATGCATCTGTTTTACTTCATTGCCTAGGGCAGTGGTTCATTACATCTGTCTCTCAGAGAGTAGAGCCTACACACTGGTGTTTTTTTAAAAGCACCTCCAGGTGAGTCAAAAGTGCAGCTATGGTTGAGAACCATTGGCTGGGGCCTTTGACCCATGATTGATTAAAAATACGACAAAGAAGTTGTACCACACACTAAATCTCCCTTTGCCAGAAGAAGCTACAAAGCCAGTCTGCAAGAAGATAGTTTGTAAAATTTCCTCTGGGGTCCACTCAGACCAGCAGCAGCAGCAGCATCTGGGAACTTGTGAGAAATGCAGACTCTCAGGCCTCTCCACAGACCTACTAAATCAGGAAATTATAGTTTAAAAGATTCCCAGGTGATTCATATTCACATTAAAGTCTGAGAAGCACTGCTGAAAATCTTAAATCCTAATTAGGCAAGACACTCTCCCCTTAGAACAATTTCTTCTTATCAGGTTCTTGAAATTCAAGTCCAGGATTCATCATCAAGAATGTTACAGGTAAATGAATTGCTCTAGTGAGATATGTATGTAATATAGCATACTGTAATGTAATGTGTGATAATTAATATAATATAATATAATGTAATATAATTTCTCTTCCTTTCCAAATAAATTTATTTGTAGAGGAGGAAACCCTAAATTGTGTTAGGAATAGAAGGACTCTTCAACTACCCAGCACAGTAGTACTTTATTGCCATTTTATTTCATTGTGGTGGAGATAAAATAGATAAGATCTGGTTCTTGTCTTCTGGCTGCTTATTCTAGTAAGGGATGCTGACAAGTAAACAACTAACCAGAACTTAATGTGGTCTAAAATTCTAAACTAAATGGAGTCTGATCCCCTGGGTTAAAATTCTCTTCCTAGCTGAGCAATTTTAAGCAAAAGTACCAAACTTTTCTGAGTCTCAATTTTCTTATCTATGAAATAAAAATAAATAAAATTCTAAACTAGAAATACAGCAATATGTTTAGGACAGTGACTCTCAAATGTTAATGGACATTAGAACCACTTGGAAGGCTTGTTTAACCACAGATTGCCCCAACCCCAGAGTTTTCCAGTAAGTCTGTGGTGTGACCTGAGAATTTCCATATCTAACAAGTTTTCTGCTTTTCAAGGACCACACTTTGAGAACCACTGGGTTATAGAAACAGAGCCAAAAGAACAGAATGCTAGGCTTCAGATGGGTGGCAAAGGATGAGCTAAATATTGACAGAGAAGAGAAAGAAGGGCATTCCTGGTTGGGACAATAATCAGAGTGGAGCATATCTGAGGATCTGTGGGAAGTCTGCTATGATTGGAGCTCAGTATACGTGAAATGAGGAATAGATGAGACTGGAAAGATGGGTCAGGGCCCATTCATGGAGGGTCTAAGACAGCAGCAAAGGAGTTTAAAGTTTATTCTGTAGGCACTGAGGAGTGATGGAAGGTGTTTGAGGATAAAAAATTTTTCATTTAAAAAAGACGTGGTCCACATTTTTCTCTAGGATAGTAGTTTGGGTAGTAGTGAGGAGGATGGACTAGAGAGACAAGAGGATGGAAATCAGAAGAGCAGGAGAGAGGCTAATCCCAATGATGAAGGAGAATGATCCACAAATAGGGCCACTACCAGCACAGCTGGTAACCTTCATACTTCTGGGAAGCACTAGGAGAGCCCACGATGGCACAATGACAGAAAAGAAGGAGGGTCATTCATTCAACATGTATATATTGAACTCCTATTATATTCCAAGCACTGTGCTAGGGACAGAGGAAACAGTGATGAAGGAGACAGACAAGGTTCCTACTCTCATGGAGCTCTTGGACTAGCAGGGAAAACAAGACAAGGCAATAGGACCAGCAAAGAAGAGAAACTATGGAACAATGTGTGTGATGTCAGAGCTGGGGATGGGGCTGGGTTCCTCACCTAGATTGGAGAGTGAAGGAAGGTTTCTGGAGAAGGGATATTTAAGCCTAAATTCCTCAATGGCCAAAATGCCTATCAGGGCCTAAAAGACCCTGGATGATCTGGGCCCTCCCTTTATTTTCAACTTATTATAAGTCATTGTTTCTCTTACTCTTCGTGCTCTGGAACTGGACTTCTATCAATTCTTTTCAGCTTCAGGACCGTTGTACATGCTTTTCTCTTGGCTTGGAATTTTCTTATCTCTCTTACCTCAGGAATTGTTACTCATCCTATGAGGTTCAGCTTAAATATCACTTCCACAAAGGTTTCTCTGTGCCCCCAAGATTAGATCAATATCCATTTTATCCTCTGGAATCTTCTTATATTTCAGCTCCCTAGCATTATCACACTAGTAATTAATTCATTATTTGAGAATAATTTGCTTCATGTCTGTATCCCCTATTAGATTATAAGGTCTGTGGGACACTTGTGTCTTCTCCATACCTATTCTCTGAGTTCTTAACACAGTTTCTGGAACATAAGTACTCAGTATTTCACTTCATAAATGAAAACCAAGAACTAAAAGATAAAATGGAATAGTTAGGCAAAGGGAATGAGAAGGCAAGGAATAGCAGGTATGGAGGCCCTGAGGTAGAACAGAGCGCTACTCAATAAAGGAGGTACACGGAGAAGAGTGGGGTTGGGTCCTAGGCAGAGAGAGGTAAGAGATGGGGCTGAAGGGGCAGTCAATGGGAAAACACTGAAGGATATGAAACCAGGTAATCTTGCACCAGATTTTCTCCAGGTCTGGTGGGAGGGAGTGAATAATGATATCATTAGGAGGATTTTCCAGGAGTCCAGGTGCTAGTAACCCTGGGTAAGGAGGTAGCAGTGCGAAGGGAAAGATAAGGACACTTGAGCAAGACATTTAGGAGATGGTGCTGATAGAACCTGGTGGTGGATTGAATGTGTGGATAAAGGAGAAAAAAGGTGGTCACAGTTGATATGGAGGTTTTTGGTTTGTAGGATGATTTACTAAGATGGGAACAATGAACCTTCTGGGTGATGGAGAGCTCGTCCTAGCAATGACACAGGGCACTACCTAGGAGCATAGACACATAGATGGTAAGAGGCTGAGATTCAGGCAAACATAGAGTTACAGAACTTAGAGGTCACCTGAGGGACCTTAGAGACCATTCCAGAAAAAACAGTTCTGCTGCTAAAAACGTTTGATCACCACTGTGCTGTGCCATGGTGCCAGTGCCCTACACCTGGTAGACTGACAGGTGATATACAATCCCAATTTGCTTAGTGAAATATATTAGTGTGATTATGGATTTCTTCTCTATATGCAGAGGTGGAAATTTTTCTTCTAACTCAGAGGTTGGCAAAATTTTCCTATCAAGGGCCAAATCCGAAACATTATATACTTTGCAAATGATACAGTCTCTGTTCCAACTCTTCAGCTCTGCCATTGTACTTCAAAAGCAGCCATAGACAATGTATAAAAAAATGAACGTGGCTGTGTTTCAATATGAGTTTATTTGTAGACGCAGAATTTTGAATTTTACATAATTTTCATATATCACCAAAAAATCCTCCTTTTGAGTTTTTTCAACTATTTAAAAATACAAAACTATTCTTGGTTCACAGGATATACAACTACAGTATTTGTCCCATGGGCTGGAGTTCATGGACTTCTATTCTAAATGAAGGACTTTTCTAGAGAGACACAGAGTCACAAAGTATTGGTAAAGGACAGCAAGCTTTAATGCCTTGTTCTGATCTCATGTAATCCAGTGGGGCAAAGGGGAAAAGATTCCTCGCCAAGAAGAGGAATTAAAGTTTCTCATGATTCCAGGCAGTTGTGAGTTGCTGAAAGCAGAGAAGGGAAGGGGGAACCATTCTATACCATCTGTTTGGGAGCAGCAGATCTCAGTGGCCCTAAAAGGGAGTGCCTCAGGCTGCCAGGTGCAGTTCTGACTTGTATTCTTTTTCTTACTCAGAACCCAGGCACATCAAGTGAACCAGGCATAGTAACTCACCAAGTCTTTTAAGATAGAAGGCTAAATACCAATCACATTCTTAGTTTTCAAGTATAGCATTGGTACCTAAATTAAAACCTCTGTATTATCATCAAGTTGGGTAAAATTATTAAAGACCTACAGACTTCAGTGACTTCAGGGACAATACAAAGATTAAAGAAAAGTAATGTCATTACAAAATGACATTTGCTTAAGGAAATTTGAGTTATCTCTAAACCGAGCTCCCTGGATCTCTTAGCAAAACTGTCAAACTCAAAAGATTGTCCACAGACTAAGAATATGTAATCACCAGAGCTGGATATACATATTATCATAGATGATCATCAATGTTCTTTTTATAAATAAATTATAATTGTATGTATATAATTGTCTACACCAAAGTGTTTTAACTTCTGGACTATGAACTACTTGAGGCTATGGATCTTATTTTATTCATCTCTGAATTATCAGTATCTACCATAATTACTATCACATAGATGATGCCTAATAAATGTTGGTTGAATAATATTATGACCATAAAAAGGTCATAATATAATTAAAATTGTTAGTAGGGGAAAACAGTAATATATGCTTTTGTTCCAAATTAAAAAATCTTATCTTAAAATAGACACTGAGGAATACTTTGTGAATGCATCTCTCTATAAGAGTACTCTGGAGATTAAGGAAGTCTGTGATAAAATAAAGACATAGAACTTCTTGCTTCTTTACCAGAGGACCAAGTGGGATTTTACTCATTAAGTGCCCCTGGGGAAACACTGCTGGTTCTGCTTACCGAGCAGCCATTCCCCCCCACACCCCTTCTCTCTTGCCATCTTTCACAGCACAGCCTGAAAAATGTAAAAACTCACTTTTTCAGTATCCTCTGTAGCAAAGAAGGCCATACGACCATGTTGTGGTCAATGAGCTGTAACCTGAAGTCTCCCAGGTGTTCCTGGGAAATATGTGCATTCCTGATAGAGTCTGATAACTGGCACTAACTTTTCCTCTTCTTCCTGCTTTGAATGTGGGGCAGTGGGAACTTATTTGCAACCATGAGTTTAAGGTTAGAAGAATGCACATATTCTGATATCACTGAGCTGCTGAACCAAAGCCTGAATCTTTCTATCTCCAGGCTTCCTATGTTAGAAAAAGTAACCAAATTTATTAAACCACTGATGGTTAATATTTTTTTCTTGCAAATGAACTTACTCTTAACTGATTCAAAGCCTATTTTGCAAAAAAAAAAAAAACCTCTTAAGCACCAATTAAGTAATCTCCAGATGTTACAACACCGTCACTAAATAGTCTTATTACTTTCTATTTAACTGAAGATTATTTGGAGGTCCTTTTTAAACTTCTGGCCCCCCAGATCTATAGCTATTTAAACCCTGCCATTTACTGTTTTTTTGTTTGTTTTTGGCAACCCTTTGCACTTACTCTGAACACTAGACTCTCAAGAAAATCTTAGATTTTCCTACTCAACAACCTGAAACACAAATACATTAATATTCTATAATTTGTTTCCCTCTTAAATGATGTGAATTTAACCTTATTTATTCAATTTATTTATGACATATTTCCAAAAAAGATATGAGTACTTATTTTTTCAAAATATTCAATATTTATACAGGAGAGTGACATCAGTAAGATGGCTGGATAGTAAGCTCTATACCCTCAATCTCCCACAAAAACACCAAATAAACAACAACTTACAAACCAAAGCAGCTTTGCAAGAATTCTAGAAATCAGTTAAAAAGTTGCAACAAGCAAATGCCTAACCAAGAAAAAGTCACACTCTAAAGGGCGGGAAATTTCATGGCATTTCTGCTCACTCTTGCCCCATCTCCTCCCCAGTGCACTGAGGTGTGGTTGGAGTGAAGTTAACCAATTCCTGGTTCCTCCCTTGGGACAGCAAGGAAAGAGTGGAACTTGCTTGCAATGTTCTGGCTTGTCTGGGGGATGCTTGGAGCTCTGGTTTCTGTCTCATATTACTTGAGCCACAGGCGAGAATGGTGGCTTAATTTGGATGTCAGGTTGGAGGCCTCTGGAAGCAGTGGTGGACACTGGGACATAAAAGCTGCAGAAAGACTGCAGAACTGTGGACTCAACTAATATCGTAAATGAAAGAAGGGATATTACAATAGATTTTACAAAAATAAAAAGTATTATAAGAGTATTATGTACACCAACAAATTGGATATCCCAGATGAAATGGACAAATTCTTAGATGCACAAAACCTACCAAGAGTGAATCATGAAGAAATAGAAAATCTGAACACTCAAAACTAGTTAGGAGATTGAATCAGTAATCAAAAAACTTCCAACAAAGAAAAGCCCAGGCCCAGAAGAATTCACTTGTGACATCTACCAAACATTTAAAGAAGAATTAACACAAATTCTCCCCAAACTCTTCCTAAAACTTGAAGAGGAGTGAACACTTCCACACTTATTTTATGATGCCAGCATTACATTGATAGCAAATCCTAACAAAGACACTATGAGAAAAGAAAGTTGCAGACCAATATCTCTTATGAATAGTGCTGCTAAAATTCTCAAGAAAATATCAGCAGACAGAATTTAACAGCAAAATTTTAAGCCTTATACACTATGACCAAGTGGGATTTATTCCTGGAATGCAAGAATGGTTCAACATACAAATATTGATCAACTTAATATACCACATTAACAAAATAAAGGGGGGATGAACCCATGATCATCTCAATTAATGCAGAAAAAGCATTTGAGAAAAGTTAACACTTTTTCAGGATATAAAGATGTAACAAACTAGGAATAAAAGGTAACATAATAAATGCCATATATGAAAAGCCCACATCTGATATACTTATTGGTGAAAGACTGAGAGGTTTCCCTCTAAGATCTGAAATAAGAAACGAGTGTTTACTTTTATCACTTTCATGCAACATAGTACTGGAAGTCTTAGCCAGAGCAATTAGGCAAGAAAAAGAAATTAAAAGCATCCAAATTGAAAAGATAGAAGTGAAATTATCTCTGTTCACAAATAATATAATTTTATATGTAGAAAACCCTACAGATTATGCACACACACACATACAGGCACAAACTTGTTAAAACTAATAATGAATTTAGCAAAGTCACAGGATATAAAATCAACATGCAAAAATCAGTTGTGTGTCTATGCACCACCAATGAATAATTTAAATAGGAAATTAAGAGAATAATTCTATTTATGATGGTATTAAAAAGAATAAAATCCTTAGGAATAAATTTAACCAAGCAGGCAAAAGACTTGTACAATAAAAACTACAAAATGTTGCTGAAAGAAATTACAGGAGACACTGATAAATGGAAGACATACTCATGAGTTGGAAGACATATTGTAAATATGTCATACTATCCAAAGGGATCTATAAATTCAATAAAATCACTATCAAAATCCCAATAACATTTTTTCACAAATAGAAAATTCAATCCTAAAATTCAAATAGAAGGGGGACCTTCAAGATGGCAGAGGAGTAAGACATGGTGATCACCTTCTTCCCCACAAATACATCAAAAATACATCTACAAGTGGAACAACTCCTACAGAACACCCACTGAACGCTGGCAGAAGACCTCAGACTTCCCAAAAGGCAAGAAAATCCCCACTTACTTGGGTAGAGCAAAAGAAAAAAGAAAAAAACAGAGACAAAAGAATAGGGATGGACCTTCACCTCTGGGAGGGAGCTGTGAAGGAGGAAAAGTTTCCATACACTAGGAAGACCCTTCACTGGTGGAGACCAGGGGTACAGGTGGGAAGCTTCAGAGGCATGGAGGAGAGTGTAGCAACAGGGGTACAGAGGGCAAAGCAGAGAGATTCCTGCACAGAGGATCACTGTTGACCAGCACTCACCAGCCTGAGAGGCTCATCTGCTCACCTGTGGGTTGGGTGGGGGCTGGGAACTGAGGCTCAGGTTTCGGAGGTCGGATCCCAGGGAGAGGACTGGGGTTGGTGGCGTGAACACAGCCTGAAGGGGACTAGTGCTCCACAGCTAGCAGGAGGGAGTCCAGGAAAAAGTTTGGACCTGGCTAAGAGGCAAGAGACCACTGGAATGCGCAAGGAGAGGGGACTCAGAGCACTGCCTAACTGAGCTCCAGAGACGGGTGCGAGCCACGGCTAACAGCACGGACACCAGAGACAGGCATGAGACGCTAAGTCTGCTGCTGCAGCCACCAAGAAGCATGTGTGCAAGCACAGGTCACTATCCACACTTCCCCTCCCTGGAGACTGTGCAGTCCATCACTGCCAGGGTCCTGTGATCTGGGGACAACTTCCCAGGGAGAACACATGGCGCACCTCAGGCTGTTGCAACATCATGCCAGCCTCTGCCACTGCAGGTTCACCCCGCATTCTGTGCCACTCACAACCCCCCTGGCCTGAGTAAGCCAGAGCCCCCAAATCAGGCATTCCTTTAACTCTCTCCTGTCTGGGAAGGGAACAGACGCCCTCAGGCGACATACACACAGAGACCAAAATTTAAATTTGGGGCCAAATCCAAATCTGAACACCAGGAGTTGTGCAAACAAAGAAGAGAGAGGGAAATTTCTCCCAACAGCCTCAAGAGCAGCAGATTAAATCTCCACAGTCAACTTGATGTACCCTGCATCTCTGGAAAACCTGAATAGACAATGAACATCCCAAAATTGAGTCAGTGGACTTTGGGAGCAACTGTAGACTTGGGGTTTGCTTTCTGCATCTAATTTTGTTCTAGTTTTATGTTTATCTTAGTTTAGTATTTAGAGCTAATTAACACTGCTAGATTTATTTATTGATTTCATTGTTCTCTTTCTTTTTAATATATATATATATATATATATTTTCCTTTTTCTCTTTTTAGAGTGTGTATGTGTGTGCTTCATTGTGTGATTTTGTCTGTACAGCTTTGCCTTTACTATTTGTCCTAGGATTCTGTTTGTCAGGGTTTTGTTTGTTTTGGTTGCTCTCTTCTTTGTTGTTTTATCTTTTTAAATTACTTTTTAATTTTTAATAATATTTTTTATTTTAATAAATTTATTTTATTTATTTATTTATCTTTTTTTTTCTCCCTTTTCTTCTGAGCTGTGTGGCTGACAGGGTCTCGGTGCCAGGCTGGGTATCAGAACTGAGCCTCCGAGGTGGGAGAGCTGAGTTCAGGAGATTGGTCCACCAGAGACCTCCCAGCCCCATGTAATATCAAATGGCAAAAGCTCACAAAGAGATCTCCATCTCAACACTAAGATCAAGCCCCATTCAATGACCAGCAAGCTACAGTGCTGGACACCCTATGCCAAACAGCTAGCAAAACAGGAACACAATCCCACCCATTAGCAGAGAGCCTGCCTAAAATCATAATAAGTTCACAGGCACCCCAAAATGCACCCCTGGACTCAGTCCAGCCGACCAGAAAGACAAGAACCAGCCTCATCCATCAGAACACAACACCAGTGCCCTTAACCAGGAAGCCTATACAACCCACTGAACCAAACTTACCTACTGGGGGCAGACACCAAAAACAAGATGAATTACAAACCTGCAGCCTGCAAAAAGGAGACCCTAAACACAGTAAGTTAAGCAAAATGAGAAGACAGAGAAATAAACAGCAGATAAAGGAGCAAGGTAAAAACCCACCAGACCAAACAAATGAAGAGGAAATAGGCAGTCTACCTGAAAAAGAATTCAGAATAATGATAGTGAAGATGAACCAAAATCTTGGAAATGGAAAAGAGAAAATACAGCAAACATTTAACAAGGACCTAAAAGAACTAAAGAGCAAACAAACAATGATGAACAACACAATAAATGAAATTTAAAATTCTCTAGAAGGAATCAATAGCAGAATAACTGAGGCAGAAGAATGGATAAGTGACCTGGAAGATAAAAGAGTGGAAATAACTACTGCAGAGCAGAATAAAGAAAAAAGAATGAAAAGAATTGAGGACTGTCTCAGAGACCCTTGGAACAACATTAAATGCACCACCATTCGAATTATAAGGGTCCCAGAAGAAGAAGAGAAAAAAAAGGGACTGAGAAAATATTTAAAGAGATTATAGTTGAAAACTTCCCTAATGTGGGAAAGGAAATAGTCAGTCAGGTCCAGAAAGCACAAAGAGTCCCATACAGGATAAATCCAAGGAGAAACACAACAACACACATATTAATCAAACGATCAAAAATTAAATACACTGAAAAAATATTAAAAGCAGCAAGGGAAAAGCAACAAATAACATACAAGGGAATCCCCATAAGGTTAACAGCTAATCTCTCAGCAGAAACTCTACAAGCCAGAAGGGAGTGGCAGGACATATTTAAAGTGATGAAAGGGAAAAAGCTAAAACCAAGATTACTTTACCCAGCAAGGATCTCATTCAGATTCAACATAGAAATTAAAACTGTTACAGACAAGCAAAAGCTAAGGGAACTCAGCACCACCAAACCAGCTTTACAACAAATGCTAAGGGAACTTCTCTAGGAAGGAAATACAAGAGAAGGAAAAGACCTACAATAACAAACCCAAAATAATTAAGAAATTGGTAATAGGAACATACATAATGAAAACTACCTTAAATGTAAATGGATTAAATGCTCCAACCAAAAGACATAGATTGGCTGAATGGATACAAAAACAAGATCTGTATATATGCTGTCTACAAGAGACCCACTTCAGACCTAGGGACACATACGGACTGAAAGTGAGGGGATGGAAAAAAATATTCCATGCAAATGGAAATCAAAAGAAAGTTGGAGTAGCAATTCTCATATCAGACAAAATAGACTTTAAAATAAAGACTGTTACAAGAAACAAAGAAGGACACTACATAATGACCAAGGGATCAACCCAAGAAGAAGATATAACAATTGTAAATATTTATGCACCCAACATAGGAGCTCCTCAATACCTAAGGCAAATGCTAACAGCTATAAAAGGGGAAATCAACAGTAACACAACACTAGTAGGGGACTTTAACACCCCACTTTCACCAATGGATAGATCATCCAAAATGAAAATAAATAAGGAAACACAAGCTTTAAATGATACATTAAACAAGATGGACTTAATTGATATTTATATGACATTCCATCCAAAAACAACAAAATACACTTCCTTCTCAAGTGCTCATGGAACATTCTCCAGGATAGACCTTATCTTGGGTCACAAATCAAGCCTTAGTAAATTTAAGGAAATTGAAATTTTATCAAGTATCTTTACCGACCACAACGCTATGAGACTAGATATTAACTACAGGAAAATGTTGGTAAAAAATACAAACACATGGAGGCCTAATAATACACTACTAAATAACCAAGAGATCACTGAAGAAATCAAAGAGGAAATCAAAAAATACCTAGAAACAAATAACAATAAAAATACAATGACACAAAAGCTATGGGATGCAGCAAAAGCAGTTTTAAGAGGGTAGATTATCCAATACAATCCTACCTCAAGAAACATGAAACATCTCAAATAAACAACCTAATCTTACACCAAAAGCAATTAGACAAAGAAGAACAAGAAAAACCCAAAGTAGCAGAAGGAAAGAAATCATAAAGATCAGTTCAGAAATAAATGAAAAAGAAATGAAGGAAATGATAGCAAAGATCAATAAAACTAAAAGCTGGTTCTTTGAGAAGATAAACAAAATTGATAAACCATTAGCCAGACTCATCAAGAAAAAAAGGAAAACTCAAATCAACAGAATTAGAAATAAAAAAAGGAGAAGTAACAACTGACACTGCAGAAATACAAAGGATCATGAGAGATTACTACAAGCAACTCTATGCAAATAAAATGGACAACCTGGAAGAAATAGACAAATTCTTAGAAAAGCAGAGCCTTCAAAGACTGAACCAGGAAGAAACAGAAGATATAAACAGACCAATCACAAGCACTGAAATTGAAACTGTGATTAAAAATCTTCCAACAAACAAAAGCCCAGAACCAGATGGCTTCACAGACAAATTCTATCAAACTTTTAGAGGAGAGCTAACAGCTATCCCTCTCAAACTCTTCCAAATTTAGCAGAGAGAGGAACACTCTCAAACTCATTCTACAAGGCCACCATCACCCTGATACCAAAACCACGCAAAGATGTCACAAAAAAAGAAAACTACAGGCCAATATCACTGATGAATATAGATGCAAAAATCCTCAACAAAATACTACCAAACAGAATCCAACAGCACATTGAAAGGATCATACACTATGATCAAGAGGGCTTAATCCCAGGAATGCAAGGATTCATCAATATACACAAATCAATCAATTTGATACACCACATTAAAAAATTGAAGGAGAAAAACCATATGGTCATCTCAATAAATTCATAAAAAGCTTTTGACAATATTCAATAACATTTATGATAAAAACCCTCCAGAAAGCGGGCATAGAGGGAACTTACCTCAACATAATAAAAGTCATATATGACAAACTCACAGCCAACATAGTTCTCAATGGTGAAAACCTGAAACCATTTCCACTAAAATCAGGAAAAACACAAGGTTGCCCACTCTCACCACTATTATTCAACATAGTTTTGGAAGTTCTAGCCACAGCAATCAGAGAAGAAAAAGAAATAAAAGGAATCCAAATCGGAAAAGAAGAAGTAAAGGTGTCACTGTTTGCAGATGACATGATACTATATGTAGAGAATCCTAAAGATGCTGCCAGAAAACTACTAGAGCTAATCAATGAATTTGGTAAAGTAGCAGGATACACAATTAATGCACAGAAATCTCTTGCATTCCTATACACTAATGATGAAAACTCTGAAAGAGAAATTAAGGAAACACTCCCATTTACCACTGCAACAAAAAGAATAAAATACATAGGAACAAACCTACCTAAGGAGACAAAAGACCAACATGCAGAAAATTATAAGACACTGATGAAAGAAAATAAAGATGATACAAACAGATGGAGAGATATACCCTGTTCTTGGATTGGAAGAATCAACACTGTGAAAATGACTCTACTACCGAAAGCAATCTATAGATTCAATGCAATCCCTATCAAACTACCAATCGCATTTTTCACAGAACTAGAACAAAAAATTTCACAATTTGTATGGAAACACAAAAGACCCCGAATAGCCAAAGCAATCTTGAGAAAGAAAAACGGAGCTGGAGGAATCAGGCTCTCTGACTTCAGACCATATTACAAAGCTACAGTAATCAACACAGTATGGTACTGGTACAAAAACAGAAATATAGATCAATGGAACAGGATAGAAAGCCCAGAGATAAACCCATGCACATATGGTCACCTTATCTTTGATAAAGGAGGCAAGAATATACAGTGGAGAAAAGACAGTCTCTTCAATAAGTGGTGCTGGGAAAACTGGACAGCTACATGTAAAAGAATGAAATTAGAACACTCTATAACACCATACACAAAAATAAAATCAAAATGGATTGAAGACCTAAGTGTTAGAACAGACACTATAAAACTCTTAGCAGAAAACATAGGCAGAACACTCTGTGACATAAATCACAGCAAGATCCATTTTTACCCACCTCCTGGAGAAATGGAAATAAAAACAAAAATAAACAAATGGGACTTAATTAAACTTAAAAGCTTTTGCACAGCAAAGGAAAATATAAACAAGACGAAAAAACAACCCTCAGAATGGGAGAAAATATTTGCAAATGAAGCAACTGACAAAGGATTAATCTCCAAAATTTACAAGCAGCTCATGCAGCTCAATATCAAAAAAATAAACAACCCAATCCAAAAATGGGCAGAAGACCTAAATAGACATTTCTCCACAGAAGATATACAAATTGCCAACAAACATATGAAAGGATGCTCAACATCACCCATCATTAGAGAAATGCAAATCAAAACTACAATGAGTTATCACCTCACACCAGTCATAATGGACTTCATCAAAAAATCTACAAACAATAAATGCTGGAGAGGGTGTGGAGAAAAGGGTACCCGCTTGCACTGTTTGTGGGAATGTAAATTGATACAGCCACTATGGAAAACAGTATGGAGGTTCCTTAAAAAACAAAAAAAGAACTACCATACGACCCAGCAATCCCACTACTGGGCATATACCCTGAGAAAACCATAACTCAAAAGGAGTTATGTACCACAATGTTCATTGCAGCACTATTTACAATAGCCAGGACATGGAAGCAACCTAAGTGTCCATCGACCGATGAATGGATAAAGAAGATGTGGCACATATATACAATAGAATATTACTCAGCCTTAAAAAGAAATGAAATTGAGTTTGTATTGAGGTTGATGGACCTAGAGTCTGTCATACAGAGTGAAGTAAGTCAGAAAGAAATGAACAAACACTGTATGTTAACACATATATATGGAATCCAAAAAAAAAAATTCTGAAAAACCTAGGGGCAGGACAGGAATAATGATGCCGACATAGAGAATGGACATGAGGACACGGGGAGGGGGAAGGGTAAGCTGGGACGCAGTGAGAGAGTGGCATGGACATATATACACTACCAAATGTAAAACAGATAGCTAGTGGGAAGCAGCTGCATAGCACAGGGAGATCAGCTCCATGCTTTGTGTCCACCAAGAGAGGTAGGATAGGGAGGGTGGGAGGGGGACACAAGAGTAGCCCTGCTCGCCACAACTAGAGAAAGCGCGCACACAGCAACGAAGACCCAATGCAACCAAAAATAAATAAAATTAAATCTTAAAAAAAAAAAAAAAAGGTTGTTTCAAGATGTTAACCTGGTCCAGTAAAAAGGAATTCTTGGAGGTGGGCCTTAAACTGTGCTATACAATAAAGCGTTTCTTTTCTGGAGCCTCAAGGAGTTTGGAAGCTTGAGATATAGAAGGGGAGATGCCCAAGGGCACTTCTCTTGGGGTAAGAGCAGCGAGCCTTCACAACTTCAGGGCAGGCCAGGGACTGGTGAGAGAGTGTCTAGTAGGGGACCTGTGGAGGGGCTCCAGCCTGACCCTGAAATCATTTTCATGTGTGTTTCAAATTGTCTATGTCACAATCCTCTGCATTACACTCAAGTTTTTAGTAAAGTCTTGTTAAATAGGCAGCCTGGTCCCAGCTATTATGTTGGGAAATTTAGGGACTGGCCTGGACATCTGTGCCCATACCTGAAGCAAAGCAGTATAGAGAGAACTACAGCAGCAGCTGGCAGAAGACCCACGTCAAGGCAGCAAGAGGGGCCTGCAGAAAAGCTAAGCAGAGGTCAAGACCAGATGGCCAGCTAAAGTGATAGCCATCTGGGATACATTGGTGAAACATGTAAGCATGAGAGAGTATTCTCAGAGACCTGAGAGAAAGAATCAAATTTCTACAGGCAAATGGAAAGGGGATTCATGTTGTTGAAAGTTAGGCATTAAAGAGAAATGAATGTGGGACATTTGTTTTACATAAACATCAAATAAGAAATGACATGAAGATAGACTCGAAATTTTCCTGTTCTTGATAATTAAAAAAAATTTTTAATAAAGAGACTAGGTGTTTTCACAAGGAAATTCACACAGTACCATTAGAACAGAATAATATTCAAGATTCTCTGTATTTTCTTCACAGACCAAAAAACTTATTCTAGGAACACAATTAAGAGTCCCTGATTGAGAGCAGCAATGAACTGTAGTGGGCAGGTGCCTAGGGTGTATACTAGGAAATATTTAGAAACATTACATAAAATTTATATTAATCAATTGACACATAGATCAATGGAACAAAACAGAAAAGCCAGAAGTAACCCCACACAAGAACAGCCAACTGATTTTTGACAAAGATGCAAAAAGCAATTTGTGAAAAGGTAGTCTTTTCAATCAATGGTACTGGGGCAATTGAATATGCATAGAAAAAGTGAACTTTGAATTAAGTCTCATATCTTATGCAAAAATTAACTCAAAAAGAGTCATAGACCTTAATGCAAAACATAAAACTATAGAACTTTTAGATGATAACATAGGAGAAACCCTGGCAATCTAAGGCTTAGTGATGACTTCTTAGACTTGACACCAAAAGCATGATGCATATTAGACTTCATCAAAATGAAAAACTTTTGCTATGTGAAAGAGTCTGTTAAGAGGATAAAAAGACAAGGTAGAGGATAGGAGAAAATATTTGCAAACCATACATCTTACAAAGGACTCATATCTTAAGATATAAAGAACACTCAAAACTCCACAGCAAAACAAAGAAACAAACAAAAAGACAATTCAATTTGAAAATGGGCAAAAGACATTGAGACATTTCACTAAGGATATATGAATGGAAAATATGCACATGAAAAGCTATTTGATATTACTTGTCATTTATGGAGGAAGTGAGCCTTAAGCCTGACCTCAGAGAGTAGAACTTTATAAATTAATAGAAGGGGTGTAAAACATAAGCTGAAAAGTCCCAATGGATCCCAACAACACTCTTTGATCTATAATTTATTTTTAAAGTTTAAATTTTTTTCTGCAGAAACATAGCACTATGTCTAGTATAGTTCTGTTACATATTTATATACATATATATAGTTATATATATTTTCAAATATTTAGGAATATTTGAACAGTATTTCATGTTATTTAAGAGTTAATCATTTAGAAAATTTTAGGTGTGGTAATTATTTTTAGAAGTCCTTAGTATTTACTAATAAAATATTATGACTTAGATTTGCTTACAAATAACCCAGTGAAGGATGGAAGAAAGTAGGTGGGAAATGGATAAAGCAAGATTGACAGAAAATTGAAAACAGTTGAAGTTGGGTGATAGGTATATATTGGCTCATTATAATATTCTAATTTCTTCAACTTTGAAATTATTCATAATAAAGATTAAAGACAATTAAAATGTATTTACATATATGTTTCTATGTGAATAGGAAAACAAAATCTGAAAAGATACATGTCAAACTATTAACCATGGATATGTCTGGAGTGTAGAATTGGAGTAGAAGGAAGAGAAATTTCTATTTTTTACTTTATAAACTTTGAGATTTTACAATGAACATACATATTTTTTAATTAGAAACAATGAAAATTTGAAATTTATAAGATTGCTTTTTATAATTAATCCTTTTAATTAGTTGATTATACATTCTAGAAAGTTTTCAAACGTATAAACCTTTGAGTCTCAAATATTGCTAGAAACTTACAGAAGAAAAAGAATATAAAATGTATTGTGAAGCCAAACTTGAAGAACTTCTTGTCTACAACTTGATCCAGATATTATGCCATTTTTAAAGCAAATAAAATGATCCAATTGCACTGGCTCATCCATTAGATTTACATTTATTTCTTTAAGGCACAAGAATAGAGTTGGGCCAATTACCTATCAGAAATATTAAACAATGGTCTGGAAGAATGAATTTACCTCGGCCTCAGTTCTTGAAGTTTGAGTCTTTGAAAATACACCTAATTCTATTCGTAACCACTAGGGCTCAGTGTCTTCTTTGAAATGTGAAATTAATGCATTTTAGAAAACAAAAAGATCACAAAACTTTTTGTAAGTTGGTTCTGAGGAGAAAAACTGTATCTGTGATAGTCTCTGGTCTTCTTTAAAACAAAATTCCAGGTAAATTTGTGAAAGATGGGTGTGGGTCCCCACTAAGATGCTTCTTTTATTTCCCCTCCTCCTGAGATGATTGAGAAGAATGTTGTTCATGAATTAAAAAGAAAACAACATTGCCCCTAGTGATGGATTTATATTTTTAATCATTATTAGAATGTCTTCTTCTAGAATGTTTTCCTGTATTGTGGTGAGTGAACTCATTGATAAGAGCGGAGCAGAACTGAGCCCCATGCTGTATGACAGTAGGTAATGAGGCATGCAGTTTGGGGCTCTGCATTTGGATGGCTGGCACTTCTGTTTCCTTACTGATGAGTAGCTTTTCAACACAGAACTTCTTATTTTTAGATTTCCAAGGGACTTCAAGGTAAACACAACTATTGGAGTATGCTTTGGGGGATGTTCTGACCTTTCTGTTACCCAGTGGAAACCTTTTGGTTCTCAGGGAGTCTCTTATTTTAGCAGGCTTAAAGACTGGTCGCATCCATCAGTAATACTGACAACCTGGTCTTGTAAATACCTCCTTTCCTTGAGGCAGCATTTTAGGGAGTAATATTTATGTTCCTCTTTTCATATGCCTGCCTTGACCCAAAGGGAAGGGAGTATCCAAGTATACTTTCTCTGTGACAAGGAGGTGTTAGAGAGGGAGTGTCCACCCCATCTTACTCCTGACTACCCCCCTCCCCCATGGGAAGAGGTTGGCTTATCAGACCTAATGGTTATCAGGCCACCTCTCTATTGAGTGGACCTGGCATGTTAAGAGCCACTGCACTCATGATGCGTGTTCTCTGCTCTCATGGCACAGGGTTGTTCCTCTGGTCTCTCTGGGTCAGTACAGCCAGCAGGGCCTGCCCCTGCCAAGGATGCCAGGTCTCCACTCTCCCTCTCATCCTGGACTGAGTGGGTGCATGCATCCTATTACTTGCCATCAACTGCAACTTTATTCCCCAGGATCCTGGCTGATAGACAAAATATGGATTGCAGGCTTAAGGCTCACTTCCTCCATAAATGACAAGTAATATCAAATATCTTTTCATGTGCATATTTTCCATTCATATATCCTTAGTGAAATGTCTCAATGTCTTTTGCCCATTTTCAAATTGAATTGTCTTTTTGTTTGTTTGTTTTACTGTGGAGTTTTGAGTGTTCTTTATATCTTAAGACATGAGTCCTTTGTCAGATGTATGGTTTGTAAATATTTTCTCCCATCCTCTAGCTTGTCTTTTAATCCTCTTAACAGGCTCTTTCACATAGCAAAATTTTTTCATTTTGATGAAGTCTAGTAAGCATCATGCTTTTGGTGTCAAGATCTACTCTGTAGGATCAATCTATACCCAGTTCTGGAGCTACCCAGGCAGATTCACATGTGAAACCATCAGGGCTTTCCTCTCGCAGAGTGGGTGACTTCCTTTCCCTGAGTGATGTGAGTAAACAAGCACAACTTCTTTAGTTTTCCTTCAAAGAGAAAAGGATAAACTTATTGATATGTGTGTAGTTCCAAGATTTTGATGAATAATTGCATGAGACAAGATTTTCAAGGGAAGAGTTTTTGTTTGTTTGTTTGGTTGTTGTTGTTGTTTTAAATCCCTTCATCTTCTGACAGTCTCTGTCTATGACAGACTATAGTGGTTTACAGCTAGGGTTGTCATGGGTAGTAAAAATAAGACAAACAAAATAAGATGCCCAGCTAAATTTGAATTTTGAATTTGAATAATTTTTAGCACAAGTATGTCCCATGCAGTATCTGGTAGGACATACTTATACTGAAATTATTTATGTTTATCTGAAATCCTACTTAACTGAGTGCCTTGTATTTTATTTATAGGATTGTATATAGGCAACCCTATCTAGTAGAAGACATTCACCATAGTAGCCAAAATTTTTTTGAAAGCCCAGATGTTTATTATATAACATTTTCTTTATCACCAAGCAATTAGTAATGTTCTTTCCTCTTTTCTTCCTTCCTTTAACAAATATTTAATAAGCAGGTATTACATGCCAGATACTGTTTTATGCACTGGAATGAGATAATAAGCCACTCAAAGAAAAAATAAATATAAATAATTTCTAAACAATGATGAAGAAAATAAAACAGGTGATGTGATAAAGAATGTCTCAGTGGGGCGGACTACCTTAGCTCGAACGGTCAGGGAAGTCCTCCCTGAAGAGCTGGTATTTCAACTGCGTCCTCAGGAGCAAGAGAGAAGCAGAAGGTTTCATAGGATAAGTTGCAGGCAGAAGGAACTGTAAAAGCCCTAAGATGGTGTATTAGTTTCTACAGCTGTTGTAAAAACCTAACACAAACTTGGTGGTTTGAAACAACAGAAATTTATTCTCTCACAGTTCTAGAGGCCAGAAGTCTGAAAACAAGGTGTTTGCAGGGCCATGCTTTCTCTGGAGGTGCTGGGGAGAATCTGTTCCTTGCCTCTCCCAGCTTCTGGTGGCTACCAGCATTTCTTGGCTTGTGTCCGAATGACTCTAATCTTCGAGGCCAGCATCTTCCAATTTTCTCCTCTGTGTGTGTCTGACTAATCTCTCTCTTATAAGGACATCATGATGGCATTTAGGACCAACCAGATAATTCAGAATAATCAGTCTCTCCAGCTCAAGACACCTAATTTAATCACAATTGCAAAAAAAAATTACATCCCCTTTTTTGCCATGTAAGGTCACATTCACAGTTTTTACGGATTAGGACATAGATACATTTTCTGGGGGAGCATTTTTCAGCCTACCACAGATAGGAGGGGCTCAGCACGTTCTAACAGCGTGTGGAGGCAGCACAGAGAGAGGTGTGGGGGCTGTGAGGGCTGACGGGTAGGCAGGGCCTGGCAGTCAAGGTAAGGGATTCAGGTTCCAGTTCATTGTCAATGGGTAGCCAGTGAAATATTTTAAACAGGAGACAGGGAGTGACAAGATTTACATTTTTAAAAGCACTTCTCTGGTCCCTCTGTGGAGTCTGGACATTAGAAGGGCCAAGGGTGAAAGGAGAAGGAATCATTAGAGCCATGGCGCCTGCCAGAGAAGGGCAGCCTGAGGCCTTGGTAGCTTGAATTCGAGGGGTTGCAAGGGAGAGGAGGGGACAGGTTGGACAGAGGGGATAGATTTTGGAGAAAAAGCCATGAGGACTTACTGATGGATTAGATCAGGTAGTAAAAACAAAACAAACAGAAAACGAAATAAAGAGAGAGTATGATAGAGTTCTCCTAGGTTTGGGGTTAAATGTTAATAAGAAGCCAAATGTTGACATTTGCTCTCTTCTCTTCTTTGCCATCCTATGTGTGGTTGAATTTGCTCCTCGCCAGGTCTTCTCACAAGACTTTCAGGATCAAGCTATTCCTGACCAAGAAACAAAAGCAGAATTATCCCATTCCCCAATGTATTTGAATGAAAACTGGTAATAAAATCAGATACAGCTCCAAGAGAAGACACTGGAGAAGAACCGAGCTGTGTCTATCAGGAGGCTCAAATATGAAGTGGCACACATTTATGCTGTGTCAAGGTCACTTGCACCTTACCATATCACAGTAGTGGGAACATCATTAATCTCTGAAAAGCCACATGTGTTTTATGGGAGAAATAGAATGGTTGGTTCTTCTTTTGTTGTCAGTGTTTCTGCACTAGTGCTTTGGCTTAGTAATAAATATGTGAAACCTTTTGTTGGAAAAAAAATGTTGACATTTGATGTACTTGGTTAAGACTCTCCAGTCTGCTCTAGGGAGAGGATTTCACACAAAGTAAAGGGAGGAGTAGGTTTTGTCCTGTCCTAAAATGCATTTGATAAAGCGAGCTTGGTCTTCAGGAGAGAGAGATTCTTTTTCTTCCATCCAAAATCAAGTCTTAAAGGCATCATGCTTCAGAGGAAGGTTAAAAGAACCAGAGCGGTGCCGTGACCATGATTGATGATGACGTGACAAGCACCTGTTAATGCTGCAAACCTCTCACCTTCCGGGTCAGTTCCACTTGGCAGGCAGCATCTTTCACGTCCAGGGTGAAGAGTGGCTCAGCCAGTAGGATATCCTGTGTCAGTGATGTTTTCCACCACATGGTGTTCATCAATAAAGAGTGGATGGCAACAAATCAATTGCTGTGATGCATGTTGGGCAGAGATAAGTGTGACAGCGAGAAAGTGTGCAAACTTCAGTCTCCTCAACTCTGAGGGGTAAGAGTTGTTGAGAAGGTCAAATGGGATAATGAATGTGCCAGTACTTTGGAAACAATGAAGACCTAACAGCAACTTGTCATGATTATATCAAACCCTATTATATATGTTATTATATTTGATTCTTCCACAGCACCTTGCACTTAATATAGACTCCATAAATTTTTTGTCAAATTTAATTAAGTAAGTACAACAAACATGGCCATAAACCAGGTAGATTTGTTTGGCAAGTACTGATGGACTGATCATTAGAGATTGGTACCATGGTTCCCCGACTTATATTCAGATATCCTTTATCAGGAAGAGAAAATGGCCAGCTGCAGCTGCCCTCAGTCTGACACAAAGTATTCTGGTCTAAAACATGACACATCAGGGTCTTGCAACCTCAAATATGTTGCAGGTAACTTCATTACACTATCAGATTATTAATGATGCTCACTCATACTCCAGCATTAGGGCTTCAAATGGTAGTCATTATGTCCAAAGGCAAGTTTTTGGGTGGGTCTGTCTGACTGAAAGAATGAAAATTTTCATATCGTTCTTAAAGGTTTTATTTATGTAAAATAACTTATTACTTCAGGTTTCTATCAGGTAGATTTGGGGAGATAACTGACCTACTGGATCTATCCCTCAGCCATGTCTGTGGCTACCCTGAGATCCTATCAGTTTCATGTTGGAGAGAAAATAGTGGAATTCTTTGTCCTCTCATACACAGCATTGTCTAAAGATAATGAAACTCATATGATAAATTATAAATGCAATTTGATTTTCTCCATAACCTGTCTCATCAACTAAAATTGTTCACAAAGTTTAAAAGTTAGATTTATAAGCTAATTTTCTAAAAGATATGGCATCTAAATTCACTATTTGTTGAATGGGTTACTTTTTAAATACCACCCAGTTTTACCTAAGAGCTACTATCACATCTTTTTCATTTCTTTTCTAAAGTTCAATCTCTATCTCCCTTTTGTCTTCATATGGTCTTTTGATTTGATAGAAAGATTAAATGTCAAACTTAACTTAAAATCAATATTTTCTGAGGCTGAGCTGCAGACAGATCTAGACCTGGACTTAAAGAGTACAGTATTTAACAATAGAACATCCCTCCAAATATACATCTTCAAAAATAACTTATCATAACCATACCTATCATAACAGTTTTATTAGCACCTGTGAATATTACATGTCAAAGTCCATCAATTTTATTAGCCAAGCCAGGATAGAATGTTACTGAAGAACTGATGAAGATGTTTATAATAATTGTAACTGGTAGAAATGGCAAAGCTCTGATTCACTTTGATCTTCATGGAATCATACAAAGTAGGATGTCTTTGGGTCATCTTGATTATTTCCATGGTATTAAGGGTAACTGGACATTATCCGGTGTCCTTTGTATTTGTTTTGGGAGTAAGGTAGATCAGGAAATACAGGTAGAGAACAGCAGTGACCCAGAGCTTTAAAAAATTCTGTCAAGTAGCCTGGCTTCAAAGGAGAGTGCCCAGCCTGGTTCATAGATATCATCACATTCTACTTAATAAACTCGTGCAGATAAAAAAAATCTACCCTGGGCATGAAACAATTATTTAATCTACATATTCCAAGGCCCTCAGAGAAAATCAGAAAGATCTTTAAAATAATCATCCACTATAAAAAGAAATGTAGCCTTACTTTCTACACCTTTCATAAGAATTCGTGTTGGGGAAGAAACTCTTGAGCATTTGCTACAGTTGGCAAACCCTGCTGGGGGCTCCCAGAGAATGTTATCTGGTATGTGCAGTATCCATAAGATCTGTGTCTATAGGTCTATGAACCCCTGAGCCATGTCCTTGATCCTACACAGGTGGGTGTGACTGGAGGACATCATTATCTCTGAACTTGTGAGTCAGTTCAGATTTTCCTGGGGTAGAAAGAAAGAGGTGCTTTTCCAGAAGCTTCTCTTTTTCCAGAAGCTCCGCCCCTTATTTATACTAACGTCCCCCTAAGAGTAAATAGGCTTCTCTTTACAAATCCTGGATGACACTTTTAAATTGTTATTTGCTCCAAAGATCTCTGTCTCTTCAAGCCCCAGAACTAACGCACTCACATCCCTCCCAGGCTATTTTCTCCCACATCTTTTATGAAGCCTTCCATCAGGTAGGGAAGACTCTATCCTCTAAGCCAGCACTTCTCAAACTTGAGTGCACACCCAAATCACCTAGAGAATCAGTCTCTCACCACCAGAGATTTTGATTCATTAGGTTGAGCTTTATGACTGAGAATATGCATTTCCATCCAGCTCACACACTTGAGTAGCACTGCTTTAAGTCACATTAAGAGCATCTGAATTGCCCAGTCTCAAATTTCCATCCCATTAATCACTACTGATTTTGCTACAGCAGAGGAGACTTTCCTCTATCCACAGTGATTCTCACTTCTTCTGGGTGCTAATGGTCTGACTTGCCATGATGCTGCCATCATTCATCACCTCAATTTGATTATAACTCTGTCTGCCACTAGTGAATGGAGGCCTTGTCCAAACTTAGATTGTTGTGTTCTTGAATTGCATTGCTCCTCAAGCCCCATACAGGGCTAAATGAGCGATGTTCTCCATCAGTTATATTCCTGGAGGGGCTTATGTCCTTTAGCTATAGCTAGATTCAGAGTGGTCCCCTTGCTCAAACTTTCACCTATACAGTTTGCTATGGTCTGAATATTACTGTCTCCCCAAAATTCATATGTTGAAACCTAACTCCCAAAGTGATGGCGTCAGGAGGTGGGTCCTTTGGGGATGATTAGGTCATGAGGCAGAGACTTCTTGAATGAGATTAATGCTCTTAAAGAGACACCACAGATTTCCCTACCCCCTTCTGCCATTTAAGGATACAACGAGAAGTTTGCAACCCAGAAGGTTGCCCTCATCCAACTGTGCTGACACCCTGATCTCTGACCGCCAGCCTCCAGAACTGTGAGAATTAAATTTATATTGTTTAGAAGCAACCTAGTCTCTGGTAGTTTGCTGTAGTAGCCCAGACAGACTATGACACCATTATATCCTGCTTTATCCATAACTCCTGCTAAATAGTGGGTTCCATAAATCTTCCCATTACAGTTGATTGGGTAAGAAGTGAATATCTGACCCCAAAAAAGAGATATCCACAGAGAAATCTGAGCCAATTAGATCCCGTCATTCTGTTTTGTTGTTGTCATTTTAAAAGATTTTTTAAGAACAGTTTTAGATTCACAGCGAAACTGAGAGGAAGGTACAGAGATTTTCAATGTATCCCCTGTTCTCAGACATGCATAGCCTCCTCCATTTTCAATGTGCCCCATCAAAGTGGTATATTTGTTACAACTGATGAACCTACATTGACATATCATAATCATCTGAAGTCCATAGTTTACTTTAGGGTTCACTCACAGTGTTGTGCATTCTGTGGATATTGTTGATTCTTCTGGATTTTCTATAAAATGATTATGTCATCTCTGAACAAAGACAGTTTTATTTCCTCCTTCCCAATCTGTATCACCTTTTTTTTTTTTTTTCTTGTCTTATGGCATAAGCAAGGACTTCCAGTATGATGCTGAAAAGGAGTGGACATCCTTGCCTTGTACCTGATCTGAGTGGGAGAGCTTTGCAGTTTTCACTATTGTATGATGTTAGCTCTAGGTTTTCTGTAGATAGTCTTTATCAACTTGAGGAAGTCCCCCTCTATTCTTACATTACTGAAAGTTTTTTTCATGGATGGGCGTTGCATTTTGTGAAATACTTTTTCTGCACCTACTGATATGATCATGTGTTTTTTTCTTTTTAGCCTGTTAATGTGATGGATTATATTTATTGATTTTCAAATGTTGAATCAGCCTTGCATACATGGGATAGACCCACTGGTCATAGTGTACTATAATTATTTTTATACATTTTGGATTCAATCTGCTAATATTTTGTTGAGGATTTTGCATCTCTATTCATGAGAGATATTGGTCTATAGTTTTCTTTTCTTTTAATGTCTTTCCTTATGGTATTAGTGTAATGCTGGCCTCATACGATGAGTCAGGAAGTATCCCCTCTGTTTGTATCCTCTGAGAGAGATTTTAGAGAACCAATATAATTTCTTCCTTCAATATTTGGTAGAATTCACCACTGAACACATCTGAGCTTGGTGCTTTCTGTTTGTTAATTAAATTTCTTTAATAGATATAAGCCCCGAATTGGTATAATTTCTTCCTTACATATTTGTTAGAATTCACAACTGAACACATCTGGGCTTTGTGTTTTCTGTTTGTCCATTATGTTTCTGTAATAGACATAGGCCTATTCAAATTGTCTATTTCTTCTTCTGTAAGTTTTAGCAGATTGTCCTTTAATAATTGTCCCATTTCATCTAGATTATCTTATTTGTGGGTATAGTTCATAGTATTTTTTTTATTATTCTTTTAATGTCCATGGGATCTGCAGTGATGGCCCCTCTTTCATTTCTGATATTAGTAATTTATATCTCCTCTCTCCCTCTCTTTAGCTATCCTGGCTAGAGGCTTATCAGTTTTATTGATCTTTTTAAGAACTAGCTTTTGGTTTAATTGATTTTCTCTACTGATTCCCTGTTTTCAATTTTACTGTGTTCTCCTATGATTCTTATTATTCACTTTCTTCTGCTTACTTTGGATTTAATTTGCTTTTCTTTTTTTAGTGTCCTAAAATGGCAGCTTAGATGACTGATTTTAGGTCTTTCTTCTTTTCTAATATATACATTCACTGCTGTTAAGTTCCCTCTAACCACTGCTTTTGTTGCATCCTATAAATTTTGATAAGTTGTGTTTTCATCTTCATTTACCAATATATTTCAAAATTTCTCTTGGAATTTCTTATTTGACTCCTTTGTTACTTAAAAGTATCTTGTTTAATCTCAACTTATTTGGGGACTTTCCAGTTATCTTTCTATTATTGATTTCTGGGTTAATTCCATTGTGATCTGAGAGCAGATGTTATATAATTTTTATTATTTTAAACTTGTTAAGGTGTATTTTATCTCCCAGAATGTGGTCTATCTTGGTGATGTTCCATGTGAGCTTGAGAATAATGTGTATTCTGCTGTTGTTGGAAGAAGTAGTCTATAGTTGTCAATTTTATTGTGCTGATTAATGGTACTGTTGAGTTCAGCTATGTCCTTACTGATTTTCTGCCTGCTGTATTTGTCCATTTCTGATAGAGAAGTAGTGAAGTCTTCAACTATGATAGTGGATTCATCTATTTCTTCTTGCAGTTCTATCAGTTTTTTCCTCACATAGTTTGACACTCTGTTTTATGTGCATACATGTTAAGAATTGTTAGAGCATTAACCCCTTTATCCCTGATAACTTTTCTTGCTTTGAAGTCTGCTTTGTTTGAAATTAATATGGCTATGCTTGTTTCCTTTTGATTAGTGTTAGCATGGCATATTTTTCTCCATCCATTTGCTTTTAATCTATATGAGTCTTTATATTTAAAGGTAGTTTCTTATGGACAACATATAGCTAGATGTTATTTTTTTGATACACTCTGACAATCACTGCCTTTTAATTGATGCATTTAGAACATTGTTGTTCAAAGTGATTATTAATATAGTTTGCTTAATAGCTACCAATTACAGTTTAGGTTTTCTTACTCCAGCACTGGTTCCTATGTCAGTTTCTGCTTGTGAGTCTCTGCTCCACTGAGCCATGTCTCTCTATATATGCCTGTCTGTCTCTCTAAATTTGGAGGCAGCAGTTTACCCTGTGTCCTCTCTTTTTTTAAGGATCCTAGAAGAGTTGTTGATTTTTCAATCTGTTAAGCTTTTTAACTTGTTGTTAGAATGAAGCAGTGATTTCCAATCTCCTTACATGTGGAATTCAAAACTAGAAGTCTTTGTTATGTTTTTGAACAAAGAAACTCACAAGAAAGTTCAAGTCTGTGGTAGACACCTGAGCAAAGTGCTGGTCAATAGGAGTAGAGGAAGGTGATCAATGAGAAGGATGGATCAGATGAGGAGGTTCCCTGCAACCACCCAGACACTAGATTTCAAGCTCTCTTGGCCACAGTCTTGTTGTGCAAGACCCAACCAAATTAGCAGCCCTGCACACGAGTTTTTTGTTGACATTATTATTGGAGTAGGCTGAAAATAGTTTGCCAGTAAACAAATATTGAGATAAAAGATACTACTGAATGCAGAGTAATGTTCTAAGGTTGAAAGTAAAGAATGGCACAAGAAGAAGAGATGCTTTTCCACAGAACCATGGGTCCATGGATGAGGGTAGGTAGATGTACATTTTGGGAGCCTAAGAGTTTTGGGACACACACTGAGCCCATTTATCCCATTATTAAATTCAGAGTTTTAAAGTATTCTAAGCTACCTCTAAGTTTACCTCTAAGTACCTCTAAGTTTACTTCAGTAATCTTGAACTGTCCTTCACAAAAATGATTATAACTCACTTGCGTGTGTATATGTTTGTATTGAATGCTTATTATGTGCTAGTTTGTCCATGCTAAAGATACAATGGAAAATAATCTAATTTCCAATTTCATGAATTCAACTTCTTATCACTATGTAAATAAGTAAGAAGAGTAGGGACACACTAACATTAGAAAGGTTTCATCCCATGGAATATAAGCTGCAAATATGGTGCATTTTCTTGATTTATTTCTATATATTTTCTCCTGATCCATATTTTGGCTCTACTTCCCTGTCATTCTACGTTGCCTAATTAATCTAATTTTATGCCACTTATTTGAAAAGTAAAGCAAATAGTGAAAAGTAAAACAAATAGTCACAAACTACCTTCTAGGTAAGCGCCTTGCCCATTTGCAAATTTTCTTGTAAGAGTCTTAGGGTATTCACAAGCTAAGCTACTTAGGGTATTCAAAAAATAAGGCAATGGTCCACTGACATTATAAATAGCCATTGCATGCCATCTTTTAGATCTTAGGAATGAAATAGCCCAGTAATTTTTCTTCTTTTGCCATAAATATGAAGAGAAACATCTGACAGTTTTGTAAGTTTCTTTAAATCTTTATGACAATAAGATCTAAGGGAATTACATATTTAAAGTTTCACATAGAAGTGATCCACAAGCTAAGTCACTGCACTCTGCTCACTGCAAATTGTGCATCTTCTGGATTTCAGAAAGGAGCTCTTTACATGAATTCGTCTGTAAAAAGACCCTCTCTGCAGTCAGAGCAAATGGAGAAATAATGTAATTGCTTGTATCGTATATTTTAAGAATCACAAAGTCAAATGCCTGCAGGGGCCAGACAGTTAATACAAAAATGTGACAAGGGCCATGTAGGGATACTGGCACACTGGCGAGCATGTGTCCTGGTTAAGGGCTCCACTCAGCAAGGGCAACAGGGTTGTGCAGAGACGTAGGCTCAGGACTCCCAGGGTGTCCCATTTTTTCAATTAAAGTATGAATGTTAACGTGTAGTCTCTTAATTTCAAGTGTTGAAAAATATTCACAAAACTTCACACCCTTTGCAGGACACACCAAAGTATTATGCAGATCAAATATACACCACAGCCACCATGACCATCCAGTTGCAACATCCAATCTGGTATATTACATCAATTCTCTGCTTCATCTGATCAAATTTTTGTATTACTTCCTCTATGCAAAGAGAAGATAAGCCCTGGAGAAGAAGAAGTGGATATGTGGGGAACTGGAGAGTAGTAATATAAAAAAAAAAAAAAAGATTTTAAAACTCCATCGTGCCTTCTGAAATTATATAAAAGAAAGAGCTTTGACATCTCCCGTTAGGATAGTAGAGCCACCGTGACAGGGAATTGTCTGCTCTGTTCTGTGGCACTTTAGTTATTCTAGCTTACACGTTTGACAACCTCTATGTTTTTTAAAAATTGAAATCCTATCACTCTTTTCAGAGTACCCAGAGCTCAAGTCTAATTTTAACTAATCCAGTGTATAGATGCTTATTTTTTTAGGATTCTTTCCTCATAATAAACATCTGGGAAGTGGTTAACGTTATGCAGTGTTTATATACATTTTTATAAAGCATGAGTAAAAGAAAAGCAAGTCAAAATTTCCCTTTCTATATACAGTCTAAAAAGATCTTCCCACAGACCACCTTTTCTTATCTTCCCTTAAGAGTCAGCCATAAAACATGCCACTGGCCACTAAGAGCAATTTTCAGGTGATCCTCATGAGAAGGGAAAAACCTTCCATATATTTATGACTTTTCACAATCTATTTTCTTCATGTTCCAAATCATGTCAGATATCTTATTGCCATGACACACAATGCCCAGTAGAGACAGTCGGTATGGCTCCCATCACTTCGGTAACACATCACTCAGAGCAATTATGCATCAGCTTCAAGTGCTTTTTAAAAAGCAGTCTCAGGAAGACCATTTCTGTTTTGCCAACTCAGTCTTTAAGTTGAATATATTGTCTACATCCTAAACCAAAACTGGCGTTTATTCAGTCATTCAACACATATTTATGGAAGGCTTCTATATTTATGGAGACACTCTGCTAGGAATCAGGAACATAATGGGAATCAAATGGACACAGTTCTGCCTTCATGGATCCAAGGGATCAGAAATTAATCAAACAAATCAGCATATAATCACAAGCTTTGATAAGTACAAGTACGCTGAAGGAGGATCATGAAATGCAATGAGAGTCTGAAACAGGGAATGTGTCATGACCTGGTCTGGGGATGGAGGGGAAGTCTTCACTAAGGAAGCGATGCTCAAACTGATAGCTCCAGAGTGCTTAGGTAGCAACATAGGGAAGAGGAAGTAAGTTAGAATGTTCCACTCAGAGAGGACTGTACATGTCACAGTCCAGGGAGGGAATACGGCACATTTAAAGAGCTGAAAGCAAGCTAGCATGGCTGGGGTTCATAAAGGGAAGAAGGTGCAAAATGAAGCCTGACAGGTAAGTAGGGACCATATCATTCACGACTCCTAGGAAGAGCAATGGGGAGCTACTGATGGATTTGGGACTAAGGAGTAAATGTTTTCATACACGTATTTTTAAAGGATCTCTCACTCTGGTGGGGGAGAGGAGATATAAGGAAACTAGTTACAAGGTGTATTAACCAGGTGTTTCTGAGGTTTTGACATTTGGACTTTGCTGATTCTGAAGAGCCTGCTACTCAAAGGGCTAGACAATTTCTAGAGATATAGTAAAGAACTCCCCTGCAAGTGTTCCTTTTATATGCAAACCAACCAATCCAAAGCCCAACCCCCCAACCACCTTTACTAGCTCTTATACTCCTGGCCAATATCCTCCTGCCCTAATCACCCCAGGGACAGGTAACAGACAACCAGGGACAGCTCCTGTGTCCCAGAGCCCACTGGAATTATTCAAAGTAGCACATCCTATGCTTGTTTACCCTGCCTCACCCATTTCTTCTCACGGAAACCATAATAAAGGCTCTTGTCCACAATTTCCCCTCACTCCCTCTGCCTCTTGACCAGTGCTGGTGCTTCCCCATGTGGGCCCACTGAGTGGTGTGCCATGCTTCCTGTTTCTAGAGATCTGTGACTTTTCCTTCATGACAGTCATCTCTGTGTCTGTAGGTCTTCCATACCTGATTAAAACAAATCCTGGGTACATTTTAAAACACAAGGCTAGGGCAGTAAGACAAGTGACTTCTTTTTTTTTTTTTTTAATATATTCTCCTATTATTATTTTATTTTTTTGGCTGCATTGAGTCTTCATTGCTGTGAGTGGGTTTTCTCTAGTTGTGGTAGGCAGGGCTTACTCTTTGTTGTGGGTTTCTCATTGCGGTGGCTTCTCTGGTTGTGGAGCGTGGGCTCTAGGCTTGTGGGCTTCAGTTGTGGAACGTGGGCTCAGTAGTTGTGGCTCATGGGCTCTAGAGTGCAGGCTCAGTAGTTGTGGTGCACGGGCTTAGTTGCTCCCTGGCATGTGGGATCTTCCCGGACCAGGACTCAAACTCATTGGCAGGCAGATTCTTAACCACTGCACCACCAGGGAAGTCCAAGACAAGTGACTTCTGATGGTGGCTTGAACTAAGATGGTCACAGTGGAGAGGAAGAAAAGTGGACAGTTACAGAAAAGTTAAGATGGATTGGATAAGGGGGTGAGGAAGAGGGAGGTATCTAAGAAGATTTCTGGGTTTATGTTATGTTCAATTAAACGGATGAAGGTGCCATGTACAAGAGAGGAAATGCAGGAAAAGGACCAAGTTTGGGAGAGAGGATGATGAGTAAAATGTGCTTTCAAAATGGGCACTATTTAGAAGACCTAAATAGACATTTCTCAAAATAAGATATACAGATGGCCAAAAAACACATGAAAAGATGCTCAGCGTCACTAATTATTAGAGAAATGCAAATCAAAACTACAATGAGGTACCACCTCACACCAGTCAGAATGGCCATCATTAAAAAGTCTATAAATAACAAATGCTGACAAGGCTGTGGAGAAAAGGGAACCCTCCTATGCTGTTAGTGGGAATGTAAGTTGGTGCAGCTACTATGGAAAACAGTATGGAGGTTCCTCAAAAAACTAAAAATAGGATTACCATATGATCCAGCAATCCCACTCCTGGGCATATATCCAGACAAAACTGTAATTCAAAAAGATACATGCACCCCTATGTTCATAGCAGCACTAGTCACAATGGCTAAAACACGGAAACAACCTTAATGTCCATCAACAGGTGAATGGATAAAGAAGATGTGGTATATACAATATATACAATTGAATACTACTCAGCCATAAAAAAGAACTAAATAATGCCATTTGCAGCAACATGGATGTAACTAGAGATTATCATACTAAGTGAAGTAAGTCAGAAAGAGAAAGACAAATATCATAAGATATCACTTATATGTGGAATCTAAAATATGGCACAAATGAACCTATCTACAAAACAGAAACAGACTCACAGACATAGAGAACAGACTTGTGTTTGCCAAGGGGAAGGGGAGTGGGGGAGGGAAGGACTGGGAGTTTGGGTTAGTAGATGCAAACTATTACATTTAGAATGGATAAACAACAAGGTCCTACTCTATAGCATAGGGAACTATATCCAATCTCCTGGGATAAACCATAATGGAAAAGAATATAAAAAAGAATGTATATATGTGTATAACTGAGTCACTTTGCAGTACAACAGAAATTAACATAACACTGTAAATCAACTATACTTCAATTAAAAAATGTGCTTTCAAGACAACCAAATGTAAATGTTTCAGGGAAAGTTCGACTTAAGTTTATATTCAGGGAAAGGAATCCCCACCACCCTTGTCCATTTACCCAAAGATGAGGACTCCGAGGCAATACTATTTATAGACTGTGAATTTTTCCCTAATATATCACACTCCTGGTTGATGTAAATGACACTTTAAAATGAGAAACATTACTATATTTATATCTTACTGGCTGTGAAAAATTAATTTTCACATGCTGAAGATGCTATTTGATACACATCTGTCTGCCTACTGTTCATGTTAAACTAAAATGCATTCTCATTCTCCAAACCTGAGCCAAATTGCCTGAAAATGCCCTTCATTCTACGAACAATAAGGATTAGTACTTCCTTTAATGTGACAAGAAATCACACTGTCAGGTTCTCCTGATTCACCCTAATAATCGCACTTACTTGAATCACACTGCAACACAAGTTGTTCTCAGATTGATCTTTAAATTTATGGTATGAAGAAGATAACAGTTACAGAAAAAATTCCAAGTTGGCTGTCATTCTTGTAATTGGTGGGTCTTTTCATGGTTTCAGGATAAAAATAGAGAGACCAACAGGGTGACATGAGATATTTCCTCTCTCCTTCGAAACTGGAAAGACAGAGGTGCTAAAATAATGACTTTGCCACTATTACTTTTACCAAGGAGGTTTGAGGGTTGTTTTCCCTCTTTTTCTGTATTTTGAGAAGTTCTAACAGAAAAGATTTCTGAAGTTTTTGTTATCTAGCTCAATCTTGACAGTGGAGCTGAAGAAAAGAAAGAAGGCTAGGCTCCTTCAGGGAAGGCAAGTCTATTTCATGGTAACTAATCATACTCCCAGGATTCTGATCTTGGATTGTGTAAGAAGTCTAAACTGTCTACAAGCACCAGCTGTTACATAGGAAATATAACTGTCCGAATATGGCAAGATAAGTAAAGACATAACCAGTTCTTTTTTTTTTTTTTAACATCCTTATTGGAGTACAATTACTTTACAATGGTGTGTTACTTTCTGTTTTATAACAAAGTAAATCAGTTATACATATACATATGTCACAACATCTCTTCCCTCTTGCATATCCCTCCATCCCACACTCCCTATCCCACCCCTCTAGGTGGTCACAAAGCACCAAGCTGATCTCCCTGTGCTATGCGGCTGCTTCCACTAGCTATCTGTTTTACTTTGGGTAGTGTGTATATGTCCATGCCACTCTCTCACTTTGTCCCAGCTTACTCTTTCCCCTCAGCGTATCCTGAAGTCCATTCCCTAGAACGATTGCATCTTTATTCCCATCTTGCCCCAGGTTCTTCTGACCATTATTTTTTCTTTTTTTTTTAGATTCCATATATATGTGTTAGCATAAGGTATTTGTTTTTCTCTTTCTGACTTACTTCACTCTGTATGACAGTCTCTAGGTCCATCCACCTCACTACAAAATAACTCAGTTTCATTCCTTTTTATGGCTGAGTAATATTCCATTGCATACATGTGCCAAATCTTCTTTATCCATTCATCTGTTGATGCACATTTTGGTTGCTTCCATGTCCTGGCTATTGTAAATAGAGCTGCAATGAACATTTTGGTACATGACTTTTTGAATTATTGTTTTCTCAGGGTATATGCCCAGTAGTGGGATTGCTGGGTCGTATGGTAGTTCTATTTTTAGTATTTTAAGGAACCTCCATACTGTTCTCCATAGTGGATGTATCAATTTACATTCCCACCAACAGTGCAAGAGGGTTCCCTTTTCTCCACACCCTCTCTAGCATTTATTGTTTTTAGATTTTTTGATGATGGCCATTCTGACTAGTGTGAGGTGATAACTCATTGTAGTTTTGATTTGTATTTCTCTAATGATTAGTGATGTTGAACATCCTTTCACGTGTTTGTTGGCAATCTGTATATCTTCTTTGGAGAAATGTCTATTTAGGTCTTCTGCTCATTTTTGGATTGGGTTGTTTGTTTTTTTAATATTGAGCTGCATGTGTTGCTTGTATGTTTTGGAGATTAATCCTTTGTCAGATGCTTCATTTGCAACTATTTTCTCCCATTCTGAGGGTTGTCTTTTCGTCTTGTTTATGGTTTCCTTGTTGTGCAAAAGCTTTTAAGTTTAATTAGGCCCCATTTGTTTATTTTTGTTTTTATTTCCATTTCTCTAGGAGGTGAGTCAAAAAGGATCTTGCTGAGATTTATGTCATAGAGTGTTCTGCCTATGTTTTCCTCTAAGAGTTTGATGGTGTCTGGCTTTCCAATTAGGTCTTTAATCCATTTTGAGTTTACTTTTGTGTATGGTGTTAAGGAGTGTTCTACATTCATTCTTTTACATGTAGCTGTCCAGTTTTCCCAGCACCACTTATTGAAGAGGCTGTGTTTTCCCCATTGTATATTCTTGCCTCCTTTATCATACTCTCTGTTCCAGTACCATACTCTCTTGATTACTGTAGCTTTGTAGTATAGTCTGAAGTCAGGGAGCCTGATTCCTCCAGCTCCGTTTTTCTTTCTCAAGATAGCTTTGGCTATTAGGGGTCTTTTGTGTTTCCATACAAATTGTGAAATTTTTTGTTCTAGTTCTGTGAAAAATGCCAGTGGTAGTTTGATAGGGATTGCATTGAATCTGTAGATTGCTTTGGGTAGTAGAGTCATTTTCACAATGTTGATTCTTCCAATCCAAGAACATGGTATATCTCTCCATCTATTTGTATCATCTTTAATTTCTTTCATCAGTGTCTTATAATTTTCTACATACAAGTCTTTTGTCTCCTTAGGTAGGTTTGCTCCTTAGGTATTTTATTCTTTTTGTTGCAATGGTCAATGGGAGTGTTTTCTTAATTTCACTTTCAGATTTTTCATCAGTAGTGTGTAGCAATGCAAGAGATTTCTGTGCATTAATTTTGTATCTTGCTACTTTACCAAATTCATTGATTAGCTCTAGTAGTATCCTGGTAGCATCTTTAGGATTCTCTCTGTATGGTATCATGTCATCTGCAAACAGTGACACCTTTACTTCTTCTTTTCCAATTGGGATTCCTTTTATTTCCTTTTCTTCTCTGATTGCTGTGGCTCAAACCTCCAGAACAATGTTGAATAACAGTGGTGAGAGTGGGCAACCTTGTGTTGTTCCTGATCTTAGTGGAAAGGGTTTCAGTTTTTCACCATTGAGGATGATGTTAGCTGTGTGTTTGTCATATATGGCCTTTATTATGTGGAGGAAAGTTCCCTCTATGCCAACTTTCTGGAGGGTTTTTACCATACATGGGTGTTGAATTTTGTCGAAAGCTTTCTCTGCATTTGTTGAGATGACCATATGGTTTTTCTCCTTCAATTTGTTAATATGGTGTATCATGTTGATTGATTTGCATATATTGAAGAATCCTTGCATTCCTGGGATAAACCCCACTTGATCATAGTGTGTGATCCTTTTAATGTGATGTTGGATTCTGTTTGCTAATATTTTGTTGAGGATTTTTGCATCTATGTTCAGCAGTGATATTGTCCTGTAGTTTAATTTCTTTGTGACATCTTTGTCTGGTTTTGGTATCAGGGTGATGGTGACCTCGTTGAATGAGTTTGGGAGTGTTCCTCTCTCTGCTATATTTTGGAAGAGGTTGAGAAGGATATGTGTTCGCTCTTCTCTAAATGTTTGATAGAAGTCACCTGTGAAGCCATCTGGTCCTGGGCTTTTGTTTGTTGGAAGATTTTTAATCACAGTTACAATTTCAGTGCTTGTGATTGGTCTGTTCATATTTTCTAATTCTTCCTGGTTCAGTCTCGGTAGGTTGTGCATTTCTAAGAATTTGTCCATTTCCTCCAGGTTGTCCATTTTATTGCAATAGAGTTGTTTGTAGTAATCTCATGATCATTTGTATTTCTGCAGTGTCAGTTGTTACTTCTTTTTCATTTCTAATTCTATTGATTTGAGTCTTCTCCCTTTTTTCTAGATGAGTCTGGCTAATGGTTGATAAATTTTGTTTATCTTCTCAAAGAACCAGCTTTTAGTTTTATTGATCTTTGCAATTGTTTCCTTCATTTATTTCTCATTTGTTTCTGATCCGATCTTTATGAGTTCTTTCCTTCTGCCAACTTTGGGGTTTTTTGTTCTTCTTTCTCTAACACCTTTAGGTGCAAGGTTAGGTTGTTTATTTGAGATGTTTCTTGTTTCTTAAGGTAGGATTGTATTGCTATCAACTTCCCTCTTAGAACAGCTTTTGCTGCATCCCATAGGTTTTGGATCATTGTGTTTTCATTGTCATTTGTTTCTAGGTATTTTGTGATTGCCTCTTTGATTTCTTCAGTGATCTCTTGGTGTGTTGTTTAGCCTTCATGTGTTTGTATTTCTTACAGACTTTTTCCTGTAATTGATATCTAGTCTCATGGCGTTGTGGTCAGAAAAGATACTTGATGTGATTTCAATTTTCTTAAATTTACCAAGGCTTGATTTGTGACGCAAGATATGATTTATCCTGGAGAATGTTCCATGAGCACTTGAGAAGAATGTGTATTCTGTTGTTTTTGAATGGAACGTCCTATAAAGGTCAATTAAGTCCATCTTGTTTAATGTATCATTTAAAGCTTGTGTTTCCTTATTTATTTTCATTTTGGATGATCTGTCCATTGATGAAAGTGGCGTGTTAAAGCCTCCTACTATGATTGTGTTACTGTCAATTTCCCCTTTTATAGCTGTTAGTATTTGCCTTATGTGTTGAGGTGCTCTTTTGTTGGGTGCATAAATACTTACAATTGTTATATCTTCTTCTTGGATTGTTCCCTTGATCATTATGTAGTGTCCTTCTTTGTCACTTGTGATCATCTTTGTTTTAAAGTCTATTTTGTCTGATATGAGAATTGCTACTCCAGCTTTCTTTTGATTTCAATTTGCATGGAATATCTTTTTCCATCTCCTCACTTTCAGTCTGTATGTGTCCCTAGGTCTGAAGTGGGTCTCTTGAAGACAGCATATGTACAGGTCTTATTTTTGTATCCATTCAGCCAGTTTATGTCTTTTGGTTGGAGCATTTAATCCATTTACATTTAATGTAATTATCTATATCTATGTTCCTATTCCCATTTTCTTAATTGTTTTGAGTTTATTATTGTAGGTCTTTTCCTTATCCTGTGTTTCATGCCTAGAGAAGTTCCTTTAGCATTTGTTTTAAAGCTGATTTAGTGGTGCTCAATTCTGGTAGCTTTTGCTTGTCTTTAAAGGTTTTAATTTCTATGTCGAATCTGAATGAGATCCTTGCTGGCTAGAGTAATCTTGGTTGTAGGTTTTTCTGCATCAGTTTAAATATATCCTGCCACTCCTTTGTGGCTTGCAGAGTTTCTGTGGAAAGATCAGCTGTTAACCTTATGGGGATTCCCTTGTGTGTGTGTGTGTGTGTGTGTTTTCCCTTGCTGCTTTTAATATTTGTTCTTTGTATTTAATTTTTGATAGTTTGATTAATATGTGTCTTGGCATGTTTCTTCTTGGATTTATCCTGTATGGGACTCTCTGTGCTTCCTGGACTTGATTAACTGTTTCTTCTCCCATATTAGGGAAGTTTTCAACTATAATCTCTTCAAATATTTTCTCAGTCCCTTTCTTTTTCTCTTTGTCTTTTGGGACCCCTATAATTTGAATGTTCATGCGCCTAATCTTGTCCCAGAGGTCTCTGAGACTCTCCTCAGTTCTTTTCAGTCTTTTTTCTTTATTCTGCTCTGCAGTAGTTATTTCCACTATTTTATCTTCCAGGTCACTTATATCCATTCTTCTTCCTCAGTTATTCTGCTATTGATCCCTTCTAGAGAATTTTTAATTTCATTCATTGTGTTGTTCATCACTGTTTTTTTGCTCCTTAGTTTTTCTCGGTCCCTGTTAAACGTTTCTTATATTTTCTCCATTCTATTTCCAAGATTTTGGATCCTCATTACTATCATTATTCTGAATTCTTTTTCAGGTAGACTGCCTACCTCCTCTTCATTTGTTAGGTCTGGTGGGCTTTTGCCTTGCTCCTTCATCTGCTGTGTGTTTCTCTGTCTTCTCATTTTGCTTAACTTACTGTGTTTGTGGTCTCCATTTTGGTGGCTGCAGGTTTGTAATTCCCACTGTTTTTGGTGTCTGCTCCAGTGGGTAAGTTTGGTTCCATGGGTTGTGTAGACTTCCTGGTGGAAGGGACTAGTGCCTGTGTTCTGGTGGATGAGGCTGGATATTGTCTTTCTGGTGGGCACGTCCACATCTGTTCGTGTGTTTTGCGGTGTCTGTGACCTGATTATGATTTTAGGCAGCCTCTGTGCTATTGGATGGGGTTGTGTTCCTGTCTTGTTAGTTGTTTGGCATAGGGTGTCCTGCACTGTAGCTTGCTGGTCATTGAGTGGAGTTGGGTTTGGTGTTGAGATGGGGATCTCTGGGAGATTTTCGCCATTTGATATTACATGGAGCTGGGAGGTCTCTATGGACCAGTGTCCTGTAATTGTCTCTCCACCTTAGTGGCACAGCTCTGACTCTTGGCTGGAGCACCAAGAGCCTGTCCTCCACATGGCTTGGAATAAAAGTGAGGAAAAAAGAAAGAAAGAAAGAAAGAAGAAGATAAAATAAAATAAAGTAAAATAAAATAAAATAAAGTTATTAAAATAAAAAAGAATTATTAAGAAAAAAATTTTTTAAGTAATAAAAACAAAGAACAGACAGACAGAACCCTAGCAAAAGTGGTAAAAGCAAAGCTATTCAGAAAGAATCACACACAGAAGCATACAAATACACACTCATAAAAAGAGAAAAAGGGGGGAATATATATATATATATATTGTTGCTCCTAATGTCCACCTCCTCAATTTGGGATGATTCATTGTCTATTCAGGTATTCCACAGATGCAGGGTACATCAAGTTGATTGTGGAGATTTAATCCCCTGCTCCTGAGGCTGCTGGGGGAAATTGCCCTTTCTCTTCTTTGTTCACACAGCTCCCAGGGCTCAGCTTTGGATTTGGACCCACCTCTGTGTGTAGGTCGCCTGAGGGGGCGTCTTCGCTCAGCCAGGACGGGGTTAAAGGAGCAGCTGATTCGGGGCCTCTGGCTCACTCATGCTGGAGGGAGAGAGGGGTACAGATGCAGGGTGAGCCTGCGGCGGCAGAGGCTGGCGTGACATTGCAGCAGACTGAGGTGCGCCGTGCATTCTCCCGGGGAAGTTGTCCCTGGATCACGGGACCCTGGCAGTGGCAGGCTGCACAGGCTCCCGGGAGGGGAGGTGTGGATAGTGACCTGTGCTCACACACAGGCCGCTTGGCGGTGGCAGCAGCAGCCCCAGTGTCCCACGCCCGTCTCTGGGGTCCGCGCTTTTAGCCGTGGCTCGCGCCTGTCTCTGGAGCTCCTTTAAGCGACGCTGTTAATCCCCTCTCCTCACGCACCAGGAAACAAAGAGTTAAGAAAAAGTTTCTTCTCTCTTCGGCAGCTCCAGACTTTTTCCCAGACTCCCTCCCGGCTAGCTGTGGCGCACTAGCCCCCTTCAGGCTGTGTTCACGCCGCCAACCCCAGTTCTCTCCCTGGGATCCAACCTCCGAAGTCTGAGCCTCAGCTCCCAGCCCCGCCTGCCCTGGCGGGTGAGCAGACAAGCCTCTTGGGCTGGTGAGTGCTGGTCGGCACCGATCCTCTGTGCGGGAATCTCTCCGCTTTGCCCTCCGCACCCCTGTTGCTGTGCTCTCCTCCGTGGCCACAAAGCTTCCCCCATCAGTCACCTGCAGTCTCCGCCCACTAAGGGGCTTCCTAGTGTGTGGAAACCTTTCCTCCTTCATGGCTCCCTCCCACTGGTGCAGGTCCTGTCCCTATTCTTTTGTCTCTGTTTTTTCTTTTTTCTTTTTTTTTTTTTTGCCCTACCCAGGTACGTGGGGAGTTTCGTGCCTTTTGGGAGGTCTGTGGTCTTCTGCCAGTGTTCAGTGGGTGTTCTGTAGGAGTTGTTCCACATGTAGATGTATTTCTGATGTATTTGTGGGTAGGAAGGTGATCTCTGCGTCTTACCCTTCCACCATCTTGAAGCTCTTCCATAACTAGTTTTTATAGTTTCCTAATGAGATACAAGCAGGAGGATGAAACTGATGGTCACATCCATGATGCATTATGGACCCTGGTGAAATTTGACAGCTTTGAGGAAGGCTGCAGAGTCAAACCAAGTCTGGAAACTAATCTACACTGGAGAAAGGAGTTCTTTTATTCCAAGAAAAGGAATTCTTTTATTCCAAGCCCATTTTATCTTGTTTCTCACTCATTATGGAACAAGAAGGGAACATCTCTAATATACTGTCACATTGCTTATTATTAATTATAATAATAATAATTAACCTTTCAGAGCCCTTACAATGTGTTGGGCATTATACCATGAATTTACCTAAATTATGTCATTTTTATCTTCATTACAATGAAGGTAATGAAGTAATTATTGCTGTTATCTCCATAAAAGAAAAATAAATACTATATGTGTCGAATAATATATTTTCCCAAAATTATCAGTCAAAAAAGTCCCTTCATTTCAATTCTATAGAAAGTTCTCCCTTATTATGGGGCACTATTTTAGTTACTAAATTTTGAACATCAGAATAGTATGAGAAAGACATATTTACCTGAAATGATCATAATTGGTGCTAGTGTTAGATGCTTGTGAAAGTAAGCTAATAGAATTGTTTTTTTTTTTTTAAAAGAGGTAAAGATGTTTAACCAAGATGTATTAATTACTCCTGGGGGACCGCTAATAAAACTCATGACTGAAGTCTTTTTAATCACTCTAAGAGGTTATGTTGTAAACATAATGATCATTTACCAATGAATTTAAAAATCCACTCTCCTAATGTCATGCAACTTTATACTTACAGAGTGGGATAAATTTTGTAGTTGACAGCATCAACCACATTCAAAAAGCTTGGATTCTTGCACAATTTGGATTGATGGGAAGACATACTCCAAAAAACTGTGTGCAGCAGCTCAGAAAGTGGCCAAAGGAATGACAAAGATGTTTGGGAAGAATTTGAATCAAAGTATTTCATGAAGTATGAGACTAAAAAAAACCCAATGCTTCAAAATTAACATTATTTCATATGTAATAGAATTTAAATATATACATGTAACTAAATATGTAAATATTTTAAGTTATATCTCCAAATTGAATCTTATTTCTCATGTCTGTATATTTAAGTTGACCAAAAATGTATTTTTGAGGCCCTTTCACTGGAAAATTGAAAATTCACCTTAATTTCAAGTTTGCCGGATTTGAGCATCTGTCATATTTTCCCAAGGTCCTCACCCAATTACCAAAGTGTGGAAGCAGGATTTGAACTCAAGTCTTTAGAATCTAAAACCTGCCCTTATTCACACTTCTTTATTGCACTATGTGTGACCCCAAGCTTTTCTCCTCATCTATTTTAAGACAGTGTAATGGTTAATTATATGTGTAACTTGGCTGGGCCACAGTGCCCAGATATGTGGTCCAACATTATTCTGGATGTTGAGGGGTTTTATATGAGATTAACATTTAAATCAGTGGACTGTGAGTGAAGCAGATTGTCCTCCAGAGTGTGGGTGGGTCTCAACCAATCAGTTAAAGGCCTGAAAAGAACAAAAGATCGACTGTTCTGAGGAAGAGGGAATTGACCTTGAATACTGCCTCTTTCCTGGATCTTCAGTCTGATGCCCTTTGAACTTGAACCACAGCATCAGCCCTTCTCTGGGCCTCCAGCCTGCCAGTTCACTCTGCCGATTTTGGACTTGCCAGCCTCCATAATCACGTGATCCATAATCATGCAATTATTTTAATCAATTCCTTAAAATAAATCTCTTTCCAAATATACACACATCCTACTGGTTCTGTTTCTCATCAACACATCCTGATTCATACAGACAGAAACCAAGTTCTCAATTTCTTGGTATTCTCTGTTTTAATGCTTTTTTTTCCCACAGCAATCTCTGAATATAAAAAGTACTCAAAATGCTTGTTTATAGACTTACATTTGGTAAATATTAAAAATAAATACATTTTCTCTTAGACTACTTAAAACTTTTATGATTCACCTTTTGCTGAGAGGTACTACCACTCCCCTCTTACCCCATAGGTGTTTTTAAGGAGCAGTTTGGCTAATGCATAAACATGGACCTCCCTAGATTTTCTGTGCCTCTCTTAGAATGCACCAGCTTGGTTCCCAAACTTTCTGGATTCTTAGAGATCCAATGGAGTGTCCTAAAGTACAGAAAGTGAGCTTGAAAAAGATTTGCCAATTGAATCAGAGGCTGGAATAGACTTTCAGAATTCAACACAGAGATTCAATTGTGTCCCACTCAACAAACCTTTTGGGAATTCCTCTGAGGTGGAAGACACTGGAGTAGGCCTATATAAGAGACAAAGATGAATATTCATGGCACCATTATCCTCTCAGTCCCCTAAATTAGAAACTTTGCAGATTTAGTAGTAATAAAAATAATTACAATTACATGCTTCATGCCAGGCAGCATGCTATGTGTTTTTTATTTTTTAATTTCCTTTCATTTCAAAACAACCCTATGATGTATAAAAGACCATCATTTTTCGAAAAAATCACATTCACAGAAAGATAGACAAGATGAAAAGGCAGAGGGTTATGTATCAGATGAAGGAACAAGATAAAACCCCAGAAAAACAACTAAATGAAGTAGAGATAGGCAACCTTCTAGAAAAAGAATTCAGAATAATGATAGTGAAGATGATCCAGGACCTCGGAAAAAGAATGGAGGCAAAGATCGAGAAGAGGCAAGAAATGTTTAACAAAGACCTAGAAGAATTAAAAACAAACAAACAGAGATGAACAATACAATAACTGAAATGAAAACTACACTAGAAGGAATCAATAGCAGAGTAACTGAGGCAGAAGAACGGATAAGTGACCTGGAAGACAGAATGGTGGAATTCACTGCTGTGGAACAGAAAAAAGAAAAAAGAATGAAAAGAAATGAAGACAGCTAAGAGACCTCTGGGACAACATGAAACACAACAACATTCACATTATAGGGTGTCCCAGAAGGAGAAGAGAGAGAGAAAGGACCAGGGAAAATATTTGAAGAGCTTAGAGTCTAAAATTTCCCTAACATGGGAAAGGAAATAGCCACCCAACTCCAGGAAGCACAGCGAGTCCCATACAGGATAAACCCAAGGAGAAACACACTGAGACACATAGTAATCAAATTGGCAAAAATTAAAGACAAAGAAAAATTATTGAAAGCAGCAAGGGAAAAATGACAAATAAAATAAAAGGCAACTCCCATAAGGTTAACAGCCAATTTCTCAGCAGAAACTCTATAAGTCAGAAGGGAGTGGCATGATATACTTAAAGAGATGAAAGGGAAGAAACTACAACCAATATTACTCTACCCAGCAAAGATCTCATTCAGATTTGATGGAGAACTCAAAAGCTTTACAGACAAGCAAAAGCTAAGAGAATTCAGCACCACCAAATCAGCTCTACAACAAATGCTAAAGGAACTTCTCTAAGTGGGAAACACAAGAGAAGAAAAGGACCTACAAAAACAAACGCAAAACAATTAAGAAAATGGTCATAGGAACATACATATCGATAATTACCTTAAACGTGAATGGATTAAAGGCTACTACCAAAGGACACAGGCTTGCTGAATGGATACAAAAACAAGACCCATATATATGCTGTCTACAAGAGACCCACTTCAGACCTAGGGACACATACAGACTGAAAGTGAGGGGATGGAAAAAGATACTCCATGCAAATGGAAATCAAAAGAAAGCTGCCGTAGCAATACTCATATCAGATAAAATAGACTTTAAAGTAAAGAATGTTACAAGAGACAAGGAAGGACACTACATAATGATCAAGGGATCAACCCAAGAAGAAGATATAACAATTATAAATATATATGCAAAAAACATAGGAGCACCTCAATACCTAAGGCTAACAGCTCTAAAAGTGGAAATCAACAGTAACACAATCATAGTTGGGGACTTTAACACCTCACTTACACCAATGGACAGATCATCCAAAATGAAAATAAATGAAGAAACAGAAGCTTTAAATGACACAGTAGACTAGATAGATTTAACTGATATTTGTAGGACATTCCATCCAAAAACTTCAAATTACACTTTCTTCTCAAGTGCGCACAGAACATTCTCCAGGATAGATCACATCTTGGGTCACAAATCAAGCCTCAGTAAATTTAAGAAAATTGAAATCATATCAAGCATCTTTTCTGACCAAAACGCTATGAGACTAGAAATGAATTACAGTTAAAAAAATGTAAAAAACACAAAACATATAGAGGCTAAACAATATGTTACTAAATAACCAAGAGATCACTGAAGAAATCAAAGAGGAAATTTAAAAAATACCTAGAGACAAATGACAATGAAAACACAATGATCCAAAACCTATGGGATGCAGCAAAAGCAGTTCTAAGAGGGAAGTTTATAGCTATAGAAGCCTACCTCAAGAAACAAGAAAAATCTCAAATAAACAATCCAACCTTACACCTGAAGGAACTAGAGAAAGAAGAACAAACAAAACCCAAAGTTAGCAGAAGGAAAGAAATCATAAAGATCAGATCAGAAATAAATGAAATATAAACAAAGAAAACACTAGCAAAGATCAATAAAACTAAAAGCTGGTTCTTTGAGAAGATAAACAAAATTGAAAAACCATTAGCCAGACTCATCAAGAAAAAAAGAGAGAGGACTCAAATCAATAAAATTAGAAATGAAAACAGAGAAGTCACAACAGACACTACAGAAATAAAAAGCATCCTAAGAGACAACTACAAGAAACTCTATGCAAATAAAATGGACAACCTGGAAGAAATGGACAAATTCTTAGAAAGGTATAACCTTCCAAGACTGAACCAGGAAGAAATAGAAAATAAGAACAGACAAATCACAAGTAATGAAATTGAAACTGTGATTAAAAATCTTCCAACAAACAAAAGCCCAGGACCAGATGGATTCACAGGTGAATTCTATCAAACATTTAGAGAAGAGCCAACACCCATCCTTCTCAAACTCTTCCAAAAAATTGCAGAGGAAGGAACACACCCAAACTCATTCTATGAGGCCACCATCACCCTGATACCAGAACCAGACAGAGATACTACCAAAAAAAGAAAATTACAGACCAATATCACTGATGAATATAAATGCAAAACTCCTCAGCAAAATACTAGCAAACAAAATCCAACAACACATTAAAAAGATCATACACCATGGTCAAGTGGGATTTATTCCAGGAATGCAAGGATTCTTCAATATATGCAAATCAATCAATGTGATAAACCATATTAACAAATTGAAGAATAAAAACCATATGATCATATCAATAGATGCAGAAAAAGATTTTGACAAAATTCAACACCCATTTATGATAAAAACTCTCCAGAAAGTGGGCATAGAGAGAACCTGCCTCAACATATAAAGGCCATATATGACAAATCCACAGTAAACATCATTGTCAATGGTGAAAAACTGAAAGCATTTCCTCTAAGATCAGGAATAAGAGAAGGATGTCCACTCACGCCACTATTATTGAACATAGTTTTGGAAGTGCTAGCCACGGCAATAAGAGAAGAAAAAGAAAGAAAAGAATACAAATTGAAAAAGAAGAAGTAAAACTGTCACTGTTTGCTGATGACATGATACTATACATAGAGAGTCCTAAACATGCCACCCAAAAACTCTTAGAGCTAATCAATGAATTTGGTAAAGCTGTAGTATACAACTTTAATGCACAGAAATCTCTTGCCTTCCTATACACTAATGGTGAAAAATCAGAAAGAGAAATTAAGGAAACACTCCCATTTACCACTGCAATGAAAAGAATAAAATACCTAAGAATAAACCTACCTAGGGAGACAAAAGACCTGTATGCAGAAAACTATAAGACACTGATGAAAGAAATTAAATATGAGACCAACAGATGGAGAGATATACCACGTTCCTGGATTGGAAGAATCTATATTGTGAAAATAACTATACTGCCCAAAGCCATCTACAGGTTCAATGGAATGCCTATCAAATTACCAATGGCATTTTTTAGGGAACTAGAACAAAAAATCTTAAAATTTGTATGGAGACACAAAAGACCTCAAATAGCCAAAGTAGTCTTGAGGGAAAAAAACGGAGCTGGAGGAATCAGACTCCCTGACTTCAGACTATACTACAAAGCTACAGTAATCAAGATAATATGGTGGCACAAAAACAGAAACATAGATCAATGGAACAAGATAGAAAGCCCAGAGATAAACCCATGCACCTATGGCCAACTAATCTCTGACAAAGGAGGCAAAGATATACAATGGAGAAAAGACAGTCTCTTCAATAAGTGGTGATGGGAAAACTGGACAGCTACATGTAAAAGAATGAAATTAGAACATTCCCTAACACCATACACAAAAATAAACTCAAAATGGATTAGAGACCTAAATGTAAGGCCGGACACTATAAAACTCTTAGAGGAAAACATAGGAAGAACACTGTTTGACATAAATCACAGCAAGATCTTTTTTGATCCACCTCCTAGAGTAATGGAAATATAAACAAAAATAAACACATGGGACCTAATGATACTTAAAAGCTTTTGCAAAACAAAGGAAACTATAAATCAGACGAAAAGACAACCCTCAGAATGGGAGTAAATATTTGCAAATGAATCAACGGACAAAGGATTAATCTCCAAAATATATAAACAGCTCATGCAGCTCAATATTAAAGAAACAAACAGTCCAATCCAAAAATGGGCAGAAGACCTAAATAGACATTTCTCCAAAGAAGACATACAGGTGGCCAAGAAGCACATGAAAAGCTGCTCAACATCACTCATTATTAGAGGAATGCAAATCAAAACTACAGAGGTATCACCTGACACTGGTTAGAATGGGCATCATCAGAAAATCTACAAACAAAGAATGCTGGAGAGGGTGTGGAGAAAAGGGAACCCTCTTGCACTGATGGTGGGAATGTAAATTGATACAGCCACTATGGAGAACAGTATGGAGGTTCCTTAAAAAACTAAAAATAGAATTACCATATGATCTAGCAATCCCACTACTGGGCATATACCCAGAGAAAACCATAATTCAAAAAGACACATGCACCCCAGTGTTCATTGCAGCAGTATTTACAATAGCCAGGTCATGGAAGCAATCTAAATGCCCATTGACAGACGAATGGATAAAGAAGTTGTGGTACATATATACAATGGATTATTACTCAGCCATAAAAAGGAACGAAATTGAGTCATTTGTTGAGACATGAATGGATCTAGAGACTGTCATACAGAGTGAAGTAAGTCAGAAAGAGAAAAACAAATATCGTATATTAATGCATGTATGTGGAACCTAGAAAAATGGTACAGATGAACCTGTTTGCAGGGCAGAAGTTGAGACACAGATGTAGAGAACAAACGTATGGATAACAAAGGGTTAAAGCCACGGGGGTGTGGGGATGGTGGTGTGATGAGTTGGGCGATTGGTATTGACATGTATACACTGATGTGTATAAAATTGATGACTAATAAGAACCTGCTATATAAAAAAATAAATAAAATTAAATTAAAAAATTTAAAAAAAGATCACCATTTTTCATGCCCATTTTACAAAAACTGAGGTTAAGTAATTTATCAATGGTTACACAATTAGTAAATGGCTAAGGTAGGATTCAAAATCCAGGGAATCTTGTCCCCAGGTCCATGTTTTTCACCACTAGGCTACCTGCCTATGTTCACTGCCTTCCTCTCCTCTTCCTCCTATAGGTAATCTGTCCCCACATTTTGTAGAGAAGAGCCACACCCCCAGGAATTCTAGCTAATAGATTTGTGAAATAGCAAATAGAAGTGGAAATAATTGGGTTATTAATGCTTATCTTTTCAAAGTATGCAAATTCTTTTCAATATATGATCAAAGCTAAAAATCCCCTCCACATAGTCACAAATTTTACATATAACTTTAAAATATTCACAGCCTATCCAGATGTCAGGACAAAAACCCTTGAACCAGACAAATTTGAATACAATTGAATGCTCTCAGTTAAGGACTGGATTTTGAGCGACACTGGCTATAGCGATTGATAGAGCTCCTAAGAAAAGAGGTGATCAGCCTCATGTAGACAAGCATGGAACGCTGAACAAGTCCCAGAATGAGACAGAGCCAGTACAACAGAGGAGGAATAAAATGAGGCAGAGCCAGTGCAATACAGAAGGGAGAAGATCTGGGCAGCAACAACACCAACACACTTGTAGTATTTCTGGCCTACACCATGTTTTTAAATGTACATTATTTATGATCGGCACCAGTGAAGCAAAAGAGTATTGACTCCCTCCTCTAATCTCCAACTCTGTATAGTCCACAAAACAAGAGACTGGTTAATGGATCCTAGGACAGTGAGAAATCTTTTGGGAGACAGATATAGTTGAATCCCAGTTTGGGGAGGAAATGACAGCCCAGCACAAAGGAGAGCCAGACAGCAGTGATGGGGATTGTTTGGAAGTAGCATTTTCTATTTGTGCTTTTTTGGTATGCCCTGCATTCTTCTAGGACTGTCCTATGGCCCCTGTGGGAGCTGCAAATGGCAACATCAGCCCAACTCCAGCCAGAGGATGGAGTAAGATCAGGGCAGTAGTAGATCCTGGTTGGGATGAGGGGTGGATGACAACAGGTACAGGTGGGCTAGCTGGTCCCTATGTGTCTTCTCTCCCCCCCACTATTGGTCAGACAATTACAATATGGGGAGGTAGCCTTGGGGAAAGAGCAGTGGCAGGATTTTACTGGGAGGTTCCCTGAGGGAAAAGACACCTGTGTGCGTGTGTGTGTGTGTGTGCATGCACGCGTGCATGCGAGCACGTGTGCACACACACGGGCACACAAGTTTAGGGGAAAATAGAAGAGAATGATTACAATACCAGTGGTTCTACATCCTAATTCATGCTCTTCCCCCATGCATTTAGATGGATACAAGCTAATCCCTGTGCTTTCTGCCTGTCTGTCCCCACATACACAGTACCAGCCAAGGTACCTGGTAGACCACAGTGAACATGAACTCCAGGAGGATTAAAGAAGACTCCTGAGGAACAAAGTCCTGTAAAAGAAAATGACAAGTTAAACAACTTACATAAGAGAAAACAGAATTGATTGACCAGATAAAACAAGAATTTAAAATATGTAAAATAAAAATCCTCAGAGAGGAGAGAAAACATTAGAAAGGGAGGGCATTAAAAACATGAAGCAGGAAAAGCAATTTGAAGGAAAACCGTTTGGAGACACTGGATATAAAAAACAACTCAAACAATAAATTAAGTGGCAGAATAAACAGAACCAAAGAACAAATTGGTAAGTTGAAAAAACCAGGTTGAAAAACATAAAAAATAGACTAAAGAGAGCATAAAAAAAGTTTAAAAGATATGGAGGAAAGCAGTAAAAATGTCAAGATCTATATAATAGAAGTACTAGAAGGAGATAAAAGTAGATTGGTGTAGGAGGGCAGTGCAGGAACTATTGGAAGAAATAATGACCAAGAATGAAAGTAAAATGTAAGACCCCAAATTTAAAGAACTCAAGAAAACACTAGAAAAATGCTTACAACTAAATTCATTATGGTGAAATTTGAGAACATCGAAGACAAAGAGAACATTCTAAAGGCCTACTAGTGAGAAAAGCAAATCACATGCATACAAACAAGAATCAGGTTGATATCAGACTTCTCAAAAACAACAACACTAAATACAAGAAAATAATGGAGTAATGTTTTCAAAGTTTTGATGGAAAACAACATTTACTGAAGCTCCAATTCTATATCCAGCTAAAATACTGTTTGAATGTTAGGGCCTAATAAATAAAGATACTCTCAAGCATAATCAAGAAGTTTATCACATGAACCACTTTGAAAGTACACTCAGGGGAAGCAATCTAATGAGAAGATAAATTTGGAGATTGAAAGAAATAGCATCAATAAGTAAACATTACTGTTTGTCAAACAGTGAGACCCAAAGTGTAACAACTGAAAGCCAGATCAACACAAGAGGTTATGGTGGTGTGATGGTTAATTTTATGTGTCAGCCTGGTTAGGCCTCAGCATGCAGATTTTTAGTCAAGCATGTCTGGATGTTGTTTTGAAGGTATTTTTTAGATGAGATTAACATTTATATCAGTAGATATCAAGTAAAGCAGATTACCTGCCATACTGTGGGTGGACATCATTCAATCAGTTGAAGGCTCCAAGAAAAAAACTGACATCCTTGAGGAAAAAGAAATTCTGCCAGAAGACTGCCTCTGGACTTGAACTACAACATCAATTCTTCCCTGAGTCTTTAGCCTGCCAGCCTCCTTGCAGATTTTGGACTAGCCAATCTCCACAATTGTGTGAGACAATACCTTGACTAATACAGGTGACATGCTATAAGAAGATATTAAAACATTTACTTACATTTATTTTTTTAATATCCTTCCTAAAAAATTCCATCTTATGAAAATTTTATAATGTGCACAATCTACTAATATAGTGTAACATAATTTAAAATTAAGTAGATGTACATGTGTATGATCATAGTTTGTTTTTCTTTTAACTAATATGGGCGCATGATCAAAAAAGTTTGCAATCACTTCTTGGCCTTTTGGCCAAGATTAAGTGCAAAATAATGTACAGATCAGTGGACAAAAAAAGAATAAGTAATATACCCATAAAAGTACATAACGAAAACTATAGTGTATACCAAAATGGAAGGGAGGTGGGAGAGAGAAGCAGAAACTAATGGGAAGGAAAGCAAGCTAAGTTACCTGTTTTATTTTGGGGAAAGTTACAGATATTGATGACCTTAAGACATTGATAGGGGAAAATAAACATTATTTATGTAAAACTACATATAACTTATTCTAAAGTACATTAATTTAAGAATTTCAGTGTTTTGTTTTTTTGCTTTATAAAATCAAGTTAAGGTATTGCTAAAGAAATACACATCTAGATACCCATAAATGAGTCCCAGTGTTAAACATCAAGCACTGGAAGTGGTTGCAAAATGGAGTGCATAAAACATTGGAGTGAGAGAAGGAAATATATGAACTTTGATTTCTATTTAATTTTATCTCATACATATTAATTTCTACCTTTGTGGATGTTTTATATCATAAAATATTAATAGAAGAGAATATATGTGAAAGTTATTAAGAAATAAATATGCATATGTTTGGACGGGAATTCTTTTTTGTTCTCTTTTCTGAGAGTTACATCTTATTAAAATGTAGGTTGTACCGTCTTACAGCAATGGCTGGTCAATCGAAAGTCTCAATAAGGTCGTAGTTAAATGAATTACGATCAGTTTCCTCTAAAAAAAAAATGTAGAGATACTACCACCTTGGAGAATAATGCCTAAGCACAGTCTATTGTTATCTGAGTATGCTACTTGTTAAATTTTCTTCTTTGGTCAAACTTGTACCCATTTCTTATGTCAGTGAAGCTCAGGAGCCCCCCTCTATCACAGAGGGCCCCTTCTATGGAGACTGGCCAGCAAGTACCTTCAATCTGCCCTCTCATTTGCAGGGACAGGGCCCACCACACAGTTGTGCTAGCTAACAAAAGGATCCAAACACCCTGATTACCAGTGATTAATCCAGAACTAGACCGAATTGGAACCAAAGTTAGATTAACTAGATTCTGTCTCTCAGAAATTTGGATTCAGAGACACTAATTAAACTCTGCCCATCAACAGAAGCAAAGACATGCACATTTGGGAACTATGGGTTAAGCACCTTATTCCTAGAACCAAAGGAAGCAATCTGATCTTTGCTTAGCTCTGTGGCCAGAAGCATTACGTTGCCGCTTTATTTAGTCTGTTAAGAACTTCAGTGTTTGTATTTTTTTCTCCCAACTTTTAATCTTGAAAATTTTCAAACACACAAAAAGTTAAAGACTAAAATACAATAACCTGTATACACTTCACCCAGATTATTGATGTTTTGCCACATTTGCTTGCTTAATCCTCTCTCTCTCCAAGAAAACACACACACACACACACACACACACACACACATTTTGAGCTGAAGCATTTAAAATTAAATTGTAGAAGTCATTACATATAACCCTAAATACTTCAGCAAGTTTATCTTAAGATTAAAATAGTCTCCTTCACAACCACACAATAACATTATCACAACCAAGAAATATAATTCAATATTATCAAATTTTCCCACTTGACACTAAAATGTTTTTTATAAAAATTTTAAAAATTCGGATCTAGAATCCAATCAAGGTTTTAGCATTACACTTTGTTATTATAACTCTTTAGTTTTTTAAATAAATAATAGGCTGCCTTTTTGTTTTTCATGACCTTTTTCTTTTTTAAAGAACATAGGCCAGCTGTCCCATAGAATACCTTTTCTACATTCTGAATCTGGCATTTTCCTCATGATTAGAGTCAAAATTATGCAAAGTATTACATAGACAGTGCTGTGTATTCCTTATTGCACATAAGGTAAGCTTGCTTACCATCAAAGAGGCTAAATTTGATCCTTTTCCCTTTATAACAAGTACTCTGTGGGGTGATACTTTGAATAACCAGATCTTCAGTAACTGGGTAAACCACTTTTACCCAGTGGTTTTAGGATCTATTATTAATCCTTACCTTGATCAATTATTAAATTGGGGGTTGTAAAATGGTGATTTTCTCTTCTGTCTACATATTAGTTGGCATTCTTCTTTAAAGAAAAGCCTTCTTCTTCTTCCATACCACTCCCCTGTATGATTCATAGATTTATTTTTCCTGCTCTTCTTTAAACCATTTTTTATTGAAGTATAGTTAACCTACAATGTTGTGTTAGTTTCAGGTGTACAGCAAAGTAATTCAGATATATTATATATTATATTATATTTCAGATATATCATATCTGAATTATATATTATTATATCATATGTTATATAATATATATTATACATTATACATATTATATTATATATAATATACAGTATTTTATTATATATAATTATCTACTATTATATTATAATATATTATATTACATATAGACACAGTAATTTTCTTTTATATATCTAATAATATTAAATATTCATTATACATAATATACATAACAAATGTATTATAATATATATTATAATATATAATAATTATATATAATATATTAATAGTAATGTATTATATAATAATACATACTTAATATATTGATATTAGATATCATATATATCATATATCATATAATATATGATATAAATAATATATATCATATAATTCTATATTATTATAATTTTATGTATTTATTATATATTATAGTATTAAAATATTATATTATATGATATATTACATATCATATAATATATTATATATTATGCCATATAATATATATCTGATAGGATATGTTATATATTATATTACATATAATAATTATACAGTTAATATAGTCTATATATTATATGTTATATATTATATTACATATAATATATATGAATATATGAATATATAATATTTATAAAATAATATGTAATATATTGTTATATTATATATGTAATATATTATTATATTATATAATAATATAATGTTATGTAATATATATTTTATATAATATAGAATATTACATATAATATACTATATTAGAATATTATACTATATATATTTATATATAATATATAATTATATATAAATATATAATCTATTATTATGTATTATATAATTACAATAATATATTAAATATGTATATTATTATATAATATATATTATATATATATTCTTTTTTGGAATCTTTTTCCTAATAGGTTATTATTAGATATGAATATTGTTCCCTGTGCCATACAGTAGGTCCTTATTGTTTATTTTATATATAGTAGTGTGTATATGTTAATCCCAAACTCCTAATTTATCTCCCCCTCTTCCTGCTATGCCCTTTGGTAACCATAACTTTGTTTTCCATGTCCGTGAGTCTATTTGTTTAATAAATCAGTACATTTGTATCATTTTTTTTAGATTCTACATATAAGTGATATCACATGATATCTATCTTTCTCTGACTTACTTCATTTAATATGATAATATCTAGGTCCATCCATGTTGCTGCAAATGGCATTATTTCATTCCTTTTTTATGGCCAAGTAATATTTCATTGTATATATAAATATATCACATCTTTATCCATTCCTCTGTCAACAGACATTTAGGTTGCTCCCATGTCTTGGCTATTGTAAATAGTGCTGCTATGAACATTGTGGTGCATGAATCTTTTTGAATTAGAGTTTTCTCTGGATATATGCCCAAGGGTGGGATTTGTTACATCATATCTACATATTTAACTCTATATTTAGTTTTTTAAGGAACCTCCATACTGTTCTCCATAGTTGCTGTGCCAATTTACATTCCTACCAACAGTGTGGGAGGGTTCCCTTTTCTCCACACCCTCTCCAGCATTTATTATTTGTAGACTTTTTAATGACACCATTCTGACTGCTGTGAGGTGATACCTCATTGTAGTTTTGATTTGCATTTCCCTAATAATTAGCATTATTGAGCATCTTTTCATGTGCCTTTTTGCCATCTGTATTTTTTCTTTGGAGAAAGAAAGACCTTTTTAGGTCTTCGGACCATTTTTTGATTGGGTTGTTTTTTTATATTAATCTGCATGATTAATATAAAAAAACATATTTTGGAAATTAATCTCCTGTCGGTAACATCATTTGCAATTATTTTCTCCCCGTCTGCAGCTTGTCCTTTCATTTTGTTTATGGTTTCTTTTGCTGTGCAAAAGCTTTTAAGTTTAGTTAGGTCCAATTTGTTTATTTTTGTTTTTATTTCCATTACCCTAGGAGATAGATCCAAAAAAATATTGCTGTGTTTTATGTCAAAGAGTGTTATGCCTATGTTTTCCTCCATAGGTTTTAGAATATCCAGTATTGCATATAGGTCTTTAATCCATTTTGAGTTTATTTTTGTATATGGTGTTAGAGAATGTTCTAGTTTCAGTTTTTTACATGTAGCTGTCCAGTTTTCCCAGGACCACTTACTGAAGAGACTGTCTTTTCTCCACTGTATATTCTTGCCTCTTTCATCATACATTAACTAACCATAAGTGCATGGGTTTATTTCTGGGCTTTCTATCCTGTTCCATTGATCTATATTTCTGTTTTTGTGCCAGTACAATACTATTTTGATTATAGCTTTGTAGTATAGTCTGAAGTCAGGGAGCCTGTTTCTTCCAGCTTTGTTCTTCTTTCTCAAGACTGTTTTGTCTATTAGGGTCTGTTGCATTTCCATACAAATTTTAAAATTATTTGTTCTAGTTCTATGAAAACGCTGTTGGTATTTTGATAGAGATTGCATTGAATCTGTAGATTGCCTTGGGTAGTATGGTCATTTTAACAATATTAATTCTTCCAATCCAAGGACATGGTATAGCTTTCTATCTGTTTGTGTTGTCTTTAATTTCTTTCATCAGTGTCTTATAGTTTTGGGAGTACAGGTCTTTTGCCTCCTTAGGTAGGTTTATTCCTAGGTATTTTATTATTTTTATGCAATGGTAAATGGTATTGTTTCTTTAATTTCTCTTTCTGATATTTCACTGTTAGTATATAAAAATGCAACAGATTTCTGTATATTAATTTCATATCCTGCAAACTTACCAGATTCATTGATGAGCTCTAGTAGTTTTCTGGCATCTTTAGGATTTTCAATGTATAAAATCATGTCATCTGCAAACAGTGACAGTCTTACTTCTTCCTTTACAGATTGGATTCCTTATATTTCTTTTTCTTCTCTATGGCTAGGACTGCCAGAACCATGTTGAATAAAAGTGGCAAGAGTGGGCATCCTTGTCTTGTTCCTGATCTTAGAGGAAAAACTTTAGCTTTCATCATTGAGTATGACTCATGGATTTTTTTTTAAATTCAATGTATTTCAACCCATTACAAACAGTATGCTTTATGGTATTCAAAATGTCCCAAATGTGACTTATATTATTGAATCTCAAAGACTCTAGGCATTACACTAAGGAAGAAAGCAAAATGTAGTGGGCAGAACATTGGCTTTCAAAGCAGACAGCTCCTCAGGAAGCTGCCACTTAAACTAACACTGTGGCAAAAAGCAAGTTACTTAAATCCATGGAGCTTCTGTTTCTTCACCTACAAAATAATGCTAAAAATAACTACTTCATAGGGAAGGAGCCTAGTCTGGTTCACAGCTGCATCCCCAAACCCTTCGTCATGCAGGAGACCATAATAAATACCTGTTGACTGTGTAAAGTATCTCAAACAGTGACTGCTATATAATAGTAGCACAACAAATGAGTTGCTAAAGAAAGGAGAGCTTTTAAAAATAAGATAAATAAAAGCAGAAAGTGTTCTTCATACAGGAGAGTGTATAAAAGAGTGCATGACATTTACATGAAGAAGGACACATTTTACTGACAATGATGTAAGGTTCTTGTCCTAAAGTTTACTAGCATCACAATTTGTTTTAAAAGGTTCCATTTTGGAAGATGCTGAGACCAGTGCAAATGAAGTCCTTAGTTCCAGAACTTAAGGAACTGAAGGAAATTTAAGCCTTGGAAAATTAGAAGTAGATGCCAGCTCTTATCTTCATCTGGTGTTTTACGGGAGCCATTCAGTGATGTACACGGTTGTGTGTGAATAATCTACCAGATGGTCCAGCTGTGAGAATGTTATTGTTTTCTACCAATTCATATTATTCCCATGGTTTCACAAGTTCTAGTTCTTGAACCATCAAAAGATACCACAACTTTTTCCTTAGGCTATGACAAAATAATAGGTTTCCCAAATCCATCAGGAAAGGCCTGTCAGATCTATAAGTGGATTCACAGGCAAATGTCAATGCTTTTTATAATCTCTTTTAAAGACTGTATGTTTTGTTTACAAGACATTTTCCTTATAGAGGGACTAAAGTTTTGATAGAGAATTTTCATATGAGCAGGCCATGTGCCTTTGCCACCCCTGACAATTAGTTAATGCACTTTGTGGAAAACAATCCCTGTCTCTCAAAGGCCATTTTGTTATTTCTCTTTACTCTCTTACCTTCCTCAGTGTTATGCAAAATTGCTTGCTGAATGTTATTTGAGCGAGTACACTGGTCATTCAAAGGCACTATATGTTCCCAGCTATCTGCATCCTACAAGAAAGATAAGCAATAAGAACTCACATAGTGTGAATTATAGTCTAATAATTAGTATCTTGTGCATTAGGAGATGCAGGACTGAGGGCTATGCAGCCATTCAAACAGTTAAGCATGAATTACCACACTATAATTCAGAGCCTGAAGCTTTTTCTATATATAGAAACAGATATCTCTTTTGCTAGAAGAAGGAAGTAATCTGGAGGAGAAAAAGTGATGTTTCTGAAAAAAATTTCCAGAGTGACCCCATTACTGCTACTGCACCCAGAACTAAGGCACATAATATACATCTACATCCCCCCTGAAGCAGCCCTTACCTACATTAATCCCAGCCCTCTTCAGCCTCCCTGTGGTACTTGCAAGGTCAGCAATGGACTCGGGCATTTATCCAGGTCACCTAATTTCCCCGTGTACCCGCCCAAAGGAGTTCTTCTAACAATAAAATACACAACAAAAACAGCAATGTCCCCCAGACCCAAAGACTCCACTGGAGGCTACATTTAAGCATATTCTTATTTGTGTGTGTCCAAGAATAAGTACCCCCCTGGCATTTCAGAGAAAGTAGGCACTCTGGAAACCTCTTACCACAGTCTACATGGTCCTACACCATATGGCCCCAGCCTGTGTTTCAGACCCAGTCACCCTGCATCTCTTCTCTCCCATGTTGCTCTAGCCACACCTGTTACATTCCTGTTCCTCACAAGAGCCAAATATACAAACACATCAGGGTATCTGTCCTTCCTTCTTCCTGTACAACTCTTCAATCAGGCATCTGCGTAGCTGGCTACCTCACTTCACTCAGGTATCTGCTCAAGTGTCAACTCCTCAGAGATGAAGAAAAGATATGGAATAAGGAGTAGAATAAGGACTGAAAAATAAGGCCTCAGAGAGTCCTTTCTAGACTGTAATTCATAATCGCATCTCATGCCACTTTTTTTTTCTTTACCATTTTTTCTTACAAACATTTACCACTACCTGGTTTTAAACTATGTATTTATGTGTGTGAGTCTGTCTCTTTCACTCCATGGTAAACTCCATGAAGCCTGTTCCTTTATTGTTTTGTTCACTGCTTTTTAGTGTCATATCCTCAGCCCTTAGAAAAGTGCTTGACACATACTAGGCCCTAAAATATTTGTTGAGTGGAAGAATGAATGAATGCACTCCATCTCAAGAAATGAAAGAACAAGTATTTCTTTTTTTTCCTTTTAAAGAAGTGGAAACAGGAGTCTTTCAACTCAGCCCTTTGAATGCTTTCCTCATATATATCCCCTTTCCACTTGAATGACCAACTAGTTTGTGATGTAATGGTAGGGGCATACCTTCAAGGATTTGTTCTGGAAATGGATAAAATCTGGTGTCCCCTCCCACTTACAGAGACTATAGGTTGGAATGAGAAGCAAAAGTTCTCTGACCTGAGCCCTTTCTAAAATGTGATTTTGAATTTTGAAGTATTAAAGACAAGCTGTCATTTCAAAGCTTCCACTCATTCTTTGGAGAGCTTAAGAAAAAAACCCAGGGAAATACATTAATGGCATTTTGACTGTGAATGCCAACACATTGGGTTTGTCTTACAATGAGACTTGAGGCCAAGGAAACTAAATTTCTCAGCATAATAACTAACAAAAATTTTCTGTTTGCACCAAAATTCCCAGAAGAAAGACTTCTAGCCTTGAGGAAGAAGTAAGGTGGAGAAGCAACTTTGTTGAGAGAGAATGGGTACAACAAGATGGTGACAGCTGAAGAGGGAGACAGAAAGGAGAATACAAAGAGGAGATTATGGTCCCACTTTACCTATGCATGTAGATTCAAAAATCCTAAATAAACTATTAGTCAATCAATTCTACAATATTAAATGTATCTAATATATAAAATATATTAAATTAATTAGTTAAATATATTAGATAAAATTATAGAATAAACAAATAAAATACATTAAAACAATATATCATAACCAAGAATGTAAGGAACACCATCAGAAAATCAATATCAGAAAATATATTATTGAAATTTGTGACATAATAGACTAAAGGGGAAAAATAATGTGATTATCTCAGTTGATGCAGAAAAACATTTGATGAGGTTCATGCTTACTAAGATAAAAAATAACAATAACAAGCTAGGAATAGTAAAGAACATTCTTGGTAAAAATTTTGTACCAAAACCTCTAATGTTATACTTAATGAAGGAACTTTAGAGTCCTGCCTTTTAAGATTAGGAACAAGATAAGGACACCACTATTGCCCACTACTGGATAAAGTACTGGAGATCATGGCCAATACAATAGGGAAAGAAAAATAAGAAAAATATGTTTATTGATAATTACATGCTATATATTTCCCTTTACATACTGCTTTAGTTGCATCCCACAATTTTTATATGCTTTATTTTCACTTATATTCAATTAAAAATATTTTCTAATTTTCCTCATGACCTTCTCCTTGGTCCATACATGGATTCTTTAGAGGTGTGTTGATTTATTGCAAATAATTAGGGATTTTCCAGATATTTTTCTGTTGTTCATTTCTCATTTAATTCCATTATGATCAGAGAATTTACTTTGTATGATTCCAATTATTTCAAATTTTTTAAGGTTTGTTTTATGGCCCAGAATATAGTCTATTTTGGTGAATGCTCCATGTACAATTGAAAAGAATGTATTCTGCTGTTATTGGGTTTACTTTATGATAAATGTCAATTAGGTCATTGTTGATAGAGTTCTTTCAGTCTTCTATATCCTTAATGATTTTATACTGCCTTGTTCTACCAATTATAGAGGAGAGAGGAGTGCTAAAGCCTCCATCTATAATTGTAAATTTGTCTATTTTTCCCTCCAGCTGTAACAAATTTCAAGGCTCCATTGTAGGTGTATACACATTTAGGATTGTTATGCCTGCTTGCTGCACTGACCCCTTGTCATCATGTAATGTTCTTCTTTATCCTTGGTAACAGTCCTTGTTCTGAATTTCACTTTGTCTGATATTAATATAACCACTACAGCTTTCTTTTGATTAATGTTTGCATGGTATATCTTTTTCTATTCATTCACTTTCATTCAATATACCAATGTCATTATTATTGAAATGAGTTTCTTGTAGACAGTCGGGTCATTGTTTAAATTCATTCTGCCAATCTCTGTTTTTTTCATTGGTGCATTCAGACCATTTACATTTAATATAATTAGTGATATGATTGGGCTGTAGTCAACCATCTTGCTAGCTGTTTTCTATTTGTTTTGTCTGTTCCTTTTTTTTCTGCTTTTTTTCTTCTTGCTTTATAGTTCCACAATTGGCTTTTGTTAAAAATCTCTTTCCTGAAAATTTTTAGTGGTTACCCTAGGATTTATAATATATACAACTCCAAATAATATTGTTTCATGTTTAGTATCAGAACCTAACCTTGCAACAGTATACTCCCAATTTCTTCCTTCCTTCTTTTTTGCTATTGTTTTCATATATCTTACTTTTACACATACTTGTAAACCAAACTACACTGCTACTCCTTTACCAATAGTCACTTACCTTTTAGAGCAATCAAATATAAGAAAAAATGTCTTTCATATTCACTTTCATTTTAGCCATTTCCAAAGATCTCCATTTTCTTGTGTAGATCCAGATTTCTATCTGGTATCATGTTCCTTCAACCTGGAGGACTTCCTTTAACATTTCTTGTAATGCAGGTTTTCTGGTAATGAAATCTCTCAGCTTTCATTTGTCTAACAAAACATTTTGTTTCATTATTTTTTCTTTGTTTCTGATAGGTACTTTCACTGAATTCTGGGTTGACTTTTTTTCTTTTAGCACTTCAAAGGCTCCAATGTCTTCTAGTTTCTGATGAGAAGTCTATTGTTATGAGCTGAACAGTGTCCCTCCAAAATTCATATGTTGAAGCCCTAATCCCCAGTACCTCAGAATGTGACTGTATTTGGCAATGAAGTTAAAATCAGGTCATTAGGATAGCCTCTATTCCAATTTGACAGGTACTCTTATAACAATAGGAAATATAAACACAGAGAGACCCCAGAGATGGACATCCATAGAGGAAAGACCATGTGAGGACCCAGCAAGAAGGTAACTATCTGCAAGCCAAGGCAAGAGACCTTGGAAGAAACCAACCCTGCCAGCACCTTGATCTTGGACTTCTAGCCTCCAGAACTGTGAGAACATTAATTTCTGTTTTTTAAGCTACCTAGTCTGTGGTATTTTGTTATGGCATCCCTAGCAAACAAAAACATCTATGAATTTTTATTTTGTTCTTCTGTATGTAATATGTTTTATTTCTCTGGATACCTTTGAGATTCCTTCTTCATCTTTGATTTTTAGTTGCTTGAATATGATGATCTAGATATGGATTTATCCTTCTTGGCATTCTCTGAGCTTCTTGGGTTGATAGTTTCATTATTTTTGGAAAATTCTCAGCCATTATCTCTTCAAATATGTCTTCTGTCTCATCCTCACTCTCCTCTCCTTAGATTCCAAAAAATCCACATATCTTAGATTGTTTAATATTGTCTCACAGATCTTAGATGCTCAGTTTTCGTTTTTCCCCACTCCTTTTTCTTTGTATTTCAGTTTAGGTAAATTCTATTTATCTATCTTCAAGTTCACCATTTCTTTCCTCAGATGTACTGAGTCTACTGATAAGCCAAAGCATTCTTTACCTCTGCTACCACATTCTTCCCCTAGTATTTTCATTTGGCTATTTCTTATAGTTTCAGTGTCTTTGCTGATATCCCCATCTGATTGTACATGTTGTACACTATTTCCAAAAGAAACTTTAACATATTAATCACAATTGCTTTAAATTCCCTGTTGAATAGTTCCAACATCTGAGTCATTTATGAGTCTGATTGTGTTGATTATTTTGTCTCTTAAGAGTGAATTCTCTTTCTTGCATGTTTGTAATTTTTCATCGAATGCTGGACATCATATGTAACAAAGTAGAGACTGAGGCAAATAGTATTTGTGCCTGGAAGTTGAAAATGAGTGCAGTTTTACTTCTGCTAAGCCAGTGGGCTGTGTGTGAATGTGCTTGTGTGCATGTGTGCACACATGGTGAGTGGGGAGGGAGTAGTGGTAAGAGGAGGATAGTCAGTCTAGTAAGGAGTTGAGCTGGGTTTAGGTTTTATTGCTGTTCTGATTACCTTCAATGTGCCACTTTTTTCAAACTCATCTAGCATGACCTGTACTTATATGGAGGCTGGCTTGGCAGAGGGATTTTCTCAACATTCCTGTTTCATGTTCAGCTTTATGTCTTACCTGTGCACCTGTGCCTTATAAAGGGTCAGCCCCTCCCTCAGAAGAAGACTGCTGTTGCTTGTTACTTGGTGCTTTCCACCTTGTTGGGGATGGGGGATGGGGGAAAGAGGAAGGGGACTGTTTGTTGTCTTAGTCCAGCTTCTGTCCTAGGCAGGCTCTGTGTCTCTGCATCTCAGAGGTAAGACTTTCTTAATGATCCTACCTCTCACCCAGGTATGAGGCATAAGAGACCCCTAATGTCCTCAGTAAGATGGTTTCTTGTCCCTCCTCTTGAAATGGAGGGCTTTTTTCCCTTTTACCTACCCCTCAGCCACATTGGTCTTCACAATGTCTTAGGGGTTCCAGGCTTTCTGCTCTCCCTCCAGGTTCTTAAGGCCTTCATTCTTCAAATAAAAAAGGATCAAGACAGGGCTTCATGGCTTTTCCACACAAGGAATTGCTTCCCTCTGTTAAGCCTGTATTATAGATGTAGGCTTTCTCTAGTTTGCCATCTACCCTTAATCTTTCTTGTGAACACTGGTAAAGAAAGGCCTGTGAGTTGATGTATTTTCCTTGCTTGTGTGGTACCCCGGTGTTCTGTAGTCTCACACTAGCCCACCCTTAGGCTTTAGCAATTCATTACACCATTTAACTGAACTCTTTTTACCTGCTGGCATGGTGGCCCCTGATTTGTGCCAGGGTTGCACCCTGCCTCTTCTTGGAGAACACTGACTTCCTTTGGACTTCAAGACAGTTATTTTCACTATGAACTCAATTTTCTAACAGATTCAAGAAAATTTACAGTTTTGTCAATTATTTAAGTTTTTCTTGTTGGTAGGATGGGAGCAACACTCTTTCCAGCTTTCTACATTCTATCTGGAAATCAGAAATTCTAATATTCATTTTTGGATTGCTTCCTGTTCTATGCTATAATTTCCCACTGAGTCCCTAGCTTTCAGCAAAAGTCCATTACATTCTATAGCATTGTTAGCGGGGCTTTTACAAAGGAGGAAAAAGGAACATGCTTTGGATGAAGCAGTAGAAGAGAGGCCAGTAGGTGGCAGATGACCAAGAGGTGATCAAGAAATGTGTTGACAGCAGGTAACGTTTGCAATCAAGGGTGAAAGGCAACCATCAAGAAAATACACTTCTTCCCACACTGGAGAGAATTTGCTTGGGAAGGATCTTTGACTTTCCACAGTTGTGGCTTTTTAAAAGAAAGAATAATTGGGCGTTGCTAGAGGACTTGGGCTACTCAAATTACGGGATATAGACAAATCATTGTAGCTGTTTGTCATCAAACCTAAGTAAGGTAGCCATGATCTAAAGATAGGAGATTAAGCTCTTTGCATCGAGGAAGTTAATACTAAACTCATGAGTTTATTTAGGTCCAGTTTCCACCACACTCTTCAATAGAGTTATCTAAATCTCACCACAATAGAGAAAAAACAAAAACAAAACTCAGAACCTTTGGGTACCTTCTTTCATAAAAAGAAATGATACAATTTGGCTTCCTGTGTTATCCTGTTTATTAGGCATTCTGATGATGAAACTTGAGGTTTAATTTTTATCATACTGTCAAGAGGAAAGGGGATCAAATTTTAGAGGCTATCTCAGTGCCTGAGTAAGTTTTTCCAATCCAGCAAGATCAGATGGTATGATTTCTTGCTCAGTGTTTCTGGTAGAAAAGGCAATTTTCAAGACTGAAATAGCAGTTTCTTAGCTATCACTGAGACTTTTAAAATCCATTTTTAAACTCCCATGTGTAAATGAAAGAAGACTCCTGGAAAGACACATTTTTCTATTTTGAGAGATAACTCACTCAAGCATAAAGTTAATACAATTTATTACACCAAAGGTAAAGTTGCATTAGAGTGAGCTCGTAACAGATGGGTAAACACACTTCACGAGAATGGGGTTGGCATGTCTGCTATCCTGAGTTTGTCTCCTTCAGCTTCAATGCCTCCTCAAGTATCTCATTGCTGCTTCAGCCCTGCTGACATAAGACAGGCCTGTCCTCCCTAGAGAGGTTTTTGAAACACACTTAGATCCTTGAAACTTCAGAGCTAACCCTTAGGTGGATAACTAGCCTTTGATTATTCTGAGTGAGCCAAATATTCAATAGTGCCTAACTCATCCAGTTGCTATGAGTAGAACTGTATGCAAAGCACTTAACAGAGTACATGCAGTAGAGGTTGGATATTTATTAACACCATCATCATCATTATTTTTATGTCATCAAATATCAGGCCAACTTGCTACCCATCTTACCACCTTAGTTCATTCTTCCAACAAATCCTTGAGCATCAGCTGTGTGCCAGGATCTATCCTAGAAGCTTGTAGATAGTAAAGTAAGAACATAGACTTTGTCCCCTCTACCACCTGCCAGCAAGACACTTCATCTCCTGCACCTGGGTTTCCTCCTCAATAAAATGAAACTAATCAAGACGAGGACTAGTGTGAGGTACACAAGACACTTGCACAAACCTGAGAATAAGTGCCTCCTTAACTTTTGTACTCTAGGCACTTTCCTTGCCTCACCCTCATCCAAGTCTCTAGGAATAGTAATACCTACTTCATATGGTTATTGTACAAATCACGGAGTTGAAGAAGCAGAGAGTAGATCATATTTGCCTGGCAGGGAAGTGGGATTTGGGAAGACTTGTCCAATGAGGGGATATTAAACTGAGTCTTAAAGGATGAGAATTTCACTGGCGAGGCATTTGGTTGTCCCCATAGGTATATCTAAGAGTGAATGATGGGTTACCCTTGGAAATGACAATGTGGCTTGCAAGGAAATAATGACAAGAGTTAAGAGCTACTATTTATTCAGCACTTGCTATGTGTGGGGCATGGTTAGGCACTTTTCAAATACAGTTGATCCTTGAACAACATGGGTTTGAACCGTGAGAAGCCACATATGCACAAATTTTTTTCAAAAATATGTACTACAGCACTACATGATCCATGGTTGGTTGAATCTATAGGTGTGGAAGCTCAGATACAGAGGGCTGACTATAAAGTTATATGTGGATTTTTTACTTCACAGAGGGTTGGTGCCCCAACCCCCTTGTCCAAGGGTCAGCAGCATCATCTTTAATGCTCACAATAGCCTTAAAAGGTTGGTATCACGTTTCCCACTTCACAGTGTAGTCTTGAAAAGCTAAGCCGAAGGAGGCAAAAAAGTTACAGTATATTCTATTGCTGCTATAACAAATTGTCCAAATTTTGATTGCTTAAAACAACACAAATTATTATCTTATAGTTCTGGAGGTCAGAATTCTAATACAGATCTCACTCCATTAAAATCAAGGTGTCAGTAGGGTAGTATACTCTTCTGGAGGTTCCAGAGGTGAATCCATTTCCTTGCCTTTCAGCTTCTAGGAGCCACACACATCCTTGGCTGGTGGCCTCCTTCCTCCATCTTCAAATCCAGATGGTCAACTCCTTCTCATATTGCATTACTCTGACCTTCATCTGTAGTCACATTTCCCTCTGACTCGCTTCCACTTTTTAAGGACCCTTGTGATTATACGAGACCCATCCAGATAAGGATAATCTTCTTATTTTAAGGTCGATTGATTAGCAACCTGAATTCCATCTGTAACCTTAACTTCCCTTTGCCATGTAGCCTAACATATTCACAGGTTCTAGGGATTACAGCATGGACATCTTTCTGTGTGTGGTACATGGAGGGTAATTATTTTGCCTACCTCACAGGGCTTGCTAGTGGCAGAGCTGTTAGGTTAGGGTCAATTTGGGTTTAATCCTGGATTGATAGGGAGGCATTGAAGGTTTTTAAGTACTGCAGTGACATAAATAGATCTGTATTTTACATAAATGATCCTTGAGTCAGAATGTAGCAAGGAATTGGAAGAGAAGACAAAATATTGGCATTAGAGAAATCAGTAAGAATGAATGAAGTGGCAGGGGTAGAAATGGAGAAAGGTGTGTGGATTGAAGGATATTTCAGAGGCAGAATCCTCAGGATCTAGTGGCCAACTGGATATGGAAAGAAAGGGAGAGAAAAGAATTCAAAGATGAACCCTAGATTCTCTAGTTTAGGTGATTGCAGAGATTATCATTTTTCTTTACATTTTTATTGACTTGCAACTACTTTGTAATTCATTCATTCATTGTAACCATTCACTTATTTACCAAACATTTGTTCATTGCCTGTTATATGGCTTGCTGCTGTCATAGCACTTGGGATACAAATATAAACCCAAAATGCAAAAATCCCTGCCCTGTGGGAGCTTACCTCCTACTTGGGGGGAGAAATACATAAAAAATAATCATAATAACTAATATAGAGTATATATATAGAATGGATAAACAACAAGGTCCTACTGTATAGCACAGAGAACTGTATTCAATATCCTGTAATAAACCAGAATGGAAAAGAATATGAAAAAGCATATATATATATATATATATATATATATGTATATGTATAACTGAGTCACTTTGCTGTACAGCAGAAATTAACACAACATTGTAAATCAACTACACTTCAATAAAATAAAAATTTTTAAAAAGCATGGTAAGTGGTATCAGAAACAGTGAAAGTAAGAGGGTGGGTGCAACTGTTACAGGGAGGTCAGAGTAAGCCTCAAGTAGAAGGTGACATTGGAGCAAAAACCTGAAGGGGGTGAAGGAATCAGCCAGGGGACGTCTGGGGACATGCATTCCTGGCAGAGGAAACAGCTAGTGCAGAGGCCCCGCTGGGGGGTGCATGCCTGGTGTATTCGAGGAAAAGCAAGGAGGCAGTGTGACCAGAGCAGGGTGAGCAAGGGGACAAGTAAGAGGAGATGGTCCTTATTCTATCCATAGGCTGATGAGCCCCATATCACAACTGAGGAAAATGAGCCAGATGACATAACTAGAAAGTGTCAGCCTGGGATGCAATCACAGACAGCCCAGCTCCAGTCTGCTCACTGGGCCTCTCCTCCCCACACCTGGACTGCACAGGAGATGAAGGGTACCAGAAAGAAGTCCTTTCCATTTAAAATCATCCCTCACTGATTCCTAAAATCCCATCATTAACACTTCACTTCTGACAAAAGCACTGTCCAAAACTTAAATGGGTTATATGAAAGCTCCTTATACCTTACAATGAATGAGTCCATGCATCCAATCTATAAGAGCTACTGATCACCTACTAAGTGTTAGATCTCTGGGCTAGGATTTTTCTCCATGGCAGGGAGGACTTGGCAGCGAGAAAGTATGTGCCAGAAAAGAAAAGAAGGGCCACAAGGACAAATTTCAATTATTTGCAGTTTTGCCTAGGAGATGTCCACATGCATCACTTAGTAACCATTAAGACACCACATAGTATGATGATGCTCATACTTTCTGCTGGATAACTCTCCCTCCACAGCTAATTGCCTTACATCTATAGTCTAGTTCTTGTCAGTTTTGTCACACTGTTATTACATACAGTAATGGTGTGTAAGATATTAGCCTGTCATTATATATAAATGTGTCTAAGGAAAACTCATTTCCAAGAATCATTTTTGAAAATGAATTCAGAAGAGAGGTAAAAGCTTATTTTCTGTCTCCAAGGATAACATAGAATAACTCTGAGCCTTGTATGAGAATCATTTAAGGTGGACTTTATGCCCCCGGGAATACCAAAGCCACAAATACATTTTGGGTGTTACGTAAAGCCCAGGAAAGAGTTAAGCTGGAAAGAAGCAGCAGCTTTCATCTCCTTCAAACTGTGCCACGCCTTGAGGGTATGAATAACCCGGTCCTTTCCCCCACTTACCATCTCTCTATTTATATTATTATGGTTAATAACATATGACCAGAAAATCATTTTTACCATTTTCCCTCTGGTGCCATTAAATTTAGTTTCCTCATTTTAATAATACAGCATCAGTGATGGGTCTGACATTAGAACTTTTTTTCTTCCAGTTATCTATTAAAGTAACACTTTACTTGATTACAAAATATACATTTCATACAACTCTCAAAACCCCGGGCTTGTCATATCCCTAAGGGTCAAACGCTGTGTTCCCCACGTTTTCCCACTTTGTTTCTGATTTCTGACAACTTTCACCACTGAGATGTAAACTCTATGGAAGACAAGATGTTGCATGTCTTGTGTCCCCAGAACACTGCCTCCATGCAACAGGTGTTCAAGAATGCAGGTTGAATGACCAACAAAACGCACGTCTATTCTAACCTCTTAACACCCTCCCACCTCTGACCATACACAAAAGAGACAAAACTTTTTTCCACATGAAGAGTTTGTCTACAAAATGGGATGGAAATGGATTCTAACCACACCCAGAAAACTGATTAATCTTAGGATATTTGAAAGTCAAATCCTGACTCAACCAAATACTAGCTTCATGACTTTAGACTACTTACTTTTTTCTGTGCCTCAGTTTCCTCATTTGCAAAATAAGAACAAAAATCAGACTAATGTCATAGAGCTGTTGTGATGATTAAATAAGTCCATTTATGAAAAAGGCTTAGAAACATACCACACACACAGTAGGCATTCAATTAATATTAGCTATTATTTGGTTTATTATTGCCACTTTGAAATAAATTGTATTTTACATGGCTTTCTTGAGCTACTATTAATTTCTATGGTGGTGTATTTCAAATAGAAATGTCTTTATTGCTCTTTGGAATGATACATGATCATTATAAAAGATGTAAATTATTCAGAGAGCGAATGTTTCTCTATAATCTTTCCCCCAAAGATAACCATGATTCATAATTTGGCAAAACTCCTTTCCACATAACAATTTGCCTATTTATGAACGTGTAGATATATTTTCAACATAAATGCCTTATACTGTTCCACAAATAGCTTATTTGTTAAACTCACTGTATTGAAATTATCTATCTGTGTCAATATATAAAGATCTATTCTATGATTTATATAACCATTGCCTTATAGGCAGACATTTAGCTCCTTTACTGGTTACACAGTTTTTATAAAGATCTGGGCTGTAGTGTTCAAGCCAAAGCTCATGTTTCTTGAAAGAAATCTAAATGAATTCTCAAAATGCTCTGCAGATAGAAACTTCTGAGCAAATACTGATTGAGCGATTGACTGACTGACTATTTTAGGAGAATTGAACAAGCAGAAGTGAGCTTCAACTGCAGAAATTTTTATTTCTAAACTTTGTCTAAAAGTTCTAAAAATTTTTTGACTAACATGATATAAGTATTTTTCAGGTTGTTGTGAAGACAAAATAATGTATGTGAAGTACCTGAACCCTAAAAATGCTCAATAGATACTGACTATCATTGCTATTAGAATAGCAATTCACAGGGAAAGAGATTAGACACCATTTGTCTTGATGACTTAGGCACTGACCTATAGAAGGTGAAACAGATAACTCTGAGCACCACCCTGGGCTCTAGGATGTCATTCTGTAATGACTAGGTATTCTACCAAAGATAAACAAGAGCATGGAAATAAAAACACAGAATAACTGCTCATCCTGACTCTTCCAGCAACCAAATTATCTACCTGATGTTTGTTAATGAATAAGAAAGGTTAAAAATAGTGTTTATCCCTGCAGAAAGTAGTCATAGAGGGAACTTTCCTCAACATAATAAAGGCCATATATGACAAACCCACAGTCAACATTGTCCTCAATGGTGAAAAACTGAAACCATTTCCACTAAGATCAGGAACAAGACAAGGCTGGCCACTCTCACCACTCTTATTCAACCTAGTTTTGGAAGTTTTAGCCACAGCAATCAGAGAAGAAAAGGAAATAAAAGGAATCCCAATTGGAAAAGAAGAAGTAAAGCTGTCACTGTTTGCAGATGACATGATACTATACATAGAGAATCCTAAAGATGCTACCAGAAAACTACTAGAGCTAATCAATGAATTTGGTAAAGTAGCAGGATACAAAATTAATGCACAGAAATCTCTGGCATTCCTGTACACTAATGATGAAAAATCTGAAAATGAAATCAAGAAAACACTCCCATTTACCATTGCAACAAAAAGAGTAAAATATCTAGGAATAAACCTACCTAAGGAGACAAAAGACCTGTATGCAGAAAATTATAAGACACTGATGAAAGAAATTAAAGATGATACAAATAGATGGAGAGATATACCATGCTCCTGGATTGGAAGAATCAATGTTGTGAAAATGACTCTACTACCCAAAGCAATCTACAGATTCAATGCAATCCCTATCAAACTACCACTGGCATTTTTCACAGAACTAGAACAAAAAATTTCAAAATTTGTTTGGAAAAACAAAAGACCCCGAATAGCCAAAGCAAACTTGAGAGCGAAAAACGGAGCTGGAAGAATCAGGCTCCCTGACTTCAGACTATACTACAAAGCTACAGTTATCAAGACACTGTGGTACTGGCACAAAAACAGAAAGATAGATCAATGGAACAGGATAGAAAGCCCAGAAATAAACCCACGCACATATGGTCAACTTATCTTTGATAAAGGAGGCAGGAATGTACAGTGGGGAACATACAGCCTCTTCAGTAAGTGGTGCTGGGAAAACTGGAAAGGTACATGGAAAATAATAAAATTAGAACACTCCCTAACACCATACACAAAAATAAGCTCAAAATGGATTAAAGACCTAAATGTAAGGCCAGAAACTATCAAACTCTTAGAGGAAAACATAGGCAGAACACTCTATGACATAAATCACAGCAAGATCCTTTTGGACCCACCTCCTAGAGAAATGGAAATAAAAACAAAGATAAACAAATGGGACCTCATGAAACTTCAAAGCTTTTGCACAGCAAAGGAAACCATAAACAAGACCAAAAGACAACCCTCAGAATGGGAGAAAATATTTGCAAATGAAGCAACTGACAAAGGATTAATCTCCAAAATTTATAAACAGCTCATGCAGCTCAACAGCAAAAAAACAAACAACCCAATCCAAAAATGGGCAGAAGACTTAAATAGGCATTTCTCCAAAGAAGATATACAGACTGCCAACAAACACATGAAAGAATGCTCAACAGCATTAATCATTAGAGAAATGCAAATCAAAACTACAGTGAGATATCATCTCACACCAGTCAGAATGGCCATCCTCAAGAAATCTAGAAACAATAAATGCTGGAGAGGGTGTGGAGAAAAGGGAACCCTCTTGCACTGCTGGTGGGAATGTGAATTGGTACAGCCACTATGGAGAACAGTATGGAGGTTCCTTAAAAAACTAAAAATAGAACTACCATATGACCCAGCAATCCCACTACTAGGCATATACCCTGAGAAAACCATAATTCAAAAAGAGACATGTACCAAAATGTTCATTGCAGCTCTATTCACAATAGCCCGGAGATGGAAACAACCTAAGTGTCTATCATCGGATGAATGGATAAAGAAGATGTGGCACATATATACAATGGAATATTACTCAGCCATAAAAAGAAACGAAACTGAGCTATTTGTAATGAGGTGGATAAACCTAGAGTCTGTCATACAGAGTGAAGTAAGTCAGAAAGAGAAAGACAAATACCGTATGCTAACACATATATATGGAATTTTTTAAAAAAGTCATGAAGAACCTAGGGGTAAAACGGGAATAAAGACACAGACCTACTTGAGAATGGACTTGAGGATATGGGAGGGGGAAGGGTAAGCTGTGACAATGCGAAAGAGAGGCATGGACATATATACACTACCAAACGTAAGCTAGATAGATAGTGGGAAGCAGCCGCAGAGCACAGGGAGATCAGCTCGGTGCTTTGTGACTGCCTGGAGGGGTGGGATGGGGAGGGTGGGAGGGAGGGAGATGCATGAGGGAAGAGATGTGGGAACAGATGTATATATATGACTGATTCACTTTGTTATAAAGCAGAAACTAATAATAAAAAAAAAAACAGGGAAAAAAATAGTGTTTATCAAATTTGCTTCTTCTGTCTACTGACCTGTAGAAGGAGTTGTGCTTTCAATCAGCATTTCGTTCCCTCATTCATCTTGCCCACAAGAGAGGAAGACTACTTAGGAAAGTATCTGTAAGCACTGTTGGATGTGGGAAAGGAGCAGGAGAAAGGATGATTACTGAACAAGCCTCAGCTTCTGCTTTTTATATCAGAGTCTTTTTATTCAGGGTTTCCCAGCCTTGGTGCTATTGCCATTTGGAGCCAGATAATTCTTTGCTGTGGGGCAGTTCTGTGTATTATAGGATATTTAGCAGCATCTCTGGCCTCCACCCACTAGATGCTAGCAACATCTCCCCCTACCAAGTTTTGACACCCCGAAATGTCTCCAGAGATTGCTAAAGATTCCCTTGGAGGCAAAAGCACCCCAAGATGAGAACCATTGATAAATGTATGTGCATATATGTTTCGTATGGCATGTTATACTTTGCAAATGCATTTAATATTCACAATAGTTGTGTGAGTAGGCTGAGTATATATTCTCCTCCATTTTATAGATGGGGAAAATATGATTCTGTAATACTAACTGTTGTGAAATCAAAATTTAAATTTTGAATCACTGAGATGACCTCATGGGTCAGACCAGAAGACAACAGTCTAAAATTTTTTTAAATAAAGTATTTCAGTAAAAAGACAAAGCTTTTCCCTCTTCCTTGAGAACTACAAAAGAGATGATCAGGCAGCCAACCTCAAAGAGGACCCCTTAAACAAAAGACAAGTGTGAGATGCAGCCATGTAATTCAGAGTTAATTTGGGCTCAATTCATTAGCTGTAAAGATAATGGTTTGAAGAAAAATTTGCCTGCTCCTGCAGAGATGGAAAATAGGATAGCATGTGAATAAATGATTCTAAGAGCTGTGATGATATATCTTTAGGAGGTATGAGCATTCTATCTCTAAAGAAAGTCTGCCCATTAATTAAAATTGTTATGGAGAGGTACAAAGAAGATTAAAATAGATAAAAGCCACAGCATCAACAGGCCTAAAACCAAAGGCTTGGAAAATAAAGAAATCACCCAAAGACAGGGACTCATAATCTACAGATATTAAAAGAAGAAAGGTTTCTAGATGCCAGGATGAGCTGGAATTCCAAGGTGCTGGGGAATAAGATGAGGCCAAGGTCATCGATTTTCAAGCTGAACCCCTAAGTGGCAATAAGCAGACATCTATGAATTTGCACATGGCATTTCACTCACTGTGTAGATATCAACACAGCTGCTTATTTCTGCTCATATATGCTGAGGCTTTTTACTACATCAGAACTCAGGTTTGTAGACAGTGAAAATGTCATCACATTAAAAACAATCTGCTTCACATGTGTGAGATAATAGGATTTGGGGTTAATGAGCTCATGTCTGGGATATCGATCCAAAGGTGAATAACTTGTAAATGGCCATCACTCAATGACAGCTTATAACAGTCCAGGCTACATGAATTTGATACTTTATTCACTGAAATAACTACAGAACCACAAAAACCAAAACTTGCTCACGGAACTGGCCAATTGCCAAACGTCTCCCCTCCTCCCTCACCCCTCACTCCCCTACTTCCAGTTAAATACTAAATTGATAGGAAAATATAAGACAATACATAGGCTCATCATAAATTCCTGGCCTGGCAGGCCCTACATATAGAATGAAAAATCTGTGATTTAAGACATAACAACACTCCTTTTTTTTCACCAACAAGCATCACTTTCATTATTTTGCCATCACAAACCCAGGTTTCAAAAGATTTGATCTCCAAATACTAAGGTTTGTTAAACCAGGGATTTAAAAAAATAATAAATTTATCTATTTTATTTATTTATTTTTGGCTGCGTTGGGCCTTTGTTGCTGCCTGTGGGCTTTCTCTAGTTGCTGTGAGCGGGGGCTACTCTTCATTGCGGTGTGCGGGCTTCTCATTGTGGTGGCTTCTCTTGGTGCAGAGCATGGGCTCTAGGCACACGGGCTTCAGTAGTTGTGACTTGAGGGCTCTAGAGAGTAAGCCCAGTAGTTGTGGTGCATGGGCTTAGTTGCTCCACAGCACGTGGAATCTTCCCAGACCAGAGCTCATGTCCCCGGCATTGGCAGGCTGATTCTTAACCAAATACACCACCAGGGAAGCCCAAAACAAGGATGTTTTAAATAACGCCCCATCTGGCTCTAATTTTCTACAGTTCTATCTATGGTGCCACCCTTTTGGGTGAAGATACTGAGAATATTATTCACAAACCATACATGTATACAATGGAATACTGCTCAGCTATAAAAAAGAATGAACTAATGCCATTTGCAGCAGCATGATGTAACTAGAGATTATCATACTAAGTGAAGTAAGTCAGAAAGAGAAAGACAAATACCATATGATATCACTTATATGTTGAATCTAAAATATGGCACAAATGAACATATCTGTGAAACAGAAACAGACTCACAGACATAGAGATCAGACTTGTGGTTGCCAAGGGGGAGGGGGGTGGGGGAGGGGAGGACTGGCAGTGTGGGATTAGCAGATGTAAACTACTATATATAGGATGTATAAACAACGAGGTCCTATAGTATAGCACGGGGAACTATGGTCAGTATCTTGTGATAAACCATAATGGAAAGAATATTTAAAAAAAAGAATGTCTATACGTGTATAACTGAGTCACTCTGCTGTACAGCAGAGACTGGTTAAAAAATTAAAATTTAAATTTAAAAAAATGATAGGAATTAGACAGAACCTGGTATCAGGAAATGTTATCAACATGGATGTTTATTATAGGTGGCCAAATATGTAGAAAGCAAAACCAGAAACCTGATTAGGCTCTGGAAAGTCATATCTATTAACCATGTATGTCAGTTGCTTACCATATATGACCAATTACCATGTAGCACAACAATAATTATGTCATTAAAATTCATGTGAATCAAAAAATATTATGCATAAACCAAAATACTATCTGTGAATAGTAACACTGGGAATTTATCAGGCTAACTATCGAAGAACAGAGCCCCTAAAACTAGGACTGGTAAGTTAACTGAACGAAGGAAACAATACAGAGAAACATGAGGTATCAGCCTCTACTGGGTGGAGGCTTGAACTGTTGAGGCACCATATTGGGCCCTCTGAGAGGCCAAGGGCAGCAGGTTAAGCAGCAAAGTGTAAAGCACAGAGCATGTAGGGCTTCAAGACTACAGGTATCATGTATTTGTTGTGTAGTAATTGGGTAAGCCCCTTAAGCTCTCTGAGCCTCAGTTCTCATATCTATGAGTAAACTAATACCTGCCTTAAAACTCATTATGTGAATTGAAAAGATGATGATTGCTAAGGAACTTGTCACTTAGTAAGTACCCAGTGAAAACTAATTTCCTTTCTTTACTTATCCAGCGTTGCTCAAGTCAATCCTTTCCTGGATCATAGAGTAATTACTATTAATTTTGAACTGATGAAGGGTCAAGCATCTTAAAACTAAATGTTTAAAAGACAAATGGGCAGAACATGTGTGACTATATAGCTATTTGACAGTGTGCGGCTACATTCATCCATAGCTCATATAAAACACTTAATATGTTAGATAAATCCCCACTTATGCTGCTGTAGAATTGGGACTCTGAACTCTTACCCCCAAGTCACATTTCAGTCCTGAGAATAAGACTAAACCAAAAAGCCCCCGTGAAGAGCCTGAAGTGGGGTTTAGATCCTTCCGCACAAAGACCAACACTAGAGGGAGACTCTCTCCCTCCTCAGCTGAAAAAGACTTGTAAATTCCCTTGCTCAGTCACCAGCCCAGAGCTCTCTCAACAACTCCTGAATTGTATCAAGTTCAGTCATTGATGAATAAAGTTGGGCGGGCAGTAAATGCCACTTATGGGATGGGAGAACGAAACCCAACAAAGTGACAAGAAATTATTTTCCCAAAGTCATTCGGAAAGTCTAAAAAAAAAGTTACGATTAAAAAGCCTCAGCTTTTAACACACTAACATTATCAGTTACCCAGCAGTGTGTTTTTATAACTATAATATTCTATTTTTCTTGGTATACAAATGATATTTAATGATTAACACTATTAGTGATAACATATTAATGATAACAATAAAAGTAATAATACCTGTGTACAAAACTTTATGTATACTTCTTTTTGTTTCTTAATTCTTCCAACCATCCAGTGAGTAGATATTTTAATCAATTATTCTTAGAAAAATTAAGGTCTAGAGAGGTTAAATGACTTAAAAACAATCCGGAGGAAGAGCTTCAAGATGGCGGAGGACCAAGACGGGGAGATCACCTTCCTCCCCACAAATACATCAGAAATACATCTACAGGTGGAACAACTCTTACAGAACACCTACTGAACGCTGGCAGAAGACCTCAGACCTCCCAAAAGGCAAGAAACTCCCCCACGTACCTGGGTAGGGCAAAAGAAAAAAGAAAACAAAGAATAGGGACGGGACCTGCACCAGTGGGAAGGAGCCGTGAAGGAGGAAAGGTTTCCACACACTAGAAGCCCCTTCGCAGACAGAGACTGCGGGTGGCGGAGGTGGGGAGCTTCGAGGCCGCGGAGGAGAGCGCAGCGACAGGGGTGCGGAGGGCAAAGCAGAGAGATTCCCGCACAGAGGATCGGTGCTGACCGGCACTCACCAGCCCGAGAGGCTAGTCTGCTCACCCGCCGGGGCGGGCGGGGCTGGGAGCTGAGGCTCGGGCTTCGGTCGGAGCGCAGGGAGAGGACTGGCGGTGGGAACACAGCCTGCAGGGGGTTAGTGCGCCACGGCTAGCCGGGAGGGAGTCCGGGAAAAGGTCTGGAGCTGCCGAAGAGGCAAGAGACTTTTTCTTCCCACTTTGTTTCCTGGTGCGCGAGGAGAGGGGATTAAGAGCGCCGCCAAAAGGAGCTCCAGAGACGGATGCGAGCCGCGGCTAAAAGCGCGGACCCCAGACACGGGCGTGGGACGCTGGAGCTGCTGCTGCTGCCACCAACAAGCCTGTGTGCGAGCGCAGGTCACTCTCCACACCTCCCTTCCAGGGAGCCTGTGCAGCCCGCCACTGCCAGGGTCCCGTGACCCAGGGACAACTTCCCCGGGAGAGCGCACGGCGCTCCTCAGGCTGGTACAACATCATGCCGGCCTCTGCCGCCGCAGGCTTGCCCTGCATCCGTACCCCTCCCTGCCCCCGTACCCCTCCCTGCCCCCGGCCTCAGTGAGCCAGAGCCCCCGAATCAGCTGCTCCTTTAACCCCATACTGTCTGAGCAAAGAAAAGACACGCTCAGGCAACCTACACGCAAAGACGGGGCCAAATCCAAAGCTGAACCCCAGGAGCTGCGCAAACAAAGAAGAGAAAGGGAAATCTCTCCCAACATCCTCAGGAGCGGCGGATTAAATCTCACAGTCAACTTGATGTACCCTGCATCTACAGGACTACCTGAATAGACAACGAATCATCCCAAATTGAGGAGGTGGACTTTGAGAGCAAGATTTATTATTTTTTCCTCTTTTTATCTTTTTGTGAGTGTGTATGTGTATGCTTCTGTGTGTGATTGTGTCTGTATAGCTTTGCTTTCACCATTTGCCCTAGAGGTCTGTCCGTCCGTTTTCTAACTTTGAAAATTTTTTTCTTAATAATTATTTTTTACTTTAATAACTATTTTATTCTACTTTACTTTATTTTATCATCTTTCTTTCTTTCTATTTTTTCTCCCTTTTATTCTGAGCCGTGTGGATGAAAGGCTCTTGGTGCTCCAGCCAGGAGTCAGTGCTGTGCCTCTGAGGTGGGAGAGCGAACTTCAAGACACAGGTCCATAAGAGACCTCCCAGCTCCATGTAATATCAAACGGCGAAAATCTCCCAGAGATCTCCATCTCAACGCCAAGACCCAGCTTCACTCAATGACCAGCAAGCTCCACTGCTGTACACCCAATGCCAAACAACTAGCAAGACAGGAACACAGCCCCATCCATTAGCATAGAGCCTGCCTAAAATCATAATAAGGCCACAGACACCTCAAAACACACCACCAGACCTGGACCTGCCCACCAGAAACACAATAGCCAGCCTCATCCACAAGAACACAGGCACTAGTCCCCTCCACCAGGAAGCCTACACAACCCACTGAACCAAACTTAGCCACTGGGAACAGACACCAAAAACAACAGGAACTACGAACCTGCAGCCTGCGAAAAGGAGACCCCAAACACAGTAAGTTAAGCAAAATGAGAAGACAGAGAAACACACAGCAGATGAAGGAGCAAGGCAAAAGTCCACCAAACCCAATAAATGAAGAGGAAATAGGCAGTCTACCTGAAAAAGAATTCAGAATAATGATAGTAAACATGATCCAAAATCTTGGAAATAGAATGGAGAAAATACAAGAAACGTTTAACAAGGACCGAGAAGAACTAAAGAGCAAAAAATCAGTAATGAACAACACAATAAATGAAATTAAAAATTCTTCAGAAGGGATCAATAGCAGAATACTGGGGCAGAAGAACGGATAAGTGACCTGGAAGGTACAATAGTGGAAGTAACTACTGCAGAGCAGAATAAAGAAAAAAGAATGAAAAGAACTGAGGACAGTCTCAGAGACGTCCTGGACAACATTAAATGCACCAACATTTGAATTATACGGGTCCCAGAAGAAGAAGAGAAAAAGAAAGGGACTGAGAAAATATTTGAAGAGATTATAGTTGAAAACTTCCCTAATATGGGAAAAGAAATGATAATCAAGTCCAGGAAGCACAAAGAGTCCCATACAGGATAAATCCAAGGAGAAACATGCCAAGACACATATTAATCGAACTATCAAAAATTAAATACAAAGAAAAAATATTAAAAGCAGCAAGGGAAAAGCAACAAATAACATACAAGGGAATCCCCATAAGGTTAACAACTGATCATTCAGGAGAAACTCTGCAAGCCACAAGGGAATGGCAGGATATATTTAAAGTGATGAAGGAGAAAAACCTACAACCAAGATTACTCTACCCAGCAAGGGTCTCATTCAGATTTGACAGAGAAATCAAAACCTTTAAAGACAAGCAAAAGCAAACAGAATTGAGCACCACCAAACCAGCTTTAAAACAAATGCTAAAGGACCTTCTATAGGCAGGAAACACAAGAGAAGGAAAAGACCTACAATAACAAACCCAAAACAATTAAGAAAATGGGAATAGGAACATACATATCGATAATTACCTTAAATGTAAATGGATTAAATGCTCCCACCAAAAGACACAGACTCACTGAATGGATACAAAAACAAGACCCATATGTATGCTGTCTACAAGAGCCCCACTTCAGACCTAGGGACACATATGGACTGAAAGTGAGGGGATGGAAAAAGATATTCCATGCAAATGGAAATCAAAAGAAAGCTGGAGTAGCAATTCTCATATCAGACAAAATAGACTTTAAAATAAAGATTATTACAAGAGACAAAGAAGGACACTACATAAAGATAAAGGGATTGATCCAAGAAGAAGATATAACAATTATAAATATTTATGCACCCAACATAGGAGCACCTCAATACATAAGGCAAATACTAACAGCCATAAAAGGGGAAATTGACAGTAACACATTCAGAGTAGGCCACTTCAACACCCCACTTTCACCAATGGACAGATCATCCAAAATGAAAATAAATAAGGAAACACAAGCTTTAAATGATACATTAAACAAGATGGACTTAATTGATATTTATAGGACATTCTGTCCAAAAACAACAGAATACACATTCTTCTCAAGTGCTCATGGAACATTCTCCAGGATAGATCATATCTTGGGTCACAAATCAAGCCTTGGTAAATTTAAGGAAATTGAAATTGTATCAAGTATCTTTTCTGACCACAATGCTATGAGACTAGATATCAATTACATGAAAAGATCTATTAAAAATACAAACACATCGAGGCTAAACAATACACTATTTAATAACCAAGTGATCACTGAAGAAATCATGGAGGAAATCAAAAAGTACCTAGAAACAAGTGACAATGGAGACACGATGACCCAAAACTTATGGGATGCAGCAAAAGCAGTTCTAAGAGGGAAGTTTATAGCAATAAAATCCTACCTTAAGAAACAGGAAACATCTCAAATAAACAACCTAACCTTGCACCTAAAGCAATTAGAGAAAGAAGAAAAAAAAAAACCCTAAAGTTAGGAGAAGGAAAGAAATCATAAAGATCAGATCAGAAATAAATGAAAAAGAAATGAAGGAAACAATAGCAAAGATCATAAAACTAA